>NC_142127.1:75819230-76128653 GCF_024610735.1 Ursus americanus | reverse complement strand
TTTTATTGAGATAATCGATTCACATGAAGTTTTAAGAAATAATAGACCACTATGTTTTAACCCCTGAGATAATTGGATAAACATTATATATAGGTTTCTGTGTGTGTTTGTGTGTTTAAATTCTTCAAAAAGGTAACAAAACCTAAAAATTAAGTTCTTGCTTCTTATACATAATATGTTCTGGTGAGTAGAATGGGGGGGACTAGTTTTTTTCACATATATGTATATAATTTACATTTACATGTGTTTGAATTATGCTACTTTCTCCCCCTTATTCTACTGACCAAATAGTAAGCAAAAGGAAAAACCAAAAACTTTTTGGAGTGGTTTTTTTTTTTTTAATTAATTTATTTATTTTGGAGAGAGAGAGCACCTATGTGCAAGTGGGGGGAGAGGCAGAGGGAGAGAGATAGAGAATTCCGAGGAGACTCCCCACTGAGCGTTGAGCCCAAAGCAGCGTTCTGTCTCACCACCCATGAGATCATGGCTTGAGCCAAAACCAAGAGTCAAACGCTCAACCAAATGAGCCACCCAAGCACCCCTGGAAGAACCTAAAACTTTAATTCTAGGCTTTGTTACCTTTTGGAGAACCTAAATTATTGCTTACTTTTTTTTTAAGATGTGATACATATAAATATAACTGTTACCTTACTACTCAAAAGTGTGGTTTGAAGATCAGCAGCATCAGTATCACTTGCGAGCTTATCAGGAAGAGCAGAATCTCAGACTGTACCTCGGACCTACTGATCGGGAATCTACATTTTAACAAGATCTGAAGCCCCCTCCCTACGTCACTGTGGCAAAAAGAGATTTATTGTATCATGTCTTGATGAGCCCCTGGATTCTACCTTAACATCTTTTGACACTTCCATTCCCCACATCTACGGCTTTAAATCAGGCTTTATGCTTATTTAAAATAAAAATACATTACATTTGTATGAAATGTCCAGAACAGACAAATCCACTGAGACAGAAAGTAGATTAGTGGTTGTCAAGGCCTGGGGTTGGAAGGATTAGGGGGTAATAGCTAAAGGGTGGTGAAAAATGTTCTAAAACTATAGTGACGGTATTTTGCAAATATTGGACACTTTATTTTTTTTTTATTGTAAGATTTTATTTATTTATTTGACAGAGAGAGAGCACAAGCAAGGGGAGCAGCAGAGGGACAGGGAGAAGCAGGCTTTCCGTTGAGCAGGGGGCCCAATGTGGGGCTCGATTCTAGGACCCTGGGATCATGACCTGAGCCAAAGGCAGATGCTTAACCGACTGAGCCACTCAGGCGCCCCAGTATTGGACACTTTAAAGTGTGAATTCTGTTGTATGTGAATTATATCTCAAGAAAGTTGTTACTACAAAAAAAAAAAAGTATAACCACTCTGTGCACATCTCCTTAACCTTACCTTTGGTCATTGTCTAGAGCCAAATCACACTTTGTGGAATAGGCTGAGTGGGCAGTTCTTAGCAATTGGTTTCTGCTCTTCCTGCTTTTCTGCACCCTTTCTTTCTGACGACCCCTGTTACCTGACAGAGTCACTTTCCAGATGTAACTTAAGAGTGATCTTTCTTGTGCTTTCTTTTATACCCCCTTTTTCTATCCTTTGGTTGAAATGATCTGTAGCTTCTTTGTTCTCCCATTCTGTATATCACTTATGACATTATTCTTATATACTTTTATTGTATTTTGATTACTAGACTCTGACCCTTTCTAAGAGCAGAGATCATGTCCTAATTCATTTTTGTTAATCCCATGTAGCAAAATGTCTGGCATGTATTAGATCTCCAGTAAATACTTGTTGAATGAATAAATGCACATTTGTTAAAATATCTGTAGACTTGACTTAGATGTATCATTTCCTTTTTACAGATATGCGGTAGATGATGTTCCCTTCTCAATTCCTGCAGCCTCTGAAATTGCTGACCTTAGTAACATCATTAATAAATTGCTGGAGGCCAAAAATGGTGAGTAATAAAGGCTTTGAGAAGTTAGGAGAGGGTGCAGTGCCACTAACTACACTAAAAAAATCACATTTTTATTTTATTTCCCCCTTTTTTGGCCTTATTTTATGATACTGTATGCATTTTGTAATGGTAAAATTTATAAACTGTAACACGGGTTTTCCTGCTGCATGATACTTTTTTAAGTGCTTTGAAATAGAAGTTTTCAGAAAAAATTATTTCAGTTTAATCTGCTTTTAAGGCAATATGGAGATAAGGTGGTTGAGATTTAGGAATAATATTTTAGTGTCATAGTTATGACATTGTGATTGTGCTAGGGAGGGCTGGTATGGATAGGCATAGAACAAGCATCTAGGTGCTTGGGTCTTACTTGCTACGCTTCTAGCAAAATGAGAATGTCACTATTTGAGTATTTTGTGTAATAATAGATGCCAGTATTAATACTGGTATTTTTTTAAGTATTTAAAATTCATTGAAAAATAAATGGATAAAGGTTTATAAAGGGTAGCAAGTAAAACATTTAAAAGATATAAATATTAAACATATGCTGTTGTATGAAAATACATTATTAGCCCATAAAATTAATATGAAGAAAGTATGCAAAAATATTGATGAAACAATATTGGCCATGAGTTGATAATTGTTGAAATTGGGTGAGAGGTATATGAAGGTTTATTATATTATTCTCCACTTTTGCTTATGCTTGACATTTTCTGTAATAAAACATTTTTTAAAAATTAATGAAACTGTTCATAAAATAGAAGATTTAAACAGAAAAATTGAGAATAACATAAAGCGTGATCTTTTAAAAACAAAACTTGTTTAAAAACAAAACAAAACTGGGTGGCTCAGTTGGTTAAATGTCTGCCTTTGGCTCAGGTCAGGATCCCAGAATCCTGGAATCTAGTCCCACCTCCTGCGCCCTGCTCAGCAGGGAGCCTGTGTCTCCCACTCCCCTGCTTGTGCATGCTCTCTCTCTCCCTCTCTCTCTCTCTCAAGCTCTCGTCAAATACATAAATAAAATCTTTAAAAAATAAAATAAAATAGACTTTAAAAAAATAGGGGTGCCTGGGTGGCACAGTCGTTAAGTGTCTGCCTTCGACTCAGGGCGTGATCCCGGCGTTATGAGATCGAGCCCCACATCAGGCTCCTCCGCTATGAGCCTGCTTCTTCCTCTCCCACTCCCCCTGCTTCTGTTCCCTCTTTCGCTGGCTGTCTCTCTCTCTTCAAATAAATTTTAAAAAAAATTAAAAAATAAAAATAAAAATATGCTTGCTTCCAAATGGTGATGTCATTGACAAGTTTTTGTTTTATTTTTTTTTTTAAGATTTTATTTATTTATTAGAGAAAGGGAGGGAGAAAACAAGTGGGGTGAGAGGCAGAGGGAGAAGCAGACTCCCTGCTGAGGGGGGAACCTAATGCAGGGCTCGATCCTAGGACGACCTGAACCAAAGACAGGTGCTTAACCTACTGAGCCACCCAGGTGCCCTAGAGCAAGCATATTTTTAAACAGATGTTTCTGATGCTTCAGAGTTCTTTTGATTCTACCCTGGTTGGAGAAATGGAGAGGTGAGAGTTAATGAACTAGTGCCTGATATTTTCCTCTTCTCCATCTTCACATAATCCCAATTTTTTTGTTAAGTTTGAGATGATGCTTTGTTTTTTCTTTTTTTTTTCTTTTTTTTTAGTAATCTCTACACCCAATGTGGGACTTGAATTCATGACCCTGAGAACAAGAATCTCATGGTCTTCCAACTGAACCAGCCAGGCACCCCTGAGATGTTTTTGAACAAGGTTTTGTTTTTTTTTTTTTTTTTTTTTTTTTTTTTTTTTTTTTGTGGGGCATGTGGCAGGGTCAGCAATTTTTTCATTACTAGCAAGCTATTGTTCTTCATTCAGAGATATTCACATAGCATTTCCCTTGTCTTTACTTCATCTTTTGACGTATATTTTGATACATAGTTACTTGTAAAAAAAGTCTCTGAACTAGAAATAAGAATTACTCTCATAATAGAGGTGCCTGGGTGGCTCAGTCGGTTAAGCTTCCAATTCCTGATTTCAGCTAGGGTCATGATCTCAAGGTTGTGAGATTGAGCCCCACATTGGGCTCCTTGCTGTGTGTGGAACCTGCTTGGGATTCTCTATCTCCCTCTCCCCGCCTACTCACACTCTTTCTCTCTTAAAAAAAAAGAAGAAAAGAAAAGAATTATTCTTGAAATAGATGCTTTGCATTGCCAGTATATGGATATTTGTTGTTGCCCAGTTACATATTTTTCTAAATTTGTGGAATAAATATTGGTTCCTTTTTTTATAAATTAAATAATAAAGTCATTGCTCTTGAGTTGAAGATGCAAATGATTCAGATTTCAGATTTTTAAAAAGTAACAATCCGAATAATCCAATGGGAGAGTTCTTTCAGGAGTATCCTAGCTAATAAATGCTGAAAGAATAAGAATTTTTAGCATTTTTGTAACTCCAAGGGAAATAATGGGTTTAAGTAGTGATTATCAGTAGCTGATAAAACTATTAATTAATTAAAAGGCTGACAGAATATTATGATGGATGGGATAAGACTGACATCTTCAGAGCCCAGATATAGATTTTCACATCACAGAAGGAGATATAGCAAGATAATGCACTTTCTGATGTGATGCAATAGGAAACACATAATACTGTGTGTAAATATTCTTACCAAAAAAAAACCCAAACAAACCTGAAATCTAATCAGTGTTTATGTATGCTTAGTGTACAGAACACGTAGGTGGTAGAGGAAACATGTTAAAGGACACCGTGGAGATGTAATCAAATCCAGAATGTAAGAAATATTTAGAAGACAGATGACCCAGTTTCTTTTGCAAATAAATGGCAAGGGAGAGAAAGGAGGAGGGGGAACTGTTAAAGATTAAATAAGACGCATTAGTAAAATGTAATATGTGGACTTTGGATCTAATTCTAAAAAACTCACCGTAAAAAGACATTTATAAAACAAGAAAACATGAATATTGGCTATTTGATATTAAAAGGAATAATGATTAAATTTTTTAACATCGCCACTATTTTTTTTAAGTCCTCCTATTTAGAAATAAGACTAAAGCATTTACAGATAAAGTGATAGCATTTCTCGGGTTTGATTTAAAATAAACCAGCAGAGGAGTGGAGTGAGGTGTACAGATGATTACAGATGATTGCCCATGAGTTGGTAGTTGTTATAATATGGGATGGGGATTCATAATGTTTCTTCTACTTTTATATATATTTGGAATTATCCATAGAATAAAAAGTTTGTTTAAATAGAGATAATTATACCGACAACACAGTAAAAAATTATACCAACAGAAGAAGTTCTTAAAAATCACATAGTGTACTGGAATATGTTGCCTGATTATGCCATGGAGAAATTCTGGAGAAACTCAGAGGCCACACTGGGATAATAGGTACCTGTTTGTTTTGGGGTTTCTCATACACCTCTGCCGATCTTACTTCAGGTTCTAAGAGTGATCATTTTATTATGCATTTTCTTTAGAGTTCCACAAACATGTGGAGTTCGATTTCCTTATCAAGGGCCAGTTTCTGCGAATGCCCTTGCTCAAACACATGGAACTGGAGAACATCTCATCAGTAAGTTCAAATGTTTACCTGCTCTATTTTATGTTGGGTGTTTTCAGATAATGTGGAAAACTTTTAGAATCACCTGTATCCTTGGCCACCAAGATTTTTTTTTTTATTATTGTTTTTTTTCTAGAAATTTGAACTTCAGTTTTTGTGTATTCAATTTTGAAATCCCCTCTTCTGAAGGTGTGTTAAGAAATGCAGATGACCGAATATGGGAAGGAACTTTTTGTATTTGTGGAAGAATTGTCAAGAAAGGGAATAGCAAATATATGTTTACTACTAATAAAGGTGTACAAATTGTGCAAATATAAAAACTTCTGGGTTATTATTGTGGTTTATAGTGGTTCCCCCTTCCTCTAATTTTTAAAGTTCCCTTAATTGCTTTTATAATTTAAAATATAATTTATAATTGCTTTTATACTTTTAGGCAGGTTTAAAACTGTGATAAAATGTACTACAATTTATCATAATTCAGTGGTATTAAGTACATTTACAATGTTATGCATGCATCACTACTGTTCATATCCAGAACTTTTTCTTCATCCTCATTAAACATATGCTTTTATGATTTTATTTTTTAAAGTTTCTTATATTCTTCTCTACCCCCCCTCTAACTTTTGGCATAAATTTTCCAAGGTCATTAATGTTTCTTAATACTACTTTTAGGTCAGATAAAGTTTTTCACCTTTTGCATGGCTCCAAATTTTCTGAGTTATGGAGGGGACTGATATGAAGGAGACCTATTACCTGGGAGTCCTTTATTTTCAGTGTTCTGTTTTAAAACTGTACCGCCTGATTGATTTCTGGTTTTTCTCTGTGACTAGGAAGAGGTTGTGGAATTGGAATATGTGGAGAAGTACACTGCCCCTCAGCCAGAGCAATGCATGTTCCATGATGACTGGATCAGTTCAGTCCGAGGGGCAGAGGAATGGTATTGCCGTATGAATGTTCTTCTATCCATTTTATTATGCCACCTCCATCAGTCTTTTTAAGTGTACTATGTGAATATTTTTCTCTAATTGACTCTGTGTTCTTTGTAAAAGTGATTTCGTGGTATATGTATCGGTGACCATGCCAAAGATCTTCCATTCAACTTATTTAAGAAGAAACGTGTCTATTAATAAGTTTCTGTTCTGTCTCAAGGTGTTGTAGTGACATTTGTCTATTGGATAAGTCAAGTGTCTTAGAGCATTTGTTTTATTTGAGTGTGTTGCTTATAAGACCAAAGACATAATCTGTTTCACAGAGGGAAAAAAACCTTTTATAGCCACAGATCTCCTAGCCTACTACCACGAAGATGCGCATCATGCTATTTTAGGACTAAAAAGGGCAGACTAGATTTGAGCAGGTATGGATGGCCCAGAGCAAACCCTCATTGGCCTTACCTGTAGAACAGCACCTTGAGAGTGGATCATAGTACAAGCTTACTTCTTTCAAAGAATATCTTCCTGGGGTTGTTACCCAAGTGATGTTTTTACTGGTTTTACTTTTACTTTAGATTATTTTACTGTTTTTGTATTAAAAGATTTTCACTGTTTCAGTACAAAGGACTGTTAGGCTTTACAAGCAAGTTCCCTAAGAGTTGTAGTGTTTACAGCAGTAGTGAAAATGAAATCTAGGGTTTTTCAGTTACATTTTTATTTTTAGGAGGTCAGGAAAAGTCAAATGTAACCTCTTCTGATCTATTCTAGTGTGTTTTGAAAACTTAGTCTTCAGGGGCGCCTGGGTGGCGTAGTCATTAAGCGTCTGCCTTCGGCTCAGGGCGTGATCCCAGTGTTCTGGGATCAAGCCCCACATCAGGCTCCTCCGCTAAGAGCCTGCTTCTTCCTCTCCCACTCCCCCTGCTTGTGTTCCCTCTCTCGCTGGCTGTCTCTCTCTGTCAAATAAAAAAAAAAAAAAAAAAGAAAAAGAAAACTTGGTCTTCATGTTAAAAACATTTTTTTTAAGTATAATCCTTAAGGTTTACTTTGTCATTGCTTTAGAAATATAATTGATTTCAGGTTTTGAAAAAGCTGCTTTTTGTATTTCATAGGATTTTTTTTCTCTTCATAGGATCTTGACTGGTTCTTACGATAAGACTTCTCGAATATGGTCCTTGGAAGGAAAGTCAATAATGACAATTGTGGGACATACAGACGTTGTAAAAGATGTGGCCTGGGTGAAAAAAGGTTAGGACTCTTTGCCTAAACTGAAAGGAATCCTGTATCGGGTATTGGAAATAAGCCACTTTCAGTGCTGGGGCAGAATGGGGCTGGTGTAGGAAATGCCTCATGCCTCAGTTTTTGTGAGGTCTTTCAAAAATATAGTGTTCAAGAAGAAAAAAAATCCGTAAGTGGTAGAGTTAAATCCTTACTAACTTACAACAGATAAAGTGTACTTTCAAGTTAATCCTGTGTTAAACTCCTATTTTATAGTATTTTTGGAGAATCACCCTTTTATACCATAAGTTACTTCTTTTTCAAAGCTGGCTAATGTCTTTCTCAACAACAAAAAATTCAATTCTTCAGTTTCAGAACACAGTGTATTTTAAGTATTTATCTAGTTTGTTCTTATTCTTCTCATTTCTTCAGATAGTTTGTCTTGCCTACTACTGAGTGCCTCTATGGATCAGACGATTCTCTTATGGGAGTGGAATGTTGAGAGAAACAAAGTGAAAGCCCTGCACTGCTGCAGAGGACATGCTGGAAGTGTGGATTCTATAGCTGTTGATAGCACAGGAACTAAAGTAAGTAGCTAGTGTGTTGTACTAGTTGTACTAGTACTGTTGAATTAGAGTATGAGCTTCTTGTGCAAAAATTTTTTTCTTGTGATTGTCCTACTTTCATAACAGTTGGTAATTAAAGAATATGATTTTGAACCCAAAGTAAATAGTCTTAAAATAAGAGATTATAAAGGTTTACTTCCTCAGTCTGGGTTTCTCTGATTTAGACTTTATATAAACTGCAGAAAATTTGTGAAATCAGGTAAACAAGCAGTGTAACATTCTTTAATCATAGTGATTGACGTTTTCAGTCTTTGAGCTACTCAGTGCTGTGATCAATTGAAAATGTGTAGTTGCTCGTGTAAGCCTTAGTGTACACTAAGGTTAGTGTTAACAGAGGTTGTTTTACTAGTATTGCTGATTTACTCTATCATGACAATATGGTCAAAGTTAGTTAAAAGGAAATAAACCTGAGTGCAGCACTGTATTGACTTATGAGGGGTTACAAATTCTCTTGCCATTTGAAAGTTCCCTAAAGCACATTGAAAATTCTGGATTTAAGGGTGCTTCTTTAGCATTTCTTTGCCAGTTAGCATAACAGAGGACATTTCATGCATTCAGACATAAAGATTTATGATTATTCATATTGAGCCATAAATAAGGTTTACCTGTTGTCAAGTCAAAACTTAAATGAATTAATCATACCCTATCTTTTGGCCATAAGAGACAGAAACTCATCTTGAACTTTTTTCAGCTTAAAAGACTGTGAGATCCAGGAAGGAGTGAACAGTCATATCACCAGCTTTGTGTTTCAAGAACTGAAGGAGTTGAGCTTGAATGTGGCCAACACACCTCCCCTCACTCATCTCCCTAAGCTGATTTTATTCTCTTTCACCTCAAACTGTTTTTTTCCACATGGCAGTAAAACCTGATGTTCAGTATTCATAAGTTTTACATCTTATACCATCAGTCCCTGAAAAAGATTAACTTCAACTCTCTGGAACACAAGTTTTAAAAAAAAAGGTCCTGAAGGCAGAAGGGACCTGTGTGCACAGGTGTAGACCAGTTGCCCACCTCAATCTAAGCAACCATAGCCAGGGCACAGGGCTGTATAAGAATAGCAGCTCCTGGGGTGCCTGGGTGGCTCAGTTGTTAGGCGTCTGCCTTCGGCTCAGGGCATGATCCCGGGGTCCTGGGATCGAGCCCCACATCAGGCTCCCTGCTCTGCTGGGAGCCTGCTTCTTCCTCTCCCACTCCCCGTGCTTGTGTTCCCTCTCTCACTGGCTGTCTCTTTGTCTGTCAAATAAATGAATAAAATCTTAAAAAAAAAAAAAAAGAATAGCAGCTCCTTCAGTTGCCATGAGATTGAGGCTACAACTTCTAAGAGACTAGGAAGCCATGCAGATGATACCATAGTAGTAAAGGATTTCAGAACAAAGTAAAGGTTTTAAGTTATAGAAAAAACAAAGCAAATAATATGGTAGATTATATTACATATTCTCTTTCTCTTACGTATCTCTTTTTAGTTTTGCAGTGGCTCCTGGGATAAGATGCTAAAGATCTGGTCTACAGGTAAATTAAATATTTGTTGTACTTTGACTTATTAATGGTGTTTCAAGAATTTCAGTGAAAGAAGAGTATTTAACACATTTTTCCATAAAAAATGGACCAGAGCTTTTGAAGATACAAATAAAGGAGCATATAGAGAAAAATTAAAATACTTCTTTGTGTTTAAAAATGTGTTTCTATCTATCACCCTCTTATTTATTGAACCATGTCACTGAATTGCTGCAAGTAACCAACAACATGATTGATGCAATAGGACATAACTGCCTTAGTTCTCAGAGTTCTCTTATTCTGGAACCTGGAAATAAAAATACCTTCTGAGTCATTTTGATACACTCCGCTGTTAGAGAATTACTTTAAAAAATTTTTAATGCAGTTTTTCCAAACTTAATTTTTTTACTTTGAAAACATAGAAGGAACAATTAGTGGAGAAAGAGTTGGAGGAGGGAGGACTCTGAGAGGATGGTGCCTTGATAATAATGAGGAGAAAAGAGGGGGAAGACCCACAGATATTTAAATTAAAAAGAACTGGTAGTCTAGAATTATTTAAACAGGTAAACAGAGCAGAATCCCTCTTACTTCTAAAGGAATTGCTGTATTACAGTATAATACCCTAAATATAGTTCACAAAGTAGAGTTGGGGGATCAAGAATAGCTTGAGCAGTGTCAAGTGGCGGGAAATATAGAAGTCATTTCAGTAGATTTCCCAATAATGCTTAAAGCAAACAGTTTTGTTTTTTAAGGTTTATTTTAGAGAGAGAATGTGTGGTGTTGTGGGGCGGGACAGAGGGAGAGAGAGAAAGAATCTCAAGTAGACTTCCTGCCAAGTCTGGAGCCTGAGCTCTGGGCTTGACTTCATGACCCTGAGATCATGACCTGAGCAGAAATCAAGAGTCAGACACTTAACCGACTGAGCCACCCAAGCATCCCTTAAAGCAAACAGTTTGGAGGCAGAAAGTGGTTTATTTGGATAATTTTCCTTTTGTGGAATATTTTATTGTCTGAAATACTTTTAATCCATTGAGAAAAGTGAAATAGTCAAGACAAATAAACATGACTGGATCGTATCTCCTTTTAATGTATTTGTTTAACTTTTTCATTCCTTCATAATACAAATTCAATGTGGGCAAACCCTCCTACAACTAATAATAGTTTTTCATAGATATGGTAAAGTGATGAATATTCATAATGATGATCTTAAAGACATAGCAAAATACCAAACTGGTTAGAGTTTAGGATTTTATTGTACTCTGTTTTTTGCTTTCTGCTTTTGGAAGATTGATAACCCAGGTATATATAATTTTATATAAATTTTTAAAATAAATTTTAAATTTTTTAAAAATTTTTAAAATTTTTTAAATTTAAAAATTTTTTTAAATAAATTTTATATAAATATATAAATTTCTGTGAACCAGAATAAGGAAGACTATCCATTCCCTAACCAGTTGAGATAACATGGAGAAAACATATACCCAGAAAAATAAGAATTGTTTTAAGACTGTTTGCAATCAGGAAGCACCTCGCTGGCTCAGTTGCTAGAGCATCCAACTCTTGATCTTGGGGTCATGAGTTCAAGCCCCATGTTGGGTGTAGGGATTACAATCAATCAATCAATCAATAACTAACTAAATAACTGTTTGCAATAATATATACCATAAATTTTTAACATATCAAATCTAATTCTCTGTGATTCAGTTCCTACAGATGAAGAAGATGAAATGGAGGAGTCCACAAATCGACCAAGAAAGAAACAGAAAACAGAGCAGTTGGGACTAACAAGGGTAAATATTTTTGTACTACAGAGAGCTAAGAATGATTTTTACATTTTTAAGGGGTTTAAAAAACAAAGAAGAGTGTACAACAGAGACCAGAGAGGCTAAAATACTTACTTTCTGGACCTTTATGAGAAACTTTGCTGATCTCTGATCTGATCTAAGCCCCTCACACTGCAGATGAGGTGATAATATTTAAGAAGGTTAAATATAACAAAATTATATAAGTAGATTAACTGTCTCCCATTTCAGAACTCTTTTTCTCTCTCTTTCATGTGTTCTTTATATTTAAGATAGACATTACACCTAGTTTGGGAATTTTAATTTGAGAAAAACATTAGAGATTTTGGAGTACTAATAAATGAACCATGGGCATTATTTAAAGACTGGATAATAGAACTTAAAAAATGTAGAGGAAAGGGTGAGAATAACCTATTGAGATTCATTTACTTGGAAGAGTTAGGAAGAAAATGGCAGCACCTTGACTCTAACCTAGATCTCTCTGACCCCAGAGCTTTTTCAGCTAACTTCTACATATAACATGTAAATGATATAGTTAGGGTTAATATTAATACTTTTTGAAATAAAAAGTAGAACAGATGGGAAAAGCAGCAGGATATAGAGGAAAGACTACAAACTTTGGAGTAATATTTAGGTTCAAACTTAAATCTGCCATGTATAAGCTGTATGACCTTGAGCAAGTTCTCTTTCTCAGCTTCAGTGTCTTCATCTAAAAAATACAAACACATATCTATTTTGGAGGATTGTTGTAAAGAAGAAATAAGGCAGGATATGAAAGCTAAAGCATCTGGCATATGGGCTTCAGAAATAAATAACTACTATTATTAAGTTATTCTAAACTGAAAATGCTTTTCCTTTTGGGTGTCTTTCATTTCTAGACTCCCATAGTGACCCTCTCTGGCCACAAGGAAGCAGTTTCTTCAGTTCTGTGGTCAGATGCTGAAGAAATCTGCAGTGCATCTTGGGACCACACAATTAGGGTGTGGGATGCAGAGTCCGGCAGTCTTAAGTCAACTTTGGTAAGACATAAATTCAGTGATTCTCTGTTTAACTTTGAGCTTCTAAAGATGGTTATTTCTAGCCCACCATGGTTAAATGTTCTTTCCTCTTTGTTTTTCAGACCGGAAATAAAGTGTTTAATTGTATCTCCTATTCTCCACTTTGTAAACGTTTAGCATCTGGAAGCACAGATAGGCATATCAGACTGTGGGATCCCCGCACTAAAGGTGAGTTGTGTAAATCACTGGAGGAGAAATATTTGTAAATAACATCAGTTTCTCCTCTCACTAGAGATATGTATAAAAAGATAATTTTTTACAAACATTGTTTTGGGTCCTGCCCCCTTCTCTTCTAAAATTCAATAATTATTATCTTCTTTATTTTGTTCAGATGGTTCTTTGGTGTCGCTGTCCCTAACCTCACATACAGGCTGGGTCACATCATTAAAGTGGTCTCCTACCCATGAGCAGCAGCTGATTTCAGGTTCTTTAGATAACATCGTCAAACTGTGGGATACAAGAAGGTAAATCCTATATAGAAGGCCAATGGTCTCTAAATAAATGGAACTAATCAAATAATAAATTGTATGTTAATAAAAAATTAAATAAAAATACATATTTTTAAAGATAACTAGATATTAAAGTTTTCTTTTTTGATACTAGTATAAAGAGTACCCCCAATGAAATGCATACACAATTTACTTACATATGTTTACAAGTAGAATGGAGAGGCATTAATCAAATACCTGTTTGTTGTTTACCTAAATCTGTATTGTGACGTCTTTACACTACCTTATGATGCATGATTTGTTAATATCTAGAAGGTCGTTTACATTTTAGTTGGATACTAATGTAGCAATTATATAGTTTCTGATAGTAGCAGTTAAGTGCTGCAAAGAAAGTAAAGCCAGGGTATAGGGATACTTCTTTAGGAATGCGCTCTTCTTTTTTTTTTTTTTTTTTTTTTTTAAAGATTTTATTTATTTATTCGACAGAGATAGAGACAGCCAGCGAGAGAGGGAACACAAGCAGGGGGAGTGGGAGAGGAAGAAGCAGGCTCATAGCGGAGGAGCCTGATGTGGGGCTCGATCCCATAACACCGGGATCACGCCCTGAGCCGAAGGCAGACGCTTAACCGCTATGCCACCCAGGCGCCCCAGGAATGCGCTCTTCTTGAAAGTGATTTCCCAGTGAGTTAGCCACACAAAAATCATGGTTAGAGGGAACAGCAGATAAGGTGGGGAAAATCTTGGCATGTTGACAAAATAGCAAGAGGGTCAGTGTTGATGGAATGGAGTAAGCAAGGAAAAGAGTGGCAGGAGATAAAGCAGGTAGTAGTTATACTGAGCAGGATCCGATGGGCCATGGTAAGAAATTTGGGTTCCATTCTAAGTATAATGGGGAATGCTTTGTGGGGGATCTAAAGAGGGTAGGAAGAATGGAAGCAGAGAGGTTCTAGGTTGGATTCTAGGTATATTTTGAAGACAGCTCTTTGGCGGGATTGGCTCATGGACAGAATATGGAGATAGGAATCAAGGGATAATGCCCATTATTTTCTGCTTGAGCAATTGGGCCATTACTGGTGCAATTTAATGTGATGGAAAAGAGTAGAGAAACAAGTTTACGAGGGAAAATCAAGAGTTTTGTTTTGGCTGTTTTAAATTTGAAGTGCCCATGAGACATCCAGATGATGGGCTATTGGATATGCATATCAAAATCAGGAAAGAAGTTTGGACTTAAGATAAAAACTTGGGAGTTATCAGCATATACATGGATGGACAAAGGATATATAAAGCCATGATCTGAGGTTAAAAGAAAATTAGTCAAGGAAGTGTGAAAATGGGCCTAATTATGAATAAATAATTATAAATAAATAGCATTTTTCATGAATATTTGTTGTAGTAAATCTCTGTATTCTGCTAATGATAGGGGAAAATCAGGAGAGATGGTCAAGTAAATACTCAGGATCTTAAGATTAACTGGTTATTGGGGCAAGGACGGTAAAGTCTGTAAAGTTTTCAGAAAAATATGTGATTATTCATATATGTTTTTTAATATTGTGAAATGGATATAACATGGTAATACTTTGATCTTTTAGTTGTAAGGCTCCTCTCTATGATCTGGCTGCTCATGAAGACAAAGTTCTGAGTGTAGACTGGACAGACACAGGGGTAAGAATTTATTACTTATTTGGTAAAGAAGAAAAATAGAGAATAAATCTGGTGTTTGTATTTAGGGAGTTAATAGTTTCAGTGTGGCTGATAATTATAATTCTGTATTCTAAGTTTTCCTTAATATTATTCATAAAAATCTCACGTCACATTCAGAGAAGAAACAAATTTGTTCTTTATAATTAGGGGTAGTAAAATTTGAAAATTTTGAAGCAGTTTTTTTCTTGAGTATTTTAATGAAATGTTTTAAGTCCATAAATTTGCTCCTTTAGACCAAATAGTTCTAAGTATTTCCCACTTAAAAAAATCTTGCAGAATAAGTCTAGATTATAAAATGTGCTTAAAGAATTACAATTTACTTATTTTTATGTATAAATATTAGCTCTTGTTGCTGAAGAATACTTTCCAAATAGGGCTACTTGAGTAATTTGTAATATCCATTTACCTGCAAACATTTAAGATACTCTCCTATAAACTTAATTTTCCTCAATAGGTCAAACTATATCACCCCTCAAACTTTTAAATTTTATTACATTTCTTAACAAATGCTTCATAGAAAGTACAATAGCATATCATGTCTCAACCAAATTTAAATGATCACTTTTAAAGTTTTAATATAGTATATTATAATAAGGTAGTGAAAATTGATGTAATTGGTCCATTTAAGTATTAGCTCGAAATGCGAGTTAACTGCTCACCCATAATTCCTTCTGTAATCAGAATCATCGGTACTTAACTATGTTTAACTATCATATGAAATAATTATGTTTACTTATTTTTTTTCTCTCCCTTTACACAGTTACTTCTGAGTGGAGGAGCAGACAATAAATTGTATTCCTACAGATATTCACCTACTACTTCTCATGTGGGGGCGTGAAAGTGAATGATAAATTTGACTACAGAGATTGTTTCTGTAAATGAAATTGATATAGAATCTTCAGATTACATCAGTGACGGTTCAGAAAGCAGCCTCTTTAAGTTTATATAATGTTTTCACCCTTGATAATAGCTATCACTATTTCTTTATTTTATATTTATTATACAATAGTTTGTGTTGTTAAAATATAAAATGTGACCTGCCTTCTCTGCCATATGCAAACTCTTGAAACTGATTTTTTAAATTTCCTTTTATAGGTATTGGTTTGAATTAAGATTTGCGTTTGAAATGCTGTAAAAGCATATATTGTCCAGATTTTTATTTCTGATGGGGAAACTTGTTTCCAACGTTAGCTGTTTAAAAAAGGTATCTTAAGGAAACTAATAAATTCTAGTAGAGAAAAAAGTAGAAATACAATTTGCTTTAGGTAAAATAACTGTCTAACTAGATGTCTAACTATAATAAGACCTCTGTGGGTATTCAGAACATTAAAACATGTAGATGCTGCCAATGAAGAGTTTGTTGAAATATTTTAAGTGAAGTACTTTGTGTTAAAGATATGTTAGAATCCTTTAGAAATTGCATACAGATTTCACGGTAACCAGGAATTTTTTTCCCGACCTATCCATATATAGAATAGAATCTTTAAATAAAACCTTTCAGTCAGTATTAGATAATAAACATCCTATAAATTTTATATCATTAACATTTATCTAATGCATATGTTATATACCAAATATTTAAAGTAAATGTCTTCTTAAAGTGTGATTTCCATCTTTAATGGATTGGTATTCCTCAGGCAGAGCACTTCAGTCTCTAATATATGGAAAATAAGGTTGGTCTCATCACTAGACTGTAATGCAGTCTGTCTCACAAAATGTTCCTATCACAGAGGTCTAGGAAGTAATACATATACTTGGCTGCAATTGAGAGCCAAATTAACAGTGGATTAAGCCAGTTAGGAGTTTAGTTCTCTTATAAGTTGAAATCCAGAGGCAGTCCAGGGCTAGGAGAGTGGTTTCATTCCACACTTAGGGACCCAGGCTCCGTCTATCCCTAGGATATGGTCCTCCTCTTCACACAAGAGCTAGAGCTACAGTTATATTATTTCTTAAAAGAAAATGTATTTTAATGCCCAAAAAACGGGGATGGCTGGGTAGCTCAGTCAATTAAGTGTCAGGTCATGATCTAGGGGTCCTGGGATCAAGCCTCGCATCAGGCTCTCCTCTCCCTCTCTCTCAGTGCTTTCTCTCCCTCTCTTGCTCTCTTTCAAATAAATAAATAAAATCTTCAAAAAAAAATGAATATCAAGTTAGCCAGAAAATATGCCAGTCTGTTTTTCTCATTTAGTGCAGACTGGTATAAATTTCATCATATCTGTAGTGTCTGAAAGTCTAACTTTTATAGAATAAAGAAGAATGTATATTCTTGTTCTGAATGTTTTCTGAATGAGCCTTTGTCAGAGTTATCTAAATGTTTTTCTTAACTCACCCAGTCTGGGCTTTTCAGTTGTAGTACGCATACACTAGGTAGTTGAAGCAAAGGTAAAGAGGCTTATTTATTAGATGTAGTGGACAAAGAAGGAAGTGGCATCAAGTATTGGTCCCTCACTCTCAACCCTTGTTCCAAGGAGGATTACATTCATGATTAGGATTCTCCCTTGGGATGGGTGTAACATTAGTGATCAATTCGCTGGGATCAATCTCTGCCAAATTTCTCTCCTTGTGTAACTCAAGTGGTTAGATCTTACTCCTCAAACAGGAAGAATATGAGAAGGCAGCGAAAGCCTGGAAGACTCCGTGCTCTTACAGCGTATTGCTCTCCTACCCCCATACTCCACCTTTTCCTCGAAAGTAGGAATCTCCCTTTCTGTGGTTCATTTTCCTCTATTTTGGTTACACCAGGGACAAGGGCTTTGCATGAATGTATTTGCTCCTAAGATTCTCATTGAGAAATGAGTTTGGCTGCTTTCCTAGCACTGGGCAAAGTTAGGAACAAGGCAGTGCAGTACTCAGGACCTGCTGACTGGTACAAGGTTATTCATGCTATCTTGCCATAAGTTATGAAGCTCCTAAACATGTTGATACTTGCTCTTACCTCTTCGGACTGAAGTTTTAAGAAATTCCTTATTTAACAATAATCTTGCTAATATTAAAAATTAGACTCAAAGTACACCTGATTGTCAGTTGAAGGACAAAGGCTGAACTTCTACCATGTACCAGGGTCTCTTTGGAGATGGGGAAAAGGGAAAAAAATGCAGAAAAATGTATAAGACATGGACACTACCTCCAAATAGATAACTTTGCATGGAAATACTCATCTAAGAATTGTCACAGTGACTTAAGTGCATAAAATATGTAAATGTAAGGTAGAAAGGTGGCATTGAGAAGGAAGCAGTTAGCTTTGTGGGAAGCAAGTTGGATGTCAAGAAAAGCATTGTAATAGAGTGATACTTTAGCCAGATCTGGACTGATACAGGTTGGAAAGGTGGAGCTGCTCCCTCTGGCAGAAATGACAGTTCAGAAATACCATGAGGAAGGAAGAAAGCATAGTTCTTCATATGCTAAGAAGTTCAATTTTGTTTTCCTCTTAGACAAAGCTGCCTCCAGTCTTATCTAAGACATGATCTTTTTATATTGGAAACCATGAAAACAAAACCTGGCTGTGACAATTGCCTAGAGATTATTAGGGTAGAAAGTTGAGTTACGTAAGATTTTTAATTCTACACAGAATGCAAAAAAAATAATAGATTTTCTATGAATAGATGACCACTATTTGTTTTGTCCTTCGAATTTCAGCTGGCCATTTCGGAACTATTGTCATCAATGTGTAATAATATATCAAAATGCTTCCGAGCATTATTGGGGAAAAGAACAAATGAAAGTTTGAATTGATATAAAATATACATAATTGCATAATTGAACAAACAACCCTGCAAACCAAATACTATCTGGGAATTTCTGTTAATAACATTGAAATCTTTTCACAAAAATTCTTCTGTATTCTAATCTTGAAAAATCTTTTGCTTATATAAGGCAAATATACTTTATACTATAACTTCTAAAAGGAAAAAAAGTGCCATTTGAGACTCTGCATGTGCAAGCAATATTCAATTATTTCTTTTATTTAAAAAGCCACTAATTGGAATCAGGTTTCAAAAGGCAAGTGAAATCCAAATTCTGCTAATGAGAAACTGCTAATAAAAGAAACTTTTATTTACTTTAATACTGACAGTTTTAGACTATCATAGACTTCTAGTATCAAACATACTAATAAGAGGTACAAGACGGGGGTGTGAGCTGTAAAAAAAAAAAACCCAATATGTTAATTAGTATTTTGTTATATAAGCTAAATTTATCTTTTTAATTAAGATTTTCATTTTTAATGCTGATGTAGGTAACATACTGTGTAATATTAGTTCAGTTATGCAATATAGTGATTCAACGATTCCATACATCACCCAGTGCTCATCACAGCAAGTGCACTCCTTAATCTTCAGCACCTATTTCACTCATTCCCCCCATCTACCTCCCCTCTGATAACCATCAGTTTATTCTGTATAGTTAAGAGGCTGTTTCTTGGTTTGTCTTTTTCCTTTGTTTTGTTTCTTAAATTCCACATGAGTGAAATCATCTGGTATTTGTCTTTCTGTGGCTCATTTCACTTAGCATTATTCTCTAGTTCCATCCATGTCGTTGCAAATGGCAATATTTCATTTTTATGGCTGAATAATATTCCATTGTGTGTGCATGCATGCATGTGTATGTGTGTGTGTGTATATATCACATCTTTTTTATCCATTCATCTGTTGACAGACACTTGGGCTGTTTCCATAGTTTGGCTATTGTAAATAATGCTGCAACAAACCTAGGGGTTGCATATATCCTTTGAATTAGGGTTTTTGTGTTTTAGGGCTAAATGCCAGTAGTGTGATTACTGAATTTTAGGGTAGTTCTATTTTTAACTTTTTGAGGAACCTCCATACCATTTTCCAATGACTGCACCAGATTGCATTCCCACCAACAGTGCAAGAGGGTTCCTTTTTCTTCACATCCTTGCCAACATTTGCTGTTTCTTGTGTGTGTGTGTGTTTTTTTTAAGATTTTTATTTATTTGTCAGAGAGAGAGCACAAGAAGGGAGAGAGGCAGGCAGAGGACGAGGCAGGCTCCTCGCTGAGCAGGGAGCCCAACATGGGTCGTGATCCGGTTGTGATCCTGGGATCACGACCCCAGCCGAAGGCAGACACTTAACCGACTGAGCCACCCAGGAGTTCCAGTTTCTTCCGGTTTTGATTTTAAGCAAGTTATGTCTTTAATGTAACTTGGTAGAATTTTGGAGGGGAGTTGCTTAATAGGGTTAGATAAGCTATCTTTGTTACAATATCCACTGATAGCCACAGATCTGAAGAAGTAAATTATTTTCTGGCAGTGTCCATTAAAATGGGAAAAAAACAAAAACAAAAAACCCCACGCAAATCCACCTGTATCCTGCCATAGCAATCCTTTGACATTAGAATGACTAAGTGATCTTTATTTTAAAGGAAAAATACATGTGTTAGGTCAAATTATTTGACCAGAATTCGTGTAGCCAGTAAATAGAGTCAGGATTTGAATTTGGATGTATCTGAGTCTAGAGCTCTACTACATATATTTTCTGCCAATTGTTAAGTCATTCATAAGAATGATATTTTTATAAAGGTGAAGAATAAGTTTGAAGATGTCTTCACCTACATAAAAGAAAGGTTATATATAAATTTCGGTGGCATTCATTGTTACCAAATTACGTTCAGCTTTGCATGTTTTTGCCTTTAATTTCAATTTCAGTATACTACTAAGTGTATTAGCATAATAATATGTGTTCTTTAAAGATCCATTTCTTTTCATATGGGCATTGTATATGAGCAAAAGGCAACTTTAGAAATTAACTTGTTACTCATATCATTTGAATTATCACATTATTCATGTTATTAAAGGAAACCACAACTCAGCTTAAATACCTTGTGTGAAGGTGTATTAATGTGTAATTAACGATGGAGATAGGACACATGCTTCAGTAATTAGAGATACAGAGAAATGATCTTGTTAGGTACAATCTGAGAAGCTGAGAAACATGTCAAACAATCGTACGGGTAGTTAGTAAAAGTGTAGACAATATGCTGGGGAATAATTAATACCAAATTCAGTGGTTGTTTCAGGGGGAGGAAATACTTTTAATAGGTCTGTAACATTTCACGTTTTGAAAAAAATCCTAATTGTCTCTAATTCTAGCCTTACTTGAATCAACAAAAATGCAGTATGGTAGAGAGCATGTTTAGCTTGCCATATATAAGTACTAGTGTAGGCATCTGGGAAGAAAGCTCTCCGTACCCTCACTAACTGCCACTGACCTGTTAACTTCTGACTTCCTTGCTAAAACAGATTACAAGGAAAGTGGAACACCGTGAAAAAATGGGAGCTATTTCCATGACATCAGTTTCAGTAGATTCCTGATCCTTAATAAGAATAAAATAATACAAAAGTGCAGAATTCTTAGTATGTTTTTTTTTATTTTTTTTTTTTTAAGATTTTATTTATTTATGTGACAGAGAGACAGCCAGCGAGAGAGGGAACACAGCAGGTGAGTGAGAGAGGAAGAAGCAGGCTCCCAGCAGAAGAGCCCGATGTGGGACTTGATCCCCGAACGCTGGGATCACGCCCTGAGCCGAAGGCAGACGCTTTAACGACTGCGCTACCCAGGCGCCCCTCTTAGTATGTTTTTTAATAGCAGTTGAAGTTTTATTTAGGTTATTAACAAGAGGTTTGCTTGATATAGTGCAAAAGGTCATTGCTGTTTATTGCTCTGGGTCCCAGATTTGTAGAGCCTCTCATTCCAAGTCATCTAATTCTTTTCTAGTTCACTTGTAGAAGCCTACAGTGGAGGAAAACACTTTATATTAGGATAAACCCGTTGATAGAAAATTAAATAACACTTCTATTTGCACTTCTAGATGAAATTACATCTTCCCATATAAAAGTATTTTAATAGTGTTAAATTCTTCTATTTCTTAAAAAAGCTTATTTATGAAACACTAAAATTTTTTTAAATGATTTTTTGTTATATTATGTTAGTCACCATACAGTACATCCCCGGTTTCCGATGTAAGGCTCGATGATTCATTAGTTGTGAAACACTAAATTTTAACTACTCTGGGTGCCTCATTTATCTGTTAAGGGACTAATACAAGGCATTTAAATATTTTCTTATCAATCCAAAAGCTAACAAGATCATTAATTCATTCTACAAACATATATCAAATACCTGATTAAGAAAACCTCATTCCTGCCCAGGAGTGTCAGTAGCTTGACCTTGTTTGCTGAAACCAGTCTTACACTCTGCTACCACTTGCCCACCTTTCTTAGTGACCTGTGAAGGAAATGTGATTATGTATAAATGCTACATTTTATGGTGGTTTGAAGACATTATCTTCCAGTAATTTTCTCCAATTAAGTGAACAAAACCAATAGGCCTTGCCCACAGTCACTACTCTGACTTTCTGGTATATTTCTTGGAGGACCTTTCCCTGCTTCAGATTGAGCTGAAGTTTAATATCCTCTTGAGTTAAATTTCATCCTGTTGGGGGGCCTCTGCGTTTGGCCTGGGTCGTGATCCCATGGTCCTGTGATCAAGCCCTGCATGAGCCTCTCATCAGGCTCCCTGCTCAATAGGGAGCCTGCTTCTCTCCCTCTGCAGCTTCCCCTGCTTGTGCTCTGTCTCTATCAAATGGATGAATAAAACCTTTAAAAAAGACAAAAAACTTCATCCTCTTGGAAGAAGCATTTTCTAAAATACCCCAAGAAACTTAACATGTGCATGGTAACATGCTGAAAGTCATTTTCTTACCATATTAGAATCATTTATTCTTTGGAAAGAAGGTATTCAGTTCTTTTTAGATATTTCATAGGGTATCCTTCAGTTACCAATTAGCTGTCTTTGCTTCCGTTCACTTATTGATTGAATAAACATTCATTCAGAAGGCAGTATGTATTACATACTGTGTTAAAGAGATAAAGCTACTGAATGCATAAATGTTTTACTTCGGAGGAGCTCAGCATCTAGTGAGGAAGGCAGGCAGAAAAATAATTACAATTGTTGAGAGTAGAAGTATGTCCTTAGGAGGGATGCCAAACTTATCATGAGTCAGGAAAGATCTGAGGAAGTACAGCAGTCATCCTTATTGCCAAATCCTGATTCTTACTCTTCTAAGGATCTGGACTCGAAGAATCTGAGGAAAGCTGCAGACTCTGAGGTTGTCCCCCATAGGGTCGATGAGGTTGAAATTAAGAAATCTAAAGCTTGTTTTTCAGAGACCTGTTTCTCCCTAATCAGCTATTTTGTGTTTACAGACCGCACTAACAAATCCACTAGGGACACCTGGGCTAGCAGTCACTGATATGGTTCCAGCCTATGAACAGCAAGGCCCTGTCTTCCTTACCCTAGATAATGAGACCAAGACCCCCTCCAGTTTATCTGGGTTCTCTCGGAGCATACCTATAGCCCCTTTCCTTTTCCTAAGATGCCTGACAGCAGGGGCTGAATTTTGCCTCTTTTTAAGTCTCTACCACAAGTGAGTATGGGATGTATGTTACATATTTGCTCAATAAGCATGCTCCATCTTTCCTCATGAATAACCACAAATTTTCCCCCACCCTTTCATCAATATATATGTAATCCCATCCCCTGTGGTTATAAAAAACTTCTCTCTTCCTTCTAGGTGTCAGATTTGAAGCTTGTCCTATCTCTTTCCTTGGTTGCCTCTACAATAAACCCTTTCATACATGATGTCTCAGTGATTGGCTTTGCTGTGCTTTGGACAGTGGAACTTGGGTTTGGTTACATTTCCAAAAAATATTTTTAAAAGACCCATACCAAAATTTTGCATATTATTTTAGGTATTCACCCATTCCTTGAAACACCATATATTTCAGGGTAAGAATCCCTGGCCTAGAGACCTCTCACTATTTTCAGTCCAAATTAACTAGTATAAATAGACTATTCTAAAACTACTTTCAGGTTTTTAAGGTAAGTAATTTGTAATAATATTCTAGAATCTCACTCCATCTTTTACAATCTTACAGACTTATAGTTATCACCTGGAGTGTAAACTTTTTTCCTTGCTAGCCTGTATCACAGTTGTAATTCATGTTTTGTAAAGCTTTAGTAAAGTGATAGGATATTTTGAGTCACCTTTAAAAAGAAAGTTCTTTGAATTTATCTTCCACCAGTAACAATTTACTTTTGCCTTATTTCCAATTTTTTTTTCTTTAGTTTTTAGGCTCAAATTTTGCCTTTTACTCCTGAAGACTCATGACAACACATTATGGTTATGTAGCATTTGAGGTCAGTTATTAACAGCTGTTAACTTAATCCTCTTTAAACCTTTAAGATAAGAGTTAAATATAGCACGTGAACAGTTACCGCGTGCAGGCACTGGTCCTGAGAAGCGCCCCAGGACTCAGGAATGACCGAGGCTCAGAAGCTCATGGCCTGGTAGAGCTGGCACCTGAAGGCCTGGCAGGTGCGGTGAAGGCTCGGAGGCGGCAGGGAGGGACCCGGACTGAGGGCACTGGGCTTAGAAAATGACACCGAGAATGGCTCAGAGGTCTCACACACAGTTACTTAATTCTGATATTCTGACCGTTTTTCGTATTTGCTAATAACCTGGAATTTGGTAAGGGCAGAACAGAATGGGTCCCGGAGTTCATCAAAAAACGGACCGAGAGCCGGGCCTCAGTGGGGTTAAACTAGAGCCCGAAAGGGCGAGAACGCGGACGCCAGACCGAGACGCCGAGGGCAGGGCGGCTTCCGCGCGCGCCAGGCCGCCCGGTTTAAATCTCCCGCCTCCCGCAGTCGGAGCCCGACACCTCCACGCACGGGTGCGGAGGGGCACGGGCTGCGGGAGTGGCCCGGCGGCGTCTCGGGGCTCGCGGGCGGCGGCGGCGGGAACGGGTGCCGGGACGGACCTCCGCGCAGCCAAGCGCGACCCGAGGTGGCGGAGGACTGGCGCGTCGCGGCTTCAGCGTCGCGGTGAGAGTGTGCGGCCTCCCGCGGCCTCCCTCCCTCCGGGCGGCGGTCAGGCCGCCCTCCCCCGGCCTGCCGGGCCGGAGGCCAAACCCTTGGTTCCCGTGGCGACGCCCTGAGGTGGAGGCGCGGCGGGAGGCGCACGCCACGCGCACACGCGGTCTCTCAGGGCCTTGCCGGCCCCTGTGGCCTCCCTCCCGGACGAGGTCCTGGTCCGAGCTCCCCGGGACAGAACCGGCCAGGAGTGGTTTTTAGCGAGGCTGGGTCCTCTCCGAACGAAAGGGGCTTCCCTTCACGCTGGCCCCGCTAGCGAACGTGCGCTGCAGCCTGAGGCTTGTTTGGGTGATTTCTCTCGAAGGTGGAGATCGCTTCCATTAGAAGCAGATGTTCACAGCCTTTAGGTGCTTTCTTGCTGACCTCTTTATTTCTGTTGTGCTTATTTTTATGTCATTATTTTGTAATGGAAATGCCTTCTTTAGAAACGAAGTGCCAAGCGTTTGGTAAAAACAAAACCTAAGTAAATGTGCGGTTTGAGGCGAACTGCGGAATGGCCGAGCTCCTGAGGGCTTCCGCGCACAAATCCTGCGGCCTGAGGCCATGAACCCAGCCCCGTGCACCGATCCGGCTCGTGGAAACGCGGATCACCTGGTCGGGTGCCCAGATGATGTCAATGGTCAGATACCTGATGCTCTGAGAAAGATGGAGAGGGGGAGAAAATCCGACCTGGCAGCCAACCCGTGATGTTGTGGGTTTGCCAGTAGAGGGGGCGGGATTATTTTTCATGTAATAGATGATGTTAATGCACAGAGCGTAAACCCTGTTATAAACTATGGGTCACTGTAAAATAGCTTATTGCGAAGATCACGTTTATCCATGGTTTTGGATTTTCGGTAAGCATTTATGTATTGATTTATTTGGTTTCGACTTAGGCAACGTACTGTAAAGCGATATTACTTTCATCATCTTAACATCAATATTTATGGAGTAGCCACAGGTGCCTCATCCTTTAGGAGTTAATTACACATGTATTGGCTAAATAAACAACTAATGGTATGTATATACTTTTTATATGATGAAAATCTTAATCATTTTATATTTGTGCCCAACATTACCAGTATTCTTTGAAATTTCTGTTTTTAACAGTGCAGAATAGATTTGTGCATCTAGCCACTGAAATAACTGTGCAAGACATTGCTCTAATTATAAGTAATTATAATTGTTAGGCAAATCATTATAATTTTAGAGTTAAATGGGTGCTCAGAGCTCAGCCAGTCCAAAGTGGGAAAGCTGCAAACATGAGACGGGTGCCAACATGAGACTGGTGGGGAAAACTAGGAAACCACATTTTTATTAGAAATATTTATTATAAAGCAATTAATAAAACAATTTATAGCAGTGACTGAATTAGTACCAAATATCAAAATATATCAGATAGAAAACATAATATAAATTGTTTTGTTTACACTGCCCAACTTTGTGATTTCATTGCGTGCTATATCCTATATTTAAAATTTTTGACTTTGTTGATTTTCCCTATGTGCCTGTGTCCTGTTTCACAGATTTCTACTCTTACTTTCATTTTGTTTCTTTAACTTTGGGTTTATTTGTTCCTCTTTTTCTAAATTATTAAGGTGGAAACATAAATAGATTTTTATACCCTTTTTCCTTTTATATAAGCATTTAAAGCTGCAAGTTTTCCTTTAAGCATGCTTTAGCTAGATCCCACAAATTTGGAATGTTTTCGTTATCATTTAGTTAAAGATATTTTAAAATGTCACTGTGATTTCTTTGATCCATTATTTATTTAGGTATATTATTTCCAAATATTTTAGAATTTTTTAGGTAGATCATTGCTGTTGATTCCTAAATCAGCAATGTTGTGGTCAGAAAACATGTATTATTTCAATACCTTTAAATTTATTGAGGTCTTTTTTTTTTTTTTCTTCTTGCCTAACCTATGGTCTGTCTTGGTGAATATACCAGTTACTCTTGGGGAAAAATGTGTATTCTACTGGTGGTGGGTGGAGTAGTCTAAATGTCAGTTAGGTGAAGCTGGTTGAGAGTGTTGCTCAAACCTTTTATCTTCACATTTTTAATGTCTCCTTATTCTGTCAGTTACCCTGGGAGAAGTGTTAAGTCTCAAGTCTCTAATTATGATTGTAGATTTGTCTTCTCTCTTCAGTTCTGTCAGGTTTTTCCCTTATATTTGGTAGTGTTATTAGTCACACACACTTTTAAGATAGGTGTGTTTTTGGTTTTTTTTTTCCCAAACTGACCTTTTTATCATTATGACATGTCCATTCTATCCCTGAAGATACTTTTTACATGGAAGCCTGTTCTGACATTAATGTAAGCTTAATGTTTGCCTCTTGCTATCTTTTTCCTTTTAACTCATCTGTGTGTTTATGTTTAAAGTGTGTTTCTTATAAATAACATACAGTTGGGTTGTAGTTTTTTGTACAGTCTCACAACAATCTCTGTGTTTTAATAGTGGTATATAGTCCATTTATATAACTTTTCTGTGTTTGGATTAAGCATATTGGTGTTCTTTTTCCATTTTTTCATTTACTCTTTGGTCCTCTTCCCCTGTCTTCTTTTTGGGTGAATTGAGTTTTTAGAAAAATATTTCTTTTCCTATCTTTTTAGTTTTGTCTCTTCATGTTATTTTTTTATTGGTGGTATTAGAGATTGATTACATGTGTTTTGAATTTATCACAGCTGATTTTCAAATATATTCTAGTACTTCATGAACAGTGTAAGAATATTACCCTTTATACTTGCAATTATCATCTTCTCACCTTTTGTACTCTTCCATATATTTTACTTCTACATGCATTCTATATTTTTATTACTTTTAATTTAAAGAATCAATCTTTTAGTGAAATTTAAAGATGCATGTGTATATGTAATGTTTAAAATGTTTAAAAATTCCTTTGTATTTATCAATATATTTACCTTTTTTGTTCTTTCAAGATTTTATTTAAATTCAAGTTAGTTCACATATAGTGTAGTATTAGTTTCAAGGGTAGAATTTAGTGATTCATCAGTTGCATATGACAGCCAGTGCTCATTACATCAAGTGCCTTCCTTAATGCCCATCACCCAATTACCCCATCCTCCCACCCATCTCCCCTCCAGCAACCCTCAGTTTTTCCCCTATATTTAAGAGTCTCTTATGGTTTGCCTCCCTGTTTTTATCTTATTTTATTTTTCCTTCCCTTCCTCTACGCTCATCTGTTTTGTTTCTTAAATTCCACAGAGGAATGAAATCATATGATATTTGTCTTTCTCTGACTGACTTATTTGCTTAGCATAATATACTCTAGTTCCATCCACATCATTGCAAATGGCAAGATTTCATCCTTTTTGATGACTGAGTAATATTCCATTGTGTGTATATATAGCACATCTTTTCAACACGGCTGAGTGGTATTTACTCCTGGGCTGCAGGGGTGTTTCAATATCCACAAATCAATCAGTGTGATATACCACATTAATAAAAGAAAGGATAAGAACCATATGATCCTCTCAATAGAAGAAAAGCATTTGGCAAAATATGCCATCCTTTCTTGATAAAAATCCTCAGGAAAATGCTTCTCCCTCTCCTCCCTGCTCGTGCTCTATCTCTGTCTCAAATAAGATCTTTAAAAAAAAAAAAAAAAAAAGCCTGGGTGGCTCAGTTGGTTAAGTGTCTGCCTTGGGCTTAGGTCATTATCCCAGGGTCTTGGGATTGAGCCCCACGTCCTGTACCCTGCTAGGTGGGGAACCTGTTTCTCCTTTTCTCCCCCACCTCGTGTTCTCTCTCACTATCTCTGTCTTTCTCTCTCAAATAAATAAAATCTTTAAAAAAACCCTCAATAAAGTAGGGATAGAAGGAACATAACATCATAAAGACCATATATGAAAGACCCACAGCTAATATCATTCTCAAAGGGGAAAAACTGAGAGCTTTCCCCCCTAAGATCAGGAACAAGACAGGAATGTCCACTCTCACCACTGTTGTTCAACACAGTACTGGAAGTCCTAGCCTCAGCAATCAGACAACAAAAAGAAATAAAATGTATCCAGATCAGCAAGGAAGAAGTCAAACTTTCACTCTTCACAGATGACATCTATATAGAAAAGCTGAAAGATTCCACCACAAAATTGCTAGAACTGATACAGCAATTCAGCAAAGTGGCAGGATATAAAAATCAATGCACAGAAGTCTGTTGCGTTTCTGTACACCAATAATGAAGCAGCAGAAAGAGAAATCCTATTTACCCTCTTTCTCTCTTGCTTCCTGTAGAACTGAGTTTCTATATGTTATTTTCCTTTACCCTAAAGAATATTTAGATTTGTTTGTAGTGCAGGTCAATGTGGCACAAGTTCTTTCAGCTTTATTTGTCCAAAATTCTATTTTGCTTTCATTTTTGAAGGATATGTTTTTCGGATATAGAATTCTTGGCCAACTTTTGTTTCAGGACTTAAAGATACAGTTTGCTTATCATTATTTTGTGAAGCAGCCTCCTCTTCTTCCTGCTGCTCTGCTAAACATGAAAGCAGCCAGGGGTCTCTGCAGTCCAGTCCTATTTTCTGGATTTTAGAGCATTAGCTTTCCTGCATCCTCGGCCCTCTGATGGGCTTTAAGAAAACACTAAATTTTGTAGGTTATCTAGCTTATTCCCATTGTTAGGATGGAATTAATGTTCTCTTGCAACTTTCTGAAGTGGAGATGGAAGACCAATATAATGCTGACTGAATTAATACTGCTTAAAAAGATTTTTATTACTCTTATTTTCCAGATTTTTTTTTCTGGTATTCTTACAATTGTTTTCTCAGTGAATTTTAGACTCCATTTGTCTTTTAAAAAGAATTGCAAACAACCTCTTGATAATGATTTAGATTACATTGAATGCATAGATTAATTTAGAGAAAAATGAACTCTTTGTTTTATTGAGTCTTCCTATCCAAGAACAAGGCATATCTTTTTGAAGTCTTTTGTCTGTTTTAGTTTTTTTTTTTTTTTAAGATTTAGTTTATTTATTTGAGAGAGAGAGAGAGCACCAGCAGGGGGAGGGGCAGAGAGAGAGGGACAAGCAGACTCCATGCTGAGTGGAGCTGGACACGGGGCTCTATCCCACGACCCTGAGATCATGTCCTGAACCAAAATCAGGAGTCAGCAGCTTAACCGACTAAGCCACCCAGGTACCCCTGTTTTAGTAGTGTTTTAAGTTTTCTTAATGTAAGTTATTTGATGTTGAATTTGTTACTAGGAATTTTAATAGGGATGCACTTTTTCTTCCATTATATTTTCTTTTTTTTTTTAAGATTTTATTTATTTATTTGACAGAGATAGAGACAGCCAGTGAGAGAGGGAACACAAGCAGGGGGAGCGGGAGAGGAAGAAGCAGGCTCATAGCGGAGGAGCCTGAGGTGGGGCTCGATCCCGGAACGCCGGGATCACGCCCTGAGCCAAAGGCAGACGCTTAACCGCTGTGCCACACAGGCGCCCCTCCATTATATTTTCTATTGATTTTTGGGAAATTGGTAGGAAAACGGTGTGATTTTGTATACTAATTTTATAACCAGCTTACCTTTTTGAAAGATCCTATTGCTTCCAATTGTTGCCCAGTGAATTAAGTGTTTTGGGTATATTGTCACATCATGTGTAAAATGATAATTTAGACTCTTCCATTTTAATATTAATCCCTAATATATTTTTTTAGTCCCACTGTATCGTTTAGCACTTCTGGAACAATGCTAAATAACAATAATGGTGGGCTTCCTTAGTATTGCTCCTTGCTTTAATGGGAATGCTATTGGTGTTTTACCATTAAGCATTATGGTGGCATTTGTATGTGTGTGTGTGTGTATCTGTGTATACATGCGTAAGCCTGCCATTAAAATAGAAGCCATATATTCCCATTTCATTGAAAGATTTTTTTTTTGAAGTATGCTCTATGCCTAACGTGGGACTTGAACTCACAACTCTGAGATCAAGAGTCACATGGGGCACGTGGGTGTCTCAATCAGTTAGGCGGCTGCCTTCAGCTCAGGTCATGATCCCAGGGTCCTGGGATTGATCCCCACGTCGGGCTCTCTGCTCAATGGGGAGTCTGCTTCTCCCCCTCCCTCTGCCCCCCCACCTGCTTGTTTTCTCTCTCTCTCTCTCTAAATAAACAAAATTGTTTTAAAAATTTTTTAAAAAATCACATACTCTACTGAGGGAGCCATCCAGGCACCCCTGAAAGATTAAAAAAAAAAAAAAGATGGATGTTAAATCTTATGAAGAATGGATGTTAAATTTTATTAAATGCCTTTTTATCATGGAAGATAAAGAATTTATCATACTTTTTTTTTGCTAACATTTTACTAGTGTGTTTTGGAATTTTTGTCACAGATAATTTTCATCAAATTTTTCTTATTTTTTATATATGTACCTATCATTTTAACAGTTATAGCAATTCTGTTTTGTTATAATCACATTTAGATTTCACCAAATTAAATGCTCATTGCTAACCCTTTTCACTATTTCTCCATTTTATAAATTCTTCATTTTTATTTTGTTTTTTAAGATTTTATTTATTCATTTGTCAGAGCACAAGCAGGGGTAGCGGCAGACAGAGGGAGAAGCAGGCTCCCTGCTGAACAAGGAGTCTGATGCAGTACTCGATCCCAGGACCCTGGGATCATGACCCGAGTCGAAGGCAGATGCTTAACTGACTGAGCCACCCAGGCGTCCCATAAATTCTTCATTTTTAAAAGATATTTTAGGGGCACCTGGGTGGCTCAATCAGTTAAGTGTCTCTGCCTTCGGCTCCAGTCATGATCCCTGGGTCCTGGGATTGAGCCCCACGTTGGGCTCCCTGCTCAGTGGGGAGTCTGTCTTACCCTCCCACCTCTCCCTCCCTCTCCCCCTGCTTGTGCTCTCTTTCTCTCTCTCTCTCTGACAAATAAAATCTTTAAAAAAAAAACTTAAAAAAAATAAAGACAGTTGTATGGATTGTGGCTTCAAATAATTTAGTTTTTGTTTTGTTTTATTTGTTCTGGGAGGCATTTGTGTGTGCTGTATTCCTGTTCCTTGCATAGTTAAAAGACCTTTCCAGATACTCAGCCTTTCTTGTATATCATACCTCATTGATTCTAAGAAGCACCTGTTCATATTTTCACATCTCTGAAATTATTTCTGAAATCTGAATTTTTTATATATTTGAAAATTGATTTGAAACAGTTTACTTTGTAGCTCTTTTTCTTAAATAGAGGTATATAAAATAATGGTGTACTTTTCAAATGATGGTGTCTTCAATGGATGAAATATGGTAAGACAGGGGCGCCTGGGTGGCTCAGTCAGTTAAGCATCTGATTCTTGGTTTTGGCTGAGGTCATGATCTTGGGATTGTGAGTTCCAGCCCCATGCTGAGCTCTGCACTCGTTGGGGAGTTGGCTTGAGGATTCTCTCTCACCCTCTCCCTCTCGCCCTCCCCCCACTCATGTGCACTCTTTCTCTCTCTCAAATAAATAAATATTTTTTAAAATGTGGTAAGATAATTCCAAATTATTAGGTTACCATAAAATAATTTTTATCTGTAAGGTTGAGAAAGATCAGAAATTTAATAACAGTGTGCTGAGTTGCAGTGAAAAAGCACTTTCCTCCATTACCAGTGGGCATAAAAATCAGTACAATCTCTATGGAGGACAGTTTAGGAAAATGAAAAATTTTAAATGCATATACCTTTGATTCAGCCAATATACTTCCAGGATTTTATCCTATAGGTGAACTTGCTTGTATTTTAAATAATACATATGTGTTTATTCTTATTTTTTATTCAACATGGTTTAATAATATTCCAGAAAGAATCTAAATATCCATCAATAGACCATTTTAGTAAATTATAATACATCCATTAAATGGAATGTTAAATATCCATTAAAATTATATTCCACTAACTAGAAAATTCCATGTCATATTCTTTTTCTTCTTCTTCTTCTTTTTTTTTTATTTTTTAAGATTTTAGGTATTAACAGAGAGAGAGTGAGAGAGCACAAGCAGGGGGGGCAGCAGGGGGAGAGGGAGAAGCAGTCTTCCTTCTGAGCAAGGAGCCTGATGTGGGACTCAATCCCAGGACCCTGGAATCATGACCTGAGCCAAAGGCAGACGCTTAATGGACTGAGCCGCCCAGGCGCCCCCATGTCATGTTCTTTTTCACTTCACATTGTACATAGTACTCACTTTTATCCATTGTCTAATGTTACTGAGGAGATGTCTGAGGCCAGCATAAATTATTTAATTTGTAGGTGACAAATTTGTTTCTTCTAGATGCTAAAAGCATCCTTTTTTATCCTTAAAATTTGGTAACACTCCCTAATATATTTTAAATCTTGATCATTTCCTGTTAATTTTTCCTGATACATGACAAGACCTTTCAGTTTTTCACCTCTATATCCTTGAATATTTTGGCTGTTCGATATTGTTTGTCTGAGAATATTGTATTAGATTTCAATTGTTTCTCTTACAACTCTATCATCTTTGTTCTGACTTCTTTGTTAGAATCTAACCACCTTTATTTTGTCATGTTCATTCTCAAGGATTTTCCCTGGGTTGTCATCCATGTTATTAACTTGTTTTTCTGAAGTAGCTTTTCTACTTGGAGTTGTTTCTAATATGATTTCAAGTACGGTGGTATTTTTTCTCTCTTTTTCTTTTTATCTTTTGTTTCTTTCAGCTCTTTTTAAGAATCTATTTTATGGAGTTCTGTTTGTTTGATCCAAAACAGTTTTTCTTTAAAATTCTATTTTATGGAGCAGTTCTTCAAATGCGTGGTTTTCTTTCTTTTCCACATTATGATCCCTCCTCCTTTTATGCAGTCTGACTTTTTTATGTTATTTATTGTTGAAAAGTTGTGTTCTGGCCTGCTCTTTGCCCAAGAATGGCATAAGCCTTTGGAATAGCTGCCTTAGAGGCTGAGACAGGAGATTGAACACATCGTCCTGGTCTCTCTTCTTTTTTTTTTTTAAGATTTTATTTATTTATTTGACAGAGAGACAGTCAACGAGAGAGGGAACACAAGCAGGGGGAGTGGGAGAGGAAGAAGCAGGCTCCTAGGGGAGAGCAGGGAGCCCAATGCGGGGCTAGATCCCAGGACCCTGGGATCACGCCCTGAGCCGAAGGCAGATGCTTAACAACAAGCCACCCAGGCGCCCCGTGATCTCTTTAAACTGGCTGCTTGGTGACACAGTTGTCATATGCTCTCTTCAAGCAGGTTCCCACAGCATATGTTAAACATTCATTCCAGAGGCAGATCAAAGCTGATATATATCTGATTGATCTACTTTTGTCTGCTGTGCAGGGTTGACCACTAGCTTACTATTTTTTTTTTCTCTACAGCCATGCTTTGGCTCCTGGCAAGGAAAATAAAAAGTGTTATGGCACCTGTAAGTTTTAGGGAGCCCAGTACATGATACCTCTTGGCTCTTTTGTTCCCTCCTGAGATTGGAACCAATTCAGATGTGGTAAAAGGAGCTTAAGCAGGTGGAGATAAAATATCAGCTTTATTGTTGAGAGAGCTGTTGGAAGATATGTATGGTATAGGTAGTCGGCTTTTTTTTTTTAAGATTTTATTTATTTATTTATTTGAGAGAGAGAGAGAGAGAGAAGCAGACTCCCAGCTGAGCAGAGAGCTCGACGTGGGACTTGGTCCCAGGGTCCTGAGATCATGACCTGAGCTGTAGGCAGACCCTTAACCAATTGAGCCACCCAGGCGCCCGTATAGGTGGTCTTCTAATACGTTTGTTCCCCAGCCCAGACCTGAAATAGCCCACCCAAGGAAAACTTTGGGTCTTTGTAATAGACATGCTTACCTAAGTCTTTTGGTAAATTAGCTTAAAAAAATGTGAACCAATTGTGAATTTGGCAGTCAGGTTTCTCACTTAAGGGGTAAAGGGGCAAGATGCTAGAAAGATTTATGGAAACTCTGTCCTTATGGAAACTAGAAGAAAAGAAACATCCCCACCTTAAACATCATGATCTCTTCTTTAGTAGTCTTCTTTGCTGGATAAGGAGATAGGTACCAAGTAGAATGTTTTCTGCTTCCTCCATAAGTCTAGCTGCTATGCCTTTAAGGACTCATGTTTTCAAGTTAGTGATTGATTATTAGAATCTTTCTTCAGGACCTACTCAATTTGCCAAAACTGAATCTGTTTGAGACTAGAGGAGATGCATGGCAGATTTGGACATCCTCTAAATATGATGTAAACCTCATTGTATCTGAGATTTATTCATTGGCATCAGTGCTGTCAGATGTGGCTATTTTGCACAGGGGTTTCCTTCTCTAATTTTGATTCTGTTTTGGTCAGTGAAAGGAAGTATGCAAACATGCTTGCATTTCCTCCTTTTTCCCTGAAGCTGTTAACTTTTAAAACCGTTGCTCATCTAACAGATGAACATATTTTTCTTTCATTTGTGCTTCTTGAGTTACAAAAGAGATTAAATAACATTTTCGTGTATTCATTGGATCTTTGACGTTCTTTTGTGAATTGTCTATTCTTTTTTTGTTCTTATCTTTCACATGGTGAGTTTGTCTTTTCACTTAGGAGTTCTCTAATTTAAAAATAATGGGGCATCTGGGTGGCTCAGTCAGTTAAGTGTCTGCCTTCTGCTTGGGTCATGATCCCAGGGTCCTGAGATTGAGCTCTGCATCGGGCTCCCTGCTTAGTGGGAGTCTGCTTTTCCCTCTGTGCTGTCTCTCTCTCTCTCAAGTAAATAAATAAAATCTTAAGAAAAAGTTAGTATTTTTATTTTTTTTTATTTATATCTTACTTTGCCCAGTTATTTCTTTTCAAAATTTACTTATGGTCCATTTGTTATATAAATTTAAATTTTTTATGATACACTACATGATTTCTGTGCTGGTATCACGTTAGAAAGATTTCTGACCCCAAATTTATCAAACATTCTGTATTTTCACATGGTATTGTTAAAACCTTTAAATTTTGAACCATCCTTATATTGACTAAGAATCAAACACTTTTTTTCGAACAGATAGTTAATTGTCCCAACGATGAGTTATTGAATAGTATATCCCTTTCCTACTGATTTAGAAATGCTATATTCATTGTAGTGGGCTGAATGTGACCCCCAAAGACAGCCGGTGCTAATTGTTGCAATCCGTGAATGTCATCTCATGTGGTAAAGTTTTACAGATGTGATTGAGTTATGGATCTTGAGATAAGGTGATTCTGGATTACCTGGGAGGGTTCTAAATACTATCACAAGCGTCCTTATTTTAGAGAGAGGCAGAGGGCAGTTAAACACATACACAGAGGAGAAGGCAAGGGGAAATCAGAGGCAGAGAGTGGGGTTATGTTGCCACTAGCCAGGAACTGCCAGCAGCCACCAGAACCTGTAAGAGAGAAGGAAGTACCTCCCCTAAAGCCTCCCAGAGAATGCAGCCCGGCTAATAACTCGATTTTAGACTTATGACCTCTAGATCTCAGAGAATACATTTCTTTTGTTTTAAGCAACCAAGTTTGTGGTAATTTGTCACAGCAACCACAGGATTTTAATACATTGATCATATACCACCTTCTTTTACATTTTTTGGTCTCTTTGTGAATTTTATCTTCATTTATTCCACCGTGTATCTGTCCTGGTACCAGTACCATTCTGTTTTAACTAGTAAGGTTCACATTCAGATTTTTTTTTCAAATAATTATTTTATTAAAGATGTATAGGACTTTTAACAAATATTCAAGGAGCAGCCGTCCCATTCCTGCTCCAGTTCTGATCTCCAGTGGCACCTACCTTCAAGCTCTCTATTTCCCCTGGTATGGCCCTTCCATACTTCTAAATTTTAAGTTTATATGCAGATTTTTAAAAGATTTTATTTTTAAGTAATCTCTGCACCCACCATGAGGCTCAAACTTAGAGCCCTGAGATCAAGAGTCACACACTCTACCGACTAAGCCAGCCAGGCACCCCTATATGCTGATTTTTCATGTATTGATTTAAGGCATTATCTACCTTAAATGGCAGATGAGGACTTAAATACCCTTCACCACCACTATCACCACTTGTCCTCCCCCCAGTATAGAGATATATATATATAGATATAGAGATATATATAGACATATTACGGTTTTTATTACATCCAATAAGTGTTTATGTCATTGTGAACAATTGAGGTGTTTTTGGTTTTGTTTTTGTTTTTAGATTTTACTTATTCATTTGAGTGAGAGAGAGAGAGAGAGCATAAGCAGGGGGAAGGTCAGAGGAAGAAGCAGACTCCCCACTGAGCAGGGAGCCTGACTCGGGGCCCTGGGATCATGACCTGAGCCAAAGGCAGACGATTAACCATCTGTGCCACCCAGGCGCCCACCTAGAGGTCTCTTTTCTAGAGTCCATCTTCCTGCTTAAATTTGAGCTGCTTGTTCCTTTTTTTTTTTTTAAGATTTTATTTTTAAGTAATCTCTACACCCTTTGTGGGGCTGAAACTCACAATCCCAAGATCAAGAGTTACATGCTGTACAACTGAGCCAGCCAGGTGCCTCTGAGCTACTTGTTCTATGCAGCTGTCTTCCTGAGCCTTTCCTTCTTTCTCATCTGGGTTGGATTTTGGTCTTTTATATTGCATTGCTACTTTTGGAAATCTCTTTTTCTGACTCCCAATACTTTGTACACAATCTACTTTTTCTCTTAAAACTTCTAGGATCTTTTTACACCCAGTTTCCTGAAAGTTCACAATGATGCATTTTTGGAGTAAATCTCTTTTTGGATGGAGATTTAGGTTCTTCAGTTATTTTTCAGCCCTTTTATTAAATTTAAAAAAAAATCAGCTATCTGGGGCTCCTGGGTGGCTCAGGTCATGATCCCAGGGTCCTGGGATTGAGCCCCGCATCTGGTTCCTGGCTCAGTGGGGAGTCGTCTTCTCCCTCTCCCTCTGCCTATCCCCCGCTCATGCTCTCTCTGTATCTGTCTCAAATGAATAAATAAAATCTTTAAAAAAATCAGCTATCTTTTCCTCAAGTGTTCTTATTCTTTTTTAAAGATTTATTTATTTATCTGAGAGAGGGAGAGAAAGGGAGTGTGAGAGCAGGGGGAGGGGCAGAGAGAGAGGGAGACAGTATCTCAAGCAGACTCCATGCTGAGTTCAGAGATCACCTTGGGGCTCAGTCTCACAACCCTGAGATCATGACCTGAGCCGAAACCAAGAGTCAGACGCTCAGTGCACTGTGCCACCCAGAGACCCCTTTCTTATTCTATTATTCCTCTTTGAGATTATTAGTTAGAGGGTTGTGTTTTGTTTTGTTTCTATATTGTCTTAATTTCCATCAGCTATTTTCTTTTTTCTATTTGTTGGTTTATGTCAGAGGTCTTTCTTGATGGACACTTCCCTCAGCTATCTGTTGACCTTTGGTTTTCCATATATATTTAAGAGGAAGGCTATAACAAAACTAATCAAGTTTCGTATGTATGAATGAGCATGTCAACTGGTGAATTTTGCTTTTCAGTGAATAGGCAAAGATTCATCCTTTTATAATGTCCAAATGACATGCTTCTTTTCTCTGGAGCTTTTAATTCTTTCCAGAGCAAAGAATGTTACAGTCTTTTCTGAGAAATGGAAAGGTGTTTGTGTGTGTGTATATGTGAGAGAGAGAGTAAGAGAGAGAATGGTTCGCTACTAGTGAGCAAAGAATGGGAAAAGCGCTTGACATTCAACAATTCTGTACGTAGACTTTGACTTTATCATTTTGTTTTCAGGCCAAGTCTTCTGCTGTGTTGTCCTGCCCAAGTCCAGAACTTTCTTGATTCAATTTCTTCAACTCCCATTGAGTGACACAGATTAGAAAGGGGCCTCAGGGTCCAGCCAGCTGTATACAGACTTCAATGAATCCTCCTTCCACTTCCAAATGGTAAGTCTTTCAGATACTCTGTAAGGTAATTAACTCATTGCTTATTAGCATTCCTCTATTAGTTGCTTAGGGGACAACTTTCTCTCTGAAAATGTTCTGAAGTCTCTCATCTGTTCTTGTCATTATACTTACTCTCCTTGTACTTATGAGTTAATTGCTTACATTTTTGTTTTATACTTTTACTGTTATTTTAGTGGGGGGGAAAGGAAAGCAGATAAGTGGATGGGGTCAAACTGCATTTTTAACAGGGCACTCTGTTTTTTAATATCTGAATAACCTCTTCCAGGTTATTTCTCAATGTTGAGTTTAAAATTATGTCAATTAAATAAAAAAGAGTTTCAGGTTTTAAAAATTTACATCCTATATATTTTTGTTTATTTAGAGGCTATATGTAATCACTTCTCGGCCTTTTGGCTAAGATCAAGTGTATGTATAGGCTTTATGTAATAATTAGAAGAATGTCTTCTCCTTGCTTTTTTTTTTTCTTAAGTAAGCTCTGTGCCTAATGTGGGGCTTGAACTCACAACCCTGAGATCAAGAGTTACATGCTCTACTGAATAAGCCAGCCAGACATCCCATAACCTAATGTTTTTCAAAGCAATTTTGCATATGTTACCCCATTTGATCCTCATAATATGAGAGGCTGAGCACTTGGGAAGTTTGGGCATAGCAGAGGACTGGAAGAGATGCTCTCCTGAAATATGCAGTAAAGTTGGAAATCTTCTTAAGTTTCATAGGAGATTAGCTTTAATATCTTTTTTTAAAATTTTTTATTGTGTTATGTTAGTCACCATACAGTACATCCTTAGTTTTTGATGTAGTGTTCCATGATTCATTGTTTGCGTATAACACCCAGTACTCCATGCAATATGTGCCCTCCTTAATACACATCACTGGCCTATCCCAATCCCAAATCCCCCTCCCCTCTGAAGCCCTCAGTTTGTTTCCCAGAGTCCATAGTCTCTCAAGGTTCATTCCCCCTTCTGTTTACCTCCCTTTCTTCTTCCCTTTCTTTTCCTACCAATCTTCCTACTTCTTATGTTCCATAAATGAGTGAAACCATATGATAATTGTCTTTCTCTGCTTGACTTATTTCACTTAGCATTATCTCCTCCAGTGCCGTCCATGTTGCAGCAAATGTTGAGAAATCGTTTTTTTTGATGGCTGAGTAATATTCCATTGTATATATGGACCACAACTTCTTAATCCAGTCATCTGTTGAAGGGCATCTCGGCTCCTTCCATGATTTAGCTATTGTGGACAATGCTGCTATGAACATTGGGGTGCATATGGCCCTTCTCTTCACTACATCTGTATCTTTGGGGTAGATACCCAGTAGTGCAATTGCTGGATCATAGGGTAGCTCAATTTTTAACTTTTTAAGGGACCTCCACACTGTTTTCCAAAGTGGCTGTACCAACTTGCATTCCCACCAACAACGTAGGAGGGATCCCCTTTCTCCACATCCTCTCCAACATTTGTTGTTTCTTGCCTTGTCCATTTTTGCCATTCTAACTGGCGTAAGGTGGTATCTCAATGTGGTTTTGATTTGAATTTCCCTAATGGCTAATGATTTTGAACATTTTTTCATGTGTCTGTTAGCCATTTGTATGTCTTCATTGGAAAAGTGTCTATTCATATCTTCTGCCCATTTTATGATTTGTTTGTTTCTGGTATATTGAGTTTGAGAAGTTCTTTATAGATCTTGGATACCAGTCTTTTATCTGTAGTGTCATTTGCAAATATCTTCTCCCATTCCGTGGGCTGCCTCTTAGTTTTTTTGACTGTTTCCTTGGCTGTGCAGAAGCTTTTTATCTTGATGAAGTCCCACAAGTTCATTTTTTCTTTTGTTTCCCTTGCCTTTGGAGATGTGTCATGAAAAAGGTTGCTGTGGCCGATGTCAAAGAGGTTACAGCCTATGTTCTCCTCTATGATTTTGATGGATTCCTGTCTCACATTGAGGTCTTTCATCCATTTGGAGTTTATCTTTGTATATGGTGTGAGAGATGGTCAAGTTTCATTCTTTTGCATGTAGCTGTCCAATTTTCCCAGCACCATTTATTGAAGAGACTGTCTTTTTTCCACTGGATGATTTTTCTGCTTTGTCAAAGATTAGTTGCCCATAGAGCCGAGGGTCCATTTCTCGGTTCTCTATTCTGTTCCATTGGTCTATGTGTCTGTTTTTGTGCCAGTACCATGCTGTCTTTGTGATCACAGCTTTGTAGTATAGCTTGAAATCAGGCAATGTGATGCCCCAGCTTTGTTTTTCCTTTTCAGTATTTCCTTGGCGATTCGGGGCCTTTTCTGGTTCTACACAAATTTAAGGGCTGTTTGTTTCAGCTCTTTGAAAAATGTCATTGGTATTTTGATTGCGATGGCGTTGAAAGTGTAGATTGCTCTAGGAAGCATAGACATTTTTAACTATGTTTATTCTTCCGATCCATGAATGTTTTTCCATCTTTTTGTGTCTTCTTCAATGTCTTTCAAGAGTGATCTGTAGTTTCTAGAATACAGATCCTTTACCTCTCTGGTTAAATTAATTCCGAGATAATGTATGATTTTTGGTGCTATTGTAAATGGAATGGATTCCCTAATTTCTCTTTCTTCAGTCTCATTGTTCATGTGTAGAAATGCAACTGATCTGAGCATTGATTTTGTATCCTGCCACATTACTGAATTGCTCTATAAGTTCTAGTAACCTGGGGGTGGAGTCTTTTAGGTTTTCCATATAGAGTATCATGTCATCTGCGGAGAGAGACCGTTTGACTTCTTCTTTGCCAATTTGAATACCTTTTATCCCTTTTCGTTGTCTGATTGCTGTTGCAAGGACTTCTGGTACTATGTTGAGCAATAATGGCGAGAGTGGGCATCCTTGTCATGTTCCTGATCTTAAGGGAAAGGCTTTCAGCTTTTCCCCATTGAGAATGATATTCGCTCTAGGCTTTTCATAGATGGTTTTTATGAAATTGAGGAATGTACCCTATATCCCTACACTCTGAAGGGTTTTAATCAGGAAAGGATGCTGTATTTTGTCAAATGCTTTTTCTGCATCAATTGAAAAGATCATGTGGTTCTTGACTCTCTTCTTGTTGATATGATCTATCACACTGATTGATTTGCGAATGTTGAACCACCCTTGCATCTCAGGGATGAATCACACTTGGTCATGATGGATAATCCTTTTAATGTACTGTTGGATCCTATTAGCTAGGATCTTGTTGAGAATTTTGGCGTCCATATTCATCAGGGATATCGGTCTGTAATTCTCCTTTTTGATGGGGTCTTTGCCTGGTTTGGGGATCACGGTAATACTGGCCTCATAGAATGAGTTTGGTAGTATTCCTTCTGTTTCTATTTTTTGAAACAGCTTCAGGAGAATAGGTATTATTTCTTCTTTGAATGTTTGGTAGAATTCCCCAGGGAATCCGTCTGGCCCTGGATTCTTGTTTTTGGGGAGGTTTCTGAACACTGCTTCAATCTCTTCATAATTAATTGGTCTAATTAAATAATTAGTTTCTTCCTGTATCAGTCTTGGTAGTGTATAGGTTTCCAGGAAGGCATCCATTTCTTCCAGGTTGTTTAATTTATTGGCATAAAGTTGTTGATTAAAGTTTCTAATGATCCTTCCTATTTCATTGGTGTTGGTTGTGACCTCTCCCTTTTCATTCATAATTTTATTAATTTGGGTCCTTTCTCTATTCTTTTGAATAAGTCTTGCCAGTGGCTTATCGATCTTATTTATTCTTCAAAGAACCAGCTTCTAGTTTTGTTGATCTGCTCTATTGTGCTCCTGGTTTCTAATTCATTGATCTCTGCTCTAATCTTGATCAGCTGCCTTCTTGTGCGTGGGTTAGGCCTATTCTTCTGTTCCGGCTCCAGCTTCTTGAGGTGAGAATATAAAAACTGCATTTTAGATTTTTTTTTATTCTTTTGAGTGAGGCTCGGATGGCTTTGTATTTTCCCCTTAGGACTGCCTTTGCAGTGTCCCATAGGTTTTGGACTGATGTGTTTTCGTTCTCATTGGTTTCCATAAATTGCTTAAGCTCATTTTTAATTCCCTGGTTTACCCAACCATTCTTTTTTTTTTTTTTTAAAGTATTTATTTATTTGTGTGACAGAGAGACAGCCAGCGAGAGAGGGAACACAGCAGGGGGAGTGGGAGAGGAAGAAGCAGGCTCCCAGCGGAGGAGCCCGATGTGGGACTCGATCCCGAAATGCCGGGATCATGCCCTGAGCCGAAGACAGATGCTTAACGACTGCACTACCCAGGCGCCCCTACCCAATCGTTCTTAAGCAGGATTGTTCTTAGTTTCCAAGTGTTTGAGTTTCTTCCAAATTTTTCCTTGTGATTGAGTTCCAGTTTCAAAGCATTGTGGTCTGAGAATATGCAGGGAATAATCTCAGTCTTTTAGTATCGGTTGAGACCTGTTTTGTGACCCAGTATATTTTCTATTCTGGAGAAAGTTCCATGTGCATTCGAAAAGAATGAGTATTCTGTTGTTCTGGGGTGTAGTGTTCTGTATATATCTATGAAGTCCATCTGGTCCAGTATGTCATTCAAAGCTCTTGTTTCTTTGTTGATTTTCTGCTTAGGTGATCTGTCTGTTGCTGAGAGTGGAGTGTTGAGGTCCCCTGGTATTAACATATTATTATCTATATGTCTCTATTCTCATTAAGAGTTGGCTTGTGTATCTAGCTGCTCCCCTGTCGGGGGCATTGGTATTTATAATTGTCATATCCACTTGTTGGATACATCCTTTAAGAATAATATAGTGTCCTTCTGTATCTCTATAGTCTTTAGTTTAAAATCTAATCTGTCTGATATGAGAATTGCTACCTCAGCTTTCTTTTGAGGTCCATTGGTATGAAAAATGGTTTCCGTCCCTTCACTTTCAGTCTGGATGTATATTTAGGTTCAGAATGAGTCTCTTGTAGACAGCATATGGATGGGTCATGTCTTTTTATCCAATCTGCAACCCTGTGGCTTTTTATGGGAGCATTTAGGCCATTCACATTGAGAGTGATTATTGAGAGCTATGATTTTAATGATGTCACGTTGCCTGTGAAGTCTTTGCTTCTTTAGATTGTAAATTTCTGTTCAGTATCACTCTTGGGGTCTTTTTACTTTTATAGAACCCCCCCTTAATATTTCTCATAGGGCTGGCTTGGTGGTCACATATTCTTTCAGTTTCTGCCAGTCTTGGAAGGTCCTTGTCTTCTCATCCATTCTGAATGACAGCCTTGCTGGATAAAAGATCCTTGGCTGCATGTTCTTCTCACTTAGTGCTCTGAATATGCCTTGCCAGCTTTTCTTGGCTTGCCAGGTCTCTGTAGACAGGTCTGATGTTATTCTGATGTTCCTCCCTCTGTAGGTGAGGATTCTCTCCCCCCTGGCTGCTTTCAAGATTGTATCCTTGGATTTAATATTTGCGAATTGTACTATTATGTGGCCTGGAGTTGGTCTTTTCTCATTGATCTTGGGAGGGGTCCTCTCTGCTAAGACACGAATGCTTGTTTCATTTGCCAGATTAGGGAAGTTCTCAGCTACAATTTTGTTCAAATATCTCTTCTAGACCTCTCTCTTTCTCCACCCCCTCGGGGATGCCACTGATTCTGACATTGGAACTTTTCATTGAATCAGTAATCTCCCGTAATCTACATTCTTGTGATTGGATTTTTTTGAGCTAAGTTCCCATTTCTTCCCACTTTTCTATCATCCCATCTTCCAATTCACTAATTCGTTCTTCTGCCTCATTTACCCTGGCCGTCAGAGCATCCAGTTTAGGCTGCATTTGATTCATAGCATCTTTCATTTCTGCCAGATTCGCTCTCATTTCCGCCCTTAGAGATTCTATATTCTCGTTAATATTTTTGGTAATATTTTTTTCAAGCCTACACATCATCTTGACCATTGTTACTCTGAACTCCATTTCTGACAATTCGATTATATCCATATGCATCAGTTCTGTGGCAGAGACCACAGTCTCTGTCTCCTTTTTTTGCTGGAGATTCCTCCGCCTTGTCATTCTGATGAGGAGAGGTTGTGGGGATGCACAGAGCCGAAATTATTGATCAGGACCCAGGCAATGTGCACTTGGTTTATAGGGACCTTAGGGATGTGGGCTTCTTGATTTTTCAGCCTGCCTTCTGGGGGGAGGGGCCTGCCGCGCTGATACTCAGGCAACCCTGTTTGGGTAGAGTCGCCCTGTCCCCTGCAAGGGGGGATGGGGATGGGCACAATGCAAACCGGTATTTCCAGGCTTTTGTTCTCTGGCAGCTTTCCCTGGTGGTTTTCTTTGACTCCTCTGAGAGTCAGAGCTGCAGTGGCCGTATCCTAGCCTCTGTCTCAGAACAGAGAGATTGCAGTCCGCTCTCCACTGAGCTCTCTTGGCCACCTTAACTCTGTTTCTGTCAGTGCTGCTAAAAACCCTGTATAGCGTCCCGGGTTGTGCACCCCACAGCCACTCACCCAGCCCTTGCTCCCAGAGCCAGCACATCTCTCTCCTTTGTGCTTCTAACGCCGCCAGCTGCCCCCGATTCCTACTTGCGCTCCCAAGCTCCCTGTTTCAGTGTGGTTCTTGCGTGCTCCAGAGCTCCGGTTTTCAATCTGGTTGCGCACGCGCTCGGTTTCAGTCTAGTTCAAGTGTGTGCTCCAGAGCTCCGGTTTTCAGTCTGGTTCCAGTGAGCGCTCTGGAGCTCTGGTTTTCTGGTCGTGTGCATTTCTGGGCTCCCGGTCTCAGTCTGCTTTTTCCTGGGTGCCAGTCTGTGAATCTGGCCCGCTCCTCAGTGCAGGTGGCTACTGCTTCTTGGCACCCCAAGCAGGGTGGCTCCCTCCCCCTTCCATTTATCTTCCGATATCTGTGTGCGGATTCATAGCTCCCCGCTTCTTACCTCAATTCTCAATGCCAGAGATGTTCGTTTGTAGAGATCCAGATGTATCTTCCTACATCTTGGGCTGATTTTGTGGGTGTTCAGGATGATCTGGTAGATATCCAGCTTGATTCAGGGGACCAGCTGAAAGAAGGTCCCCTACTCCTCCGCCATCTTCCCTCCCCCCCCTTTAATATCTTTTTAACATAAGAATTTAATGTTTGATGCTTTAAACTATTAAAAGGATTTGAAATACAGTTTTTCAGCCATTCTTTCAAAAATATAATTTCTTCTGTAGTTCCTTTTCCTTAACATATTGTTTAAGATTTTTTAAAATTTTTTTAAAGTAATCTCCACCTTCCTCGAACCCTCTCCAAATTTTACCACCTTTCAGCTTTCTTTTTTGAAGGTCTCATCAGTTCTCACTGTTTAACTGTCTTTTTATAGCTAACTCCCAAATCACCATTTCTTTTTTCTTTTTGGAGAGGGGGAGATGGAGAGGAAGAGAGAATCTTAAGCAGGCTCCAGGCCCAGCGCTGAGCCCAATGTGGGGCTCAATCTCACAACCCTGAGATCATGACCTGAGCCAAAATCAAGAATCAGACACTTAACCAACTGAGCCACCCAGGTGTTCCCCAAATCACCATTTCTAATCTGAGTGCCAATAAAAATTAAAATGAGAAAATATAAAATAATGCTTCTTAAATACCCACAATTTGTGTTCTAAGTGCTTTACATGTGTTTGCTCATTTAATTCTTGTAACAGTCTATTTACTTCATTATTCCTGTTTTACTGATGAGAAAACTAAAGGTCAGAGAGATGAACTCACACAAGGTCCCACAGCTAGTAAATAATAGTTATTAGGTTCAAACCTAGGCAGTCTGACTAGAGACCCAAGCTTGAAACAATCTTTATCACTACAGTTGTAATTGTTTTTAGATATTTCTATAAACTCAGATGCCACTTACCATTTCAAACTCAGAATTTCAAACATCAGATGCATAGTGTTCCCATTTCTTCTCCTAACTCTCCTTATTTTTCAGGGGCAAAACTGTTAAGTCATTACTAAGCAAATTTTGTAGATTCTTCCTTCAAATCTGTTCTTATGGTAATATTCTTGGTCCTGATTCTTATTAGATTATGTCTAGAATGTGGAAAGATTGTTATGAACTGTTTAATCTCTCTGCTGCTCAAAAACCTTTATTGGCTCCACATTACCTATTAAATAAAAGAGAGAGACCTCTACAGTCTATCACCAATCTACCTTTTCCTTCTTCAGCCTATTTTTGGAATGACATTTCCTTGTCTCATGCTGTTAAGATCTCTGTTTTTCTTCAATATTTCACTTGTGGACCTAGCACACCTGAATTCTAATCTTATTTCTATTATTAATAGGTGTGAGATTGTTGGCAAGAGGGGAATAGGAGCTCCCTTGTAAATAATGTACATGTGATGTTAATACATAGTCTTTGTAATAACTTTTAACTTCACAGACTTTTTTAATACACTTACTAATTCATAAGTAAATTGTGGTATAAAAGTATAACTACTTAATGTGTACTTAACAATGAATGAATGAATGACTCTCACCTTTGGATAAGGGCTTGCTAGTGCTGAATAATAATAATAATAATAAATAAGAAGAAGAAATAAAGTACAAAAAAACCCAGAACGATATAAATGGCCTTGATAATCAAGTAAACATTTTCAAAATAATAATAATTATATAAAAGCTAGTTATACATGTTAATTGTAGTAAATTTGGAAACTACAGAAAATTATCACCCTATATCCCACTGTAGAGAAAAAATTTGTTGACATTTTAGACTGTTTCATATCATTAGTTGAAATCATTAACAAACTCTGATTCTTTGAGGAAATGTTGATTGTGTTTATAAGAAAAGCTATGGCTTGGGAGCCAGAGTAATCAGGAGTGCTACATTAATATTAAACAGCAAACTTGTCTAATGTATTTTCTTAATTGCATCAAGCAATTATGTTATATTTAGTCAAAAGTCTTTACAGATTATTTTTCTCAAGGGGGTTTTAGTGCTTCCATCAGTCTGCATATTACCATCCGTCTGTTTTGCTTCCTTTTTAGTGATGTCACAGTAATGAGATGTTAAAGTAAGTACAGAACTGCCTCTAAAGAAAATATTGATTTGTTTTAAGATTTGTACTTCAAATCCGAGAGATAGCTAAAAAATTTATTGTATAGTGCAAAAAGGAATAAAATGTTCTATATAGTGACTGTGTTCAAGTAAAAAAAAATTATACTCTTATTGGAAATAAAGGAGATTTCTAGTTAAGATGGCATAGTAACGTTTGCTCTCAACTCATAGTAATTAGAATAGAAATTAAGAAGCAAACCCAAAAAGATGTATCTTGGCTAGATAATAATACAAACATGAATCAAAAAAAAGTGGAAAAATAAAGTAGTAAGTGGGGCTGAAATGGATGTGCTGAGCCTCAATACAGAAATTGGCTCTGGCATCTAGGGGTTCAGTTTCTGCAGGTTGGTAGAAATTAAAAGTGTTTCCCGTGCACCATTCCTTCAAACCTGATTAGATCAACAGTATTTCAGATATAACTGTGACAGGGGCCCTAAAATAACAGTGTAAGATACTGTGGAAGTGAGAATCCTGAAGGTGAATTGGAGACAACTGTATAACCAGTAGAAAGGAGGAATAACCACAGAAGGAAAGAAGGAAAAATTAAAGATTCTGTACTCACAATCAGCCTATAAAATTCAACCAACAAAATCAACATTTGGAACATGAATTCATTCCAGGTAAAAATACTTTTATAGAAAAGTCTAAGAATTCTATATATTTAGGGTGCCAAAGAGAAAAATTATAGAATGGTAACCATTAAAAAGGACAAGAAGTTAGGAAAATATGAAGAAGAACCAATTAGAAATCTTGGAAATTACTAAAGAAAGAAATAAACAGTCACTGGATATTAAAAAACAAACCTCAGTAGCTGGGATGAACTCTAGACAAAACTGAAAAGAGAATTCATAAATTGGAAGATTGTACTGAAGAATTTACCCAAAATGTAGCACAGAAAAACAGATAAAAATGAGCCATTAAAGCCTGGGTAGCTCAGTCATTAAGCATCTGCCTTTGGCTCAGGTCATGCATCGGGCTCCCCACTTAGCAGGAAGCCTGCTTCTCCCTCTCCCACTCTCCCTGCTTGTGTTCCCTCTCTCGCTGTTTCTCTCTGTCAAATAAATAAAATCTTTGGGGAAAAAAATGATCCATTAAGACCTATAAAAATAACACCTAGTAGAAGAAACAGATAAGAAATTATGGCTTAAAAGAAATATTTGAAGGGATAATAGCTTAAAATTTTCTAGAACTGAAGACCTGAATCTTCAGAATGACCATACTCTACCAAAACACATCCTAAAGAGCCAGAGGGGATCAAGGTTAAATAGAACACTCTAAAAGATTCAAAAGACCCTATAAAGCTTGCTCAGAAAGGAGAGACAGTTTGACCCCAGACTTCTCATTGACTACAATAGGTGCCCTAAGACATGGGGATTCTATCTTCAAAGAATTAAACACTAAAGAATGCTGTGTAATGGAAACAACAGAACAGATGCATACATAGCAACATATACAGAACCTAAAAACAAAGGGCTGAGTGAAAAACACCCAAAAGTCAGAAATAAAATCTACAACACCATATCATTTTTATATATTAGAATGTGTACATAACACATTTTCCAAGAATACATTCAAATTAAAAAGTACACATTCAAGCACATTAGAATGATTGTGAGGAGAGATGGAAATGAGGAAGAAGTTTAAAAAGATTCAATATACAAGTAAATGAACAAACAAGAAAATGAATCTTGCATGGACCAATAATGAGAGCTTAAAAAATATACAGGAAATTGTTAGTTCAGATTTTTATATACAAGAAACTTGAATGGGGGCTCCTGGGTGGCTCAGTCGGTTGAATGCCCAACACTTGGTTTTCATTTGGGTCACGATCTTGGGGTCCTGGGATCAAGCCCCACCTTAGGCTCCGAGCTCAGGGCGTAGTTTGCTTGAAGAAAATTCTCTCCCTCTCCATCTGCCCCTCCCCCTGTGCGTGCTCTCTCTCAAATAAATCTATCTTTAAAAAAAAAGAAACATGAAGGCAAAATGGAATTTCATAGATATCAAGACCAAGCATTTTTTACCCACAGGATTCACTAGAAGATCTTTTAAAGAAGGGACCTTTTCAAGAGCAAAGAAGGAAAGTATAGAAATAATAATGGTTAGCCATCCTTCTTCCTCTTCCTATATGGGGAAACCTGCCCTAATCCAGTTACCACTGACTGGTTGACAAGTTAATGTAGTCCTGATTCTCAGGAGGACAATTTAGCTCTCACACTAAGCTATATCCACAAACTTTGCCATTGTTGGTATAAAAAATGGGATTTTGGCTTTCAGCTACTACACCTTATTTTTTTTTTTTCTTAACTTGTTTAGACCTAATACAGAGAAAAGGGGTGCCATTTATTGGGTCCCCTCAGAGACTTCAACATTTCTAGTAATGAGAACATTGAGAAACGAAAGTGTGGAATTTGGTGTAGTAAAATATACAATAGAATATACATAAATAAACACAAAATACTTAGGATTAAACAAAAGACATGCAATGCCTCTATATTAAAAACTCCAAAGCACTGCTGAGCGAAATTAAAGAAGACCTAAATAAATGGTGATGCATGTTATCATTTTTGCATTGAAAGACTCAGTATTGTTAAGATGCCAGTCCTCCACAAATACATCTGTAGGTTCAGTGCCACTCCAATCTAAATCCCAGGGCTGTATAACTTAATAGTAAAAAAGATAACTTAAAAATGGGCAAAAGACAAACACTTAACAGTGGTGTATATACAAATGGCCAATTAACACATGAAAAAGTAATCATCATCATCAGTCATCAGTAAAATTCACATTAAAACTGCAAGAAGATACCTCTACACAATGACTAGAATGGATAAAACTAGTAAGACTGCTAACATTAAATGTGAGTGAGGATGTAGAACTATTGGAACTCTCATACATTGCTCATGGGAATGTAAAAAGACAATTTCTTATGAAGTTAAGTATACGCCAGTTCTTTGACAGAATCCTTTTCTACGTCTTTATCCAAAAGAAAAAATTTGTCCACAAGAAGACTTATATAGCTGTGTTCATAGCAGCTTTATTTGCAATAGTAAAAAATGAAAACCTGGTGTTACATTCACAAAATGGATTACTATTCAGCAAAAAAACAAAACAAAAAAACACTAGAGAGGGAAAAACTAAGGTGAAAAAAATCAAAACATTATTTCTTATAGGCTAGGCATTGGCTGAAAAAGGATACAAGGGAACTTTCTGGGGCTTTGGAAATGTTCTGTACCATAATATCCATTTGTCAAAAGTATAGAGCTATTGTACACTTCAATGTATGTAAATATTACCAGAAAGAGCCATATATTAATGATGATAGAATGAGGTGGTAGGGAGTAGGTGAAAGTATAAATGATATAAAAATGGCAGAATATAGAGGTACCTGGGTGGTACAGTCATTTAAGCGTCTGACTCTTGGTTTTGGCTCAGGTCATGATCTCAGGGTCCTGGGATCGAGACCCCCCCCCCCCCCCGTCATGCATTTGCCCCTTCTGCCATTGCTCTCTCTCTAAGATGAATAAATCTTTAAAAAAATTAAAAATCTATTTTTAAAATGGCAAAATGTTGACAGTTCAGCTATTATTTTATTTTTGTCTGCATATGTTGAACTATAACTTCTAAAGAAGTTTTTTGTAAAAGATTTTATTTATTTTGCAGAGAGAGAGCATGAGGGGACTGGGGAGGGCAGAGTGAGAAGCAGACTCCCTGTTGAGTAGGGAGCCCGAGGCGGGATTTAACCAACTGAGACACCAGGTGCCCAAACTTTTAAAGAAATTAAGAAAGAAAAAACTCATATTTACCCAGACATTTACCAATGTCAGTTATCTTCATTATTTCCTGTGGATCCAAATTACTATTGTAATTTCCCTTCAGCCTGAAGAATTTGTTAGCATTTCGAAAGTCCCCCAGCCATGAATTCTCTCAGTTCTTTATCTGAAAATGTATTTTGCTTTCATTTTTAAAGAATATAGTTTTGATAGATACAGATTATTGGTTGATAGTTTGTTTTCTTTCATTCAGTACCCTAAATATATTCCTCCGTTGTAGTGTGGCTTTTATTGTTTTTGTTGAGAAACTGCCTGTAATTTGTGTTTTTGTTGCCCTGTACATAATATGCTATTTTGCTCTGCTTTTAAGATAGATTTTCTCTTTATCTTTTGATTTAAGTAGTTTATTTATGATATGCCTGCTTGTGGTTTTCCTTAAATTTATTGATCTGTAAGTTAAAGTCATTTACAAAATCTGGGTTGTTTTGTTCTTTTCTTTTTTTTTTTTTTTCTGCCCTGTTTTCTCTCTCCTCTCCTTCTGGGTCTTTTTTTTCCCCTCTCTGTTTTTCAGATTAGGTAATTTTTGATTCATCTTCAACTTCACTTCTTATCTCCCGTCTTTGGTCTATTCTTAATCCTATCCAGTTAGTTTTTAACTGAAGTTATTGAACTTTGCAGCTAGAGACTCTGACTTTTTTCCCCTCTCTATTCATTTATTGTACACATATCCTACTTTAAGTCTTTGTACATATTTATAATAGCTGTTTTAAAGTACTTGTGTGATTATTGCAATATCCAGGAAATCTTTGGAATTTATTTTTATTGACTGCTTTTTTTTTTCCTCTTCAGTATGGGTCACATTTTTGTAGTTCTTTGCAAGTCTAGTAGTTTTTGATTGGTTACTTGGCATTTTAAATGATGAATTTTAGAGACTCTGGATTCTGTTTTGCTTTTCTGAAGAATAATTTTTATTCTAGAAGGCAGTTAACTTGACTGAATTCAAACTCCAGATCCTGTCTCCTCTATAGTGGTAGCAGCTTGAATCTTTAGTTACTTCAGCTTCCAGCTGCTTATTTTCTGCCAGCACCCTTGGGGTCCCTTCCCTCACTTCATGGTTAGTTTAGTGATCAGCACAGGTCTTGGGAGGACTTTGTATACAGAATTTGGGGATCATCTCTTTGGCTCCCTCTCTTCTAGGATATCCTTCCTAAATTTCTGTAGTTCGTCAACCTTGAACTTGGTATCTCAAGCCCATAAGATTTTGCTTTCTGTTTAACCTACCTCCAGTGACGAGCAGATTCAGCAGTGCCCTCAGTCAAAAAACCACAAATGTGCAAATCTCATCTTTTGCAGATTTACCCCCCAGCCACTATACTCCCCTTGCCAAGAAATGTGTGCTCTCTGCAGGCAGGATAGCTTCCAGAGAGAAAAGGGAGGACTAAGTTTATTTCTCTGAAGTCCAGTCTGATAAGTTACGTTTTCTCCACGACGAAGGAGATAGTGAGGGATTGGAGAGAGGCAAGGAATATACTATTTGAGCTCTGTCAGCATTGAAGTCAAGGCAAGGAAAAGAGGTTCTCTTCTGATACTCCCTGGAATTTTGTTCTCTTAACTGATTGGGCCTAAGCTTGCAGTCAGCTTAGTAGAATAAATCAGCAGTTTGTCATACAGTTGGACTGACCCTCGTGCTAATAAAAGTCTCAGGGGAAAACTAATTGGAAGCAGTCAAGAGCAACCAAAAGCAGACAGAAATTGGACGGGAAAGATGAACCGCAAGTTTTCCCTCAAGACTCTTTATGTGTTGGAACAGTATAATGATTATATCAAATCCAATTTAACTCTATACCAAGATTAAATTCTATTTTCTCTCTCAACTTATCTCCAGCCACCTTATCCAGCGTCGCGTATGAGAGGTTCTGCAGTTAAATGGTAACTAATCTAAACTGCCAGGAATCCAGGAGGATATCCAAAGCAGAATATTCAGAGAATGTCTAGAAAGTGGCCACCTGGGGAAATTTACATGTTATCTTTGTTTTAATTAATGCTTTTTATTTAAACCTACTTGGTGTGATATTAATATGGCTATTCCTGTTTTAATTTTGTGTGTGTTTACCTGGCATATCTTTCTGTGTCATTTTGTTTGAGGTGGACTCCAAATAGCATGTAGTTGGATATAGTTTGTTTTTTATGGTTTGAAATGATTTATATTTGAGAGGAAGTTTGCATTTATCATACTAAATAGTATAATTGTTCTTATTCTGTCATCTTAGTTTATACTGTTTGCCTTAATCTTGTTTTATGTTGCCTTAATCTTGTTTTTCCCGCCCTACTTTTGCTTTTGCTGGTTTTTCTTGCTTTTTTGTTTTGCACCTAGTAATTTAGAAAGTAGACATTCTATTTTTATTTAATTTGTAATTACTTCAAAAAAAAAGAAAGCAAAACTTTATTTCTTTACTAACAATAATACATAAATATCTGTTGATTCCCCTGAAAAGGATGGATGAATCACATTCTTTAGTACCTCTCTGTGGTCCTGCCTCCCACCATTTATTGGAATAATTTAGGCTTTTAAAACTATTATTATTTCTTTTTTTACATCTCCTTAAAGAATACCTTTTACGTTTGCATTTCCTTATATAGCCATGTTAACCATATTAAGAATTACTTAGACATTAATTTTCAAGTTGACAGGTTACAATTTCCATCTTTATTTATTCACTTTTATAGTTTTTAAACCCCACATGGGGCTCAAACTCATGACCCCAGGATAAAGAGTCACATGCTCTTCCGACTGAGCCAACCAGGCGCCCCTCCATCTTTATTGCTAACATATCTCCCCTATACCTAAGATCTTAATTTTTGCTTATTTATTGGATACTAAAGTATTTCTTTGAGTTTTAAAGAAGAGTGTGTACCTGAATCTTTGCATATCTAAGAATATTTATTAAATGTGTATTCTGACACAGCAGTTACAACTATAGCAGGCTTTTCTAAGGAAATGTTAGTAATATGCAAAGATGTATATAAGTTCATTGCAGTATTATTACAAAGCAAAAATTAGAAATGAATAGATGTCTATAAGTAGATTAAAATTAAATTATTTCCAATCATTATTGCAAAATTATAGTTTTATCACCTTTATCTTCTTTTTTTTTTTTTAAAGATTTTATTTATTTATTCGACAGAGATAGAGACAGCCAGCGAGAGAGGGAACACAAGCAGGGGGAGTGGGAGAGGAAGAAGCAGGCTCACAGCGGAGGAGCCTGATGTGGGGCTCGATCCCGGAACGCCGGGATCACGCCCTGAGCCGAAGGTAGATGCCTAACCGCTGTGCCACCCAGGCGCCCCCACCTTTATCTTCTAACTGAATTTAAATATCATTAATCTTTTTGCCTATTACTTGTGCAAGTTGTATCATAAGTTTAGACCATGCAGAACAAATATTAGTATGTATAGCTATTAACATTAATATTCCATTTAGTATCTTTTTCACTTTTTCAATTGGATTAAATACTCGCTGACTACATATATATTACTGAAAAAAATTTAAGAAATTTTAGTCTGTTCCTTGTAGTCACTCCATGGATTCCTTTGGACAACCCAGACCAGAAGATAACCAGTCAGTAGTTAGCAGAATGCAAAAGAAATACTGGAAAACTAAACAGGTCTTTATCAAAGCAACGGGAAAAAAGGAGGATGAGCATGTGGTGGCATCTGATGCTGAACTGGATGCTAAACTCGAGGTAAATTTGAGGATTCTTTATATTGCATATAAGTGGTTATTCTTTGGGACCATGAAGAACTTGCAGATTTGATAATAGAATGTTTAATTGTATTCATCTGTCAATCAGATCTGGGTAGAGGTTGCAATTCTCACAAATTGAGAATTGGCAAAACTGGTATTCATAAATTAGAGAAAGAATAATTTCTCTGGCACAAGTATTAATTTTTAAGTTAAATATTAATGATTATATTCCTAATTGAGACCATATGCTCATTATATATCATGTCATAATATTTTGTACTACTTTTACATGAAGTCTTATACCTCACTGAAATTAATTGAAATCAAATAGTGAGGTTTTTTTATTTTTATTATTATTTCTTTTAAAGTTTATTTCTTTAAGTAATCTCCATACCCAGCGTGGGGCTCAAACTCACAACCCTGAGGTAGAGTTACATGCTCCACCGACTGAGCCTGCCAGGAGCCCCTGAGTAAGGATTTTTATAAGTTAAGAGTTTTTGTTTCTATAATTAAGGAAGAGAGTTAATTAAGTATTTTGTAATGTGTTTTTTGGCTGTGTTTTTCATTTTATATAAAAGAAGTAATTACCATGAAACTACTTTAAACCTGTAAGTGTTTTACACTTTTAAATAATTAAACTAATTAGAGGAAGTCTCCTGTATATACAAAAAGGTCTGGGTTTTAAATGCAGGTTTACTAATTCCATGTATGGATACTAATTGAAGATGCCTTTTAAAAGTATTTCCAAGTAGGAGTTCTGTTATGCTTGGATTATAATCATTTGTTTCAATCTTTTAAAGTATAGTTCTCATTAAATAGGTCATAATCTACTAAGTATTTTTATTCTACAAAACGTAAACTTATGTCATGGCCATAACAAATATGGAAATAGATAAGAAATTAACAAGCTTTTACTATTTGTGTTGAAAAGTGTTCTTCTTATGTTTTAATGACAAATGTGGAAAAAATGAAAGGACTTGATTATAAGTAATAAATGTTTTAAGGCTAAAGGAGCTGTTTACTGTTTCCACATATATTCCCACAGAAGTAAATTTTCCTGTCTTGTTTTACATTGTTGGGTAATCTGTGTGACATATTTCATATTCTTGTCCAATAGACAAATATGAAATCACTCAAGTACTTTCTCCTACATTTGTAGTATATTTTTTAAGAATGGGAACATTTTTCATTGTACGTATACTTAAGTCATCATGTTGTATGCATTAAATATATTACAATTTTGTCAAATTATACTTCCCTTACATTTAAAAAAATTTCATTGTAAAAATAAAAAGAAATTGTTTATAAATCTTTCAAAGACCCATGGGGGGAAAAAAAGCAACTATAATCATTTTATCATAGTAGAACAATCATTTTTATATCTTTTTCTAGTCTTTCATAGGATTTTAAAACTGCTTTTTTAAATTGCCAAGTCCATATACCAGTTCATTTCAAACATACCTAAACTTATGTGGAAAGTTGATGGTTGCTCCTCCATTTAGATTTTAGTGTCTATCACTGATCTTCCTTAGGTCAGATCACATACCAGAATAATAACAAAACTGTTTCAGAGAGGGAATATTCAGGCTCAACGGTGACATTGGAAATTTATTTGATACTCAAAGGGTTAGTGCCTAATATTATGCTACAGTGCCAAGGTCTTTTTGAACTAAAGTCTTGTAACAATTCTTAAGCGTAGGACTTTGTGGGAAGAAGGCTGTACCCTAAAACCTATGCCACCTCATTTCCCTGGGAAAACCTAAATTTAAAGATTATGTGTGAAGAGTTACCTCATGTGTATAATGTGTCCTAATCTCAAATTTTCATGTGCTTACTTGAAATGGATGTTTTATTTTTCTGTTAGCTATTAGCAACAATAGTGATGAAGGGAAAATTCCAAACGAAAATAATCCAAAAGTAACTTATTTTTGATGTTGTAATATATTACTTAATTTTATGGTAATTCACTCACCTGTTATGCTTAAAATAATACTATAGAAAAGCCAGATTGAGAGTTAACATTTTCTAAGGTTATCTATACTCTTTTCGTCTGTAATTGGCAATATTTGATACAGTTTATATTGGATTTACATTTTTGCTATTTAGATAGTTTGGGGCTGAGGGGAGGACAAACTCCACAGTTACAAGTTTTTATTAGTTCCCATGTATTTATCACCATTTTTTCCAACCCTCATGGGGGAATCTAAATGAGGGAATCTAAATTTTCTATATCAAAAATAAAACCAATACTGAAGTACCTCAAAGTCAAGGAAAACAGACATAACATTTATAAAAGAATGTTCTGCTTTCGAAGTGCTTATAACAGATATGTTATATTTGTTTATGGTTCTTTAGATTGTCCTAATAAAATTTATATTTCAAAGGTTTTTCACTCCATTCAAGAGACATGCACTGAACTTCTGAAGATAGTTGAGAAATATCAGCTAAGACTCAATGGTATGAAATCCTAGATATCTATCCAATAATTCTCATTTAAAATAAATAATTCACTTGCATTTTTGAGAATGAACTATTTAAGGTTAAAACAAGAGTTTACTGAACTATTTTGTGAATGGTTCTTTATGACAAAGAAGTGACAGCAAGGAGCAGTGGGAATGGGGAGCTAGCAAGTGAGTGGACTTGAGTTCTGCTGCTGCCTCAGAGGTACTGAGGGACTTCCCTTTCAGTTTGTTTTGTGTTTGTTTTTTTAACTAGGCTCTGTGCGCAACGTGGGGCTTGAACTCAAGACCCCAAGATCAAGAGTCGCATGCTCTACTGCCTGAGCTAGCCAGGCACCCCTTCCCCTTTCAGTTTTTAACTTTAGCTTTTCCAACAGTAAACCAGAGTGAGATTAGGCATGACATTAGTCATTTGTCACTTTAAGCTTATAATTTGAACACTTTATGGGCTCCCCCTTATTAGTCTTATTGTGATTAGAAGGTGAGACTTCTAAAACTTTGTGGTCAAAGACCACTTTTGTTTCATGTTTTACTTTCAATCTGTTGTGAACTGATATTTTTATAATATACAATAAAAATTAATTTCTAGAAAAATGAAATTAAGATATGCAAAATACAGGCACACATTTTTATTATTAGATTCAACAGATATAAAATAGTCAAATTAGTAGGTTTCTAAACAGATTCTTAGTTTTGGTACTTGCTACAGGCTGGTAACAAATGCTTCTGGACTGGAATTGGTCCGTGGACCACACTCTGAGTAGTAGTATACTACATGACAACTTTTAGGGTTTCAGCAGTAAAATTGTGGATGTCTGTGGGCCTGGAATACTGAGCATAGGTCAATGAAGACAGGGTGGGAGTCAAGATTAAGTTAAGTTTAAATAGAATAGGAATACTTTGTAAGAGGCAGTGATCCTAAAATGCATGTCTGCACAATTGCTAATGCATCATTTGTGGTTTTGTCATTTTGGAATCTTTTTTTTTTTTTTTTCATTAAAGATCAGTCTTTCCCAAATCAAGTTCCATGAATTCACTACATCAGAACCATCTAGAGCACTTGTGCGTGGGGGGGAAGCAGATCCTAAGACCTATAAAATCAGAATCTCTGGAAATGGAGCCCCAGGAATTTGCATTTTTAAAATAAGCCTCTCTTTCCCCCCAAGTAATTCTTATGCTGTGAGAATTTTAGTTGTGTGTTTTAAACAAATGATGAAATGAAACAATTAACTATACTGTAATTTTTTCCTAGTTATATCAGAGGAAGAAAATGAACTGGGGCTCTTTTTAAAGTTTCAAGCAGAACGGGATATGACGCAGGCTGGTAAAATGATGGATGCTGCTGGCGAGGCTCTCTGTTCTTCAGCCAAGCACAGGTTTGCGGTGTTCTACACCATCCTTAAATCTGTAGTCAGCGTGATAGTTGTGACCTATGTTTCTAAATTTGCATATCTGTAAAGGTTACCGATCGTTTCAGTAAAGGGTTAAAAGAGAGCTATATTACAGCATATAATTGTTTTGATGCCTAACTCTTATTTATTTTGTATGTAAAATAATTACTTAGAAATTGACATTCTAGGCTGCTTAATTCCTAGAAATAGACTTTAAGCCTATATTTAAATTTCTTATGTGGTTTAATATAACAGGTACATACATATAAAATATGTAGATTTAATTATTTTCTTTCTCTTTTTGGATACTATCTAGAAGTACATTAGAACTTTTCTTCTTTTTAAGCAGAGAGCCTTTTTTTTCTTAATTATTTGGCATTTATCACTTTACAAATTTTTAACAAAGATACCTGCTGCAAAGAATCTCCTCCATTTACCGAATACAGCAAAAATCTTTGCATTTTCAGAAGAAAAATAAAAACAGGTCTTTTCAGACCTGTAATGACGATGTATTAACTTAAGTGGCTTTATTCTGAAACACCACATCAGTGCAAAAGCCCATCATTAAGGAAGTAAAAAAGGGACACTCAGTAGACACTCAGTAGAAGGCCCTTCAGTGCCACTAAGTCAAAACGCGTCAAAACTGCGTCAAAAACGCGGACTAGAGGAGCTGGGTTTGATTGCTGTTTCTTAAATTCTCAATTTTTTGTCCTCATCCTCAGCTGCTAAGAACTCAACACTGATTAATTCTCCTAGCATTTTATCTACTTTTCTATACCTAGATTTTACCTCAATTTGTCACATGAAAGGCTTTTTCTATTTATAGGATTATGTTTTGTGAATACAGGGTCTCTTTTACCCATGGAACTCTTTTCTAAATGGCAGAATTACTTGGCAGATTATTTACACATGGATTGACATCCAAAATGTTGCAAAAATAATATATTTCTTAAAATAAAAAAAGGGAGAGATAAAGACGTCATTATTAGCAATTCAAAGTTGGCTATATGATCTTTATTTGCTTTCTAAAGTTCCTTAGGCATCTTAATAATTTCCTATTTTATAGACTCATCTTGACAGCAGATATGCTTTATGGTTTTAAACCTTTGTTTTTATTTTGTTTTATTTATGGGATGTACATCCCTCTGGTTTTTATCTCTCTGCCATTAGACTGGCCCTGTACACTCCTCTGTCTCGTCTTAAGCAAGAAGTAGCAACATTCAGTCAAAGGGCGGTATCTGATACCTTGATGACAATCAACCGGATGGAGCAAGCACGCACAGAATACAGAGGAGCCCTGCTGTGGATGAAAGATGTGTCCCAAGAACTGGACCCAGACACCCTAAAACAAATGGAAAAGTTCAGAAAAGTATGAAGATCCTTTCCCTTTCTGTTCCTTGATACATAAACCTATTGAACTTACACAGAATAATTTAATCGAGATCATAAAATATCAGGCTATTTTTGAAACACATTATATTATAAATTCTTGGTTGCTTGGAGATCTTTGAAGTACAAAAGGTTGTTACACTTTTTTTTTTTTACTCTGAGTGACATCCCCACCCTATCAACCTTTTCTATTAATTTTTTTATCCCTCTCACAGTAGATGTCACTACCCTTTAAATGTTGCTTCACTGGACTTTTGGGATTTGTTTGCAGAAGGGGAATAGTTTATTAGTGAGGAAAAAATAAACTAATTAAAGTAAAAATTCAGGTAACTTGATTATTATAAGAAAAAGTGAAGATTATCAGATTCTTCTTCTGCTACAATACATAGCTTGACCACAGGCTTTTAAAGTATGTATGGACTTAACGTTTTTGCTAAATAAACTACTTATGAATTGTATCCCCTAAATTTACCATATATGAACAATAAAATTCATTCCTTCATTTAATAAATATTTAGAGTACATATAATACAAATCATATTTAATATTGACTGAGCTTTTACTCTATACCAGCCATGTAGGCCACAGCAACCTGTTACTCTTTCCCCATTATAATCAGTGACAATTAGAATATAATCCAAAGGAGTTGTTAGACAACATTGTGAATACACTAATGCCACTGAATTGTATATTTTAAGTTTATGTTATCTGAATTTCACCTAAATTTTAATAAAAAAAGAATGCATTCTAAACCTATCTGGACCCAGACAGCCCTGCACAGTCTGTTATCTGGTCCCTGTGCAACCACATCTTGCACTTTCTATACTCCAGCCCTTTCCATGCCCCATGAAGGAATATGTTCTAGCCTATTCCATATTGTTCTGCAAACATATTAAGCTCTTCACCCACTTTTGTCCTTGCTTTTCCCTGAGCCTGGAATGCTCTTCTCAGAATCTTGGCATGGCTCCTTATCATCTTTCTGTCCCAGTTCAAACATCTTGCATGAACTCACCAAAGGCCTCCCTGATCATCTTACCAAAAGTAGTCATTTCTTTTCACTTATATGTTATCTTTACAACTTGAGATGATCTTATACATTTATTTACTACTGCTTTTTCCTGTGCCTCCCCACTCAGGGATGGTGGGAAAGAACATTGTTTTGTTCACCACAATATCCCAGTGCCTGGCACATAATAGGTACCTTATAAATACTTGTTGAATGAATGAATAAGTATATTTAAAAGTTGAATATTCATGCCACTTGGTGACATATGACTTACCTTAAGTATAAGAAATATGATAGGCCTATATTTAAATTTATAAATTTATCTCCATGATTCAGAGCTATTATTAATGCTTCTCAACACTTTAACTATGTTCCCTTTCCACTCATTCTTCTATTAGCTAAATATTATCCATCAGTAGTTTTGGATGTTTCTTTTTATTTGGAATCTGTGGGGTTTTTTCTTCTTAACTATATACTTTCCATTTATCACTGCGTACTTTCTCAGCATAAAGATAATCTGCTGGAAAGAATCTCTTACACTTACTAAAAATAGCCAAAATCTTTACCCTTTATCATGAAATAATACAAGAAAAGGGAGGTAGCCTTCTTTATTACAATTTCATGTGTCTGAAAATATGTTTCATGAGCCTGTATGGTACATTTATATCTGCGTTATCGGTAATAATAATAAATATTGTGGTTTCAGGTGCAGATCCAAGTGAGAAATAGCAAAGCTTCTTTTGACAAGTTAAAGATGGATGTTTGTCAGAAAGTGGATTTACTTGGAGCTAGTCGCTGCAATATGTTATCTCACTCACTCACTACCTACCAGGTACCCACCTCCATGGTCAGCATGTCCTTGCAGTAAAGATGAGTGGTGAGATTCCTTTTTAAAAGTTGTCTAAAGGGTATTAAAACATTGCATAATCAGATTCCTTTGACTTTGAAAACTGACTTACTGAGGTTATGACAGAGAATCTGAATTCTAGACTAAAAAAGACCTTCGGGATTGCCTACTCCTGTATCTTCATGTTATTCTCCTTGGTGTCCTAGGAGAGGGAGACTTAGGGGCCGTCTAGGTTTGAGAAGGGTGTGTTGAGGCAGGATTCACATCTCATTAACACTGGTTCACCCAGAACTACTCCACTTTGAACTTCTACACTCAGTTTCATTTGAAGCAAAGATGCTGTGGCCCAATAGTTTAAAACTTTTCTGTCATTTTATAGCTGAAGAAAGTGAAACCTAGGAGAATTAAAGTAAATGGCAGTGTTGGGCTAAAAGCCTAGGTTTTCTCATGCTGGGTCCCGTGTTCTTTTCATTCTGCCAAGTCTCCCTCTCCCACCACTTTAACCTCAGCAGTCTCACCTGTGCTTCTATTACCCCAAATCACACATAAATATCATGCAATGAATAAGCGAGATGTTAATTATTAGCAATAACTATTTTTAACATGTATTCGTGAATGGCAAAATAGAATAAAATGTATTTACTTAAGATAAGAATAATAAAGGGAATGGACATTCACTGGGCCTTGTAGGAAATCTACCTCCTTGGATATAGTACCGCGGAATACAGGAGTCAAGAAAGGACGCACTTAAAAATAAAAGTATCTGGCAATCCATGTAGCATACACCTGAAACACAATAGCTATTAGTTCAGTTCTCTTTTATTATCTCCACTCAGCCCCCTCACATTGAATAGGAACTCTGAAGCATCAAGGAAAATGTCCAATTATTTGAGCCGGCTTGAGAACACTTTTTTTTTTTTTTTTTTGGTCTTTCTTGTGCCCTGAATGAAAGACTAAATTCAGTGGTACATACTATTTTTTTCCAATTAATAAAAGTTTATATATGCTTACCAACATAAAGATTTACACATATACCCCTAATACAAATATGGTATTTTTGTGCTTTTAACGTTTCTCTTTTGGACTCTTCAGAAGGTGTTCTAATCTACTAGCATTACTCTCTGGCTGACTCCAGTGTACATTCCAGTGCTGTATACAGATAGGCACATATATATGCTGATACAGATGCCAGTTCTTAGGCAGAATTACTATTTACATTGCTTTCTGGTTCCCCAAACTTGGAAATTGATTTTACTTCCTACTGCTTATTATTCAGCAACCATTCATCTACCTACACTAGTGAGGAAAAATAGCAGTGAAAAAAAGAGAACTGTAGTGACAACGCTTCTTTTTCTACAGAGGACACTGCTTGGATTCTGGGAGAAAACAGCTCGATTGATGTCCCAGATCCATGGGGCCTGTCCTGGCTTTCATCCATATGATTTTGTAGCTCTCAAGGTATATTTCTTTCCATGTTCTTTTGTTAGATATTATACTTCATTTGGATAACATTGAAACTATTTTGTGCTAAGCCTAACTTTGAATTTACAAAACGTTAGGAAATATTTTTCTGTATTCCTTCGGCCAGTCGTTTTTCTGTACTTCTCTGGTTCCAAGTGCTACCAGCAACCCTAAACAGATACGTGAGAATACTGCTGATGGGCTCAAGATATTGGAGGGGGTTCGTTGGGGGGAGTTAAAGAGTGAGCAAGAGAAAAGAAAATTAAAATGCAAACGAGATAAGAAAAAGTTATGGAAAAGAAAAACTTCAGAGGAACAAGCAATGGAAAATGGTCATAGGTTTTCAAAAACAACCAGAGTACCTACTGACAATTTTAGAAGTTAAAGAAAAATTTCCTTGCTTTACTTTAATACTCATGTTGTAGATGTGATTCATGATGCAAAAATTATGGGTGATTGCAGCTGAAGAGACTACTGTATAGTATTAGATCATCTCTTTCTGTAATGCTTACATGTAAAAGGTACTCTCGGGTTGTTAACATTTGTTAACATCTTCCTGTTAACCTTCTTTGCATATGGCTTATCTAGCAGAGTCACACCGTGGTAATCATTTCTTTAATTTGGTAGGCTAGGTTTCAGGGCCTTTGAATTTATCATTCTTCCTTGTTTTAAATAGAGTTTGAAAATGTTGTTGAGATTACTCAAGCTAGATGTGGTATCTGTGATAGATTCATATCTTGCGCCTGTGTATTCCTGGGGCTTCGTATGGATTTTTAAGTCATGTTCTGACATAGCATCTTCATTCTAATAGACAACCTTGTATTAGTCTTTATGTTTTTTGTTGTGTGTATGTTTTGTTTATTTTTCTATATTAATGTTTCACTGGATAGCATACTGTATTTTTAGGCAAATTTAATATCTAATTTCTGTTCAGATGAAGGCAAAAATCTTTAGCCATATTTAGAGCATTGCAGTCAAAGTCAGAAACACAGTGTAAGTCTTCTTTGGCGTATCACAGACTTGTAAACCGTGTGGCTAGCCCATGTCACAGGCTGTATGGTTGCCACAGGCAGCCAGGATAAACAGGGACACAGGGCTTAGTTCAAATTACATTAGCATACATTTCCCATATCTCTCACTCTAGTCTACTTCAGAAATATCTCTATTTTATGTTCTTTAGAATTTTTATTCTCATTTTGTTTGTACAAAGAGAGAAACAGATTCCATCTACTTAATATTGAATTTCTTGTCCTTAGCAACTACAAGACACTCCAAGCAAGCTTACTGAAGACCAGAAAGAACAAATAGAAAACAGTTCTCTCACTGAAAACCTCAATAAGTAAGCAGGCAGAAGTATGGTGTTATGGATACTGATACATGATATATAATATAATTGGAAACTGTAGATACTGATACATGATATATTTGGAAAGAGTTCTTTTTTGACTTACTGAATATTTATTTCTATGTCATTTTTCCAGTTAATATTTTTAAGGGATTTTTTTTTTTTTTAAGTGAGCTCTGCGCCCAATATGGGGCTTGAACTCACGACCCAGAGATCAAGAATCAGGTGCTCTTCCGACTGAGCCAGCCAAGGTGCCCCATTTTTCCAGTTAATATTGAACATTTGTTTTGAAGCCTTATTTTCTCCCCCCCTTCCCCCGTTTTAAACAAGTCAGGCAAAGTTGATGGTAAGAGTACAGAACAGATTGGGGTGATAATTCCAAATTCTATAGTTTGGGAGACTGAGTTTTGTATTAAGAGCCTCTACCTAGTGAATCCCAGAAGGACCAGCTTGAAAGAGAAAGGGACAAATGTCAGCAGCTGTGAAACAGAAGCTGTTGAAATCTATCTCCAGAGCAACACAAATGGGACTGGGGGTGGTTACCTGAAAATGGGGGTTCTTATCATGCACATACTTTATGTTGCTTGTTTCCCTTTTATTATATAGTACCTTTGTTTTCCTTTTAGAGCTGCCACTTCTCATTTTAACTAGATTTCACTGAGTGTGGTAACAAACCCAGAAATAAGACTCGAATTGTGGCACACCATATATTGCTGAGTGGAAAATGATCCAGGATATAAGCAGGTCCCTCTTTTCTCTATGGGGAAATCCAAACAAATTTTTTGGCTAACTTGAATATATGAACAATTTAGGGTATAGATTAATCAAATGTATAGTTATAAATGAAACTTATACTTTGACATTTAAAATCCTATGTTACATGAAATACATTTATTTAGTAAATTTTTTCCATGGTCACATTTCATGAGAGTTTTATTCAAAATCCTCTCATGCATCTTCAGCATTATGAGAACTATCTTTTGAGTTAACTAACAGAGTCTAAAGCATTTTACTTTCTCTTCTAAGTGGTTTAAAAGCCCATGTATATGTACTGTCTTTGGAAATTTCATTCCAAGTCATTAGTATCTATTTTCTCTGTAGGTTTATTTTTGTGTTTTTTGCAAATAAATACTGTATAGGTTTCCCCTGCTATCTGAAAGTGGAGTGTCCCAATGAAACATTTCATAAGCCAGTACAGTGTAAGGAAAGAAGCAATTACCATTAATTTTTGTGGAAAAATTTTTTGAGTATTCCTAGACTCAAAAAATAACCTCCCTAAGGCTTTTCTGACACATCTTGCTAATGTCTGCACAAAATAAATGGAGATAAAGCACAGATGCGCACAGACACAGTTCAGAGCTCTAGTGGCTTAATGCTGAGATGCTGAGTGTAGTTCCCAGGGAAGGGGCTTAATGGTGCCGCTGTCGCTGCTCAGGGTGCACACTGCCTCGAAAAGGGCTCCTTGCAAAACAAACACTTAACACTCTTTTTGCTCTTTGCCTTTGCCTTTTTTATAAAAGTGAAAATCGTCTTCGGACTTCTTTCAGGTAGCAAAGTGGGTACTAACGTAGGTCTTCTGTAGAAGCATAGTGCAAACTTTTGAAAAGCAGGGGATACCTGTATTACTTTTTACATATTTTTAAAGATTTATTAAAAACAGCCTCTAATACTAGAATTGTGAGGCTACACCCCGGGAATAATGCTTCAATCTATATTCAATTTCTTTTTCTAGTTTTTTATTGCAGATGGATGATATAAATATCCAAAATTAGTATTGACTGAGAATATTTTAGGCAAATGTATCTTCTTTTGCAAACATCACTTTGCTCTTCGAAATAGAGTACTCCATTTTTTCTGCAATTCTTCATTCCCTCTATTTAGATCCCAAGTATTTTTGAGCAAATGCTTTAGTGCTTGAAAACTAAACCTCATGCTCTGTGACTTTGGTGACAGATGTTCTCTCTGATGTACTTAGCACACTGCCGATAATACTGAACACAGTTCCTGGTGCTTCATCAGTAATCAGTAACTGTTGTTGAAAGAATAAGGGATGAGGGATTATTTTCATAGTCTATGTAGATCTAGAGAAGAAGTGACATTTGTTTCAGATTTTAGATCTATCTACAAGACAACTATTTTATATGTTATCTCAGTTAAACATTTTTTTAACCATATACAACTGTAGAATATGAGTCCCAAGTATATTTTAACTGATAAAATTTTTTGGTTTTTACTTTAGGTTAGTTTTGTCAGATGAGGAAGTGAGCTTGGGAAATGAACCAGGTAAGATGGTAAATTCATTAAAATGTGAAATGATCACATTTGAAATGTCAAAACAGTTTGTCACATTTTAAAACAGATTGTATTAATATCCATTCACTTAAAAAACATGTTAAGTCTATTTATTAATCTCTTCTATATAAACACTTTTGAGTTAGTTTTCTTTTCCCCCCAGCTTTACTGAATTATAATTGACATATAACACTGTGTAAGTTTAAGGTGTATAGTGTGATGATATGGTATATGTAAGTATTGCTAAATGATTGTCACTATAAACAGAGTTAACATTTCCATCCCCTCACATAGTTACTGTATATCTTTTGGCAGCAAGAACATTTAAAATTTATTCTCTTAGCAACTGTCAAATATATAATACAGTATTGTTAACTATAGTCACCATGCTATATATATTAGATCCCCAGAACTTAATCATCTTAGCTGGAAGTTTGTACCCTTTGACCAAATTTTACCATTTTTCTCCCCTCCCAGACCCTAGTAACCACCAGTCTACTTTCTGTTTCTGAGTTTGGCTTTTTAAGATTGAACATTTAAGTGAGATCATACAGTATTTGTCTTTCTTTAACTTATTTCACTTGGTGTAATGTCCTCCAGATTCATCCATGTCATTCCAAATGGTAGGATTTCCTTCTTTTTTATGAGTGTGTGTGTGTGTGTGTGTGTGTACACACACACACACACACACTCACACACACACACACACACACACCATTTTCTTTATCCATTTACCTGCGATGGACACTTCAGTTGTTTCCATGTCTTGGCTATTGTAAATAATACTGCAGTGAACATGGGGTTGCAGATACCTCTTTAAGATAGTAATTTTATTTTCTTTGGATAAATACCTAGAAGTGGAAGTGCTGGAACATATGGTAGTTCTGTTTTTAATTTTTTGAGGCACCTCCATACTGCTTTCCATAATGGCTGCACCAATTTACATTCCCACCAATAATGCACAAGTGTCAAGTGTTCCCTTTTCTCCACATCCTACCCCACACTTGCTATCTCTTGTCTTTTTGATACTAGCGTTCTAACAAGTGTGAGGTGATAGTTCACTGTGGTTTTGATCTCTATTTCCCTGATAAGTAGTGTTTAGCACCTTTTCATGTATGTGTTGGCTGTGTATATGTCTTCTTTGATTGGAAAAATGTGTATCTAGGTTCTTGGCCCATTTTTTATTCAGGTTATTTTGTTTGGTTTTGCTACTAAGTTATGAGTTCTTTTTTTTTTTTTTTTTTAAGATTTTACTTCTTTATTCCACAGAGATAGAGACAGTCAGCGAGAGAGGGAACAGAAGCAGGGGGAGTGGGAGAGGAAGAAGCAGGCTCACAGCGGAGGAGCCTGATGTGGGGCTCGATCCCATAACGCCGGGATCACGCCCTGAGCCGAAGGCAGACGCTTAACCGCTGTGCCACCCAGGCGCCCCAAGTTATGAGTTCTTTACATATTTTGGATAGGAACCCATTATCATATAGATGGTTTGCAAATATTTTACTCATTCTGTAGGCAAATATGATTGGGTTTTTTGATTATTGGTTGTTTTGTTGTTTTTTGCTGTGCAGAGGATTTTTAGTTTGATGTAGTCTTCTTTATTTTTGTTTTTGTTTCTTGTGCTTTTGGTGTCCTACAAAAAAATCACTGCCAACACCAACGTCAAGGAGTTTTTTCCCTAGTTTTTTTTTTTTTTTTTAATTGAAGTATAGTTGACATATATTAGTTTCAGGTATTGTGGACGCCTGGGTGGCTCAGTCAGTTAAGCATCTGCCTTCGGCTCAGGTCATGATCTCAGGGTCCTGGGATCAAGCCCTGCTCAGTGGGGTGCCTGCTTCTCCCACTCTCTCCTTCTTGCCACTCCCCCTGCTTGTTTCTCTCTCTCTCTGTCAAATAAATAAAAGTCTATATTAGTTCAGTTATGTAGCACAGAGATTTGACAGTTATGGACATTACAAAATGTTCACCATGGTTAAGTGTAGTCAGCATCTGTCATCATGCAAAGTTATTACAGTATCATTGTTTGTATTCCCTGTGCTGTACTTTCCATTCTCGTGATTTGTCCATTTTACGACTGGAAGTTTGTACCTCGTAATCCCCGTTATGTATGTTGCTTATGCCTCCACCCCACTCTGCTCTGGCAACCATTAGTTCTCTATATTTATGTGTGTTTCTTTTCTTTGTTTTGTTTTGCTTTGTTGTTTTTTTTTTTTAAGAGTCCAGATATAAGAGGGATCATATGGTATTTGTCTTTCTCTGACTTGTTTCACTTAGCGTAGTACCTTCTAGGTCCATCATGTTGTCACGAACGGCAAGATTTCATTCTTTTTTATGGTTAATTCCATTCTGTATGCATTCATGAACTATATTTATATCATCCTATTTTAAGCTGATAAGAACTTCAATAGCACATAGAAACTCTACACTTTCTCCCCCTCACATTTTAGGTTATCAGTGTTATAATTTACATCTTTTTTGTGTATCCAATAACAAATTATGGTAGTCATAGTTATTTTTAATGTTTGTTTTTTTAACCTTTAAACTAGAGTTGAAAGTGATTTATGCACCATTTTTTCAATATTATAGAATCTGACTTTGTATATCTTTACTGATGAGTTATACACATTCATGCAGTTTTACGAGGTTATTTAACATCCTTTCATTTCAGCGTGTAGAATGTCCTTTAGCTTTCTTTGTAAGGGAGGTCTGGTGGTGATGAACTTTCTCAACTTTTGTTTGTTTGGGAAGGGCTTTATCTCTCATTTCTGAAGGACAGCTTTGCCGGGTATAGTATTCTTCTTTGAGTTTTTTTCTTCCAGTATTTTGAATATATCATACCACTCTCTCCTGGCCTGTAAAGTTTCTCCTGAGAAATCTGTTTAGTCTTATGTGTGAGAAGTCACTTCTCTCTTGCTACTTTAAACATTTTGTCTTTGACTTTTGACAGTATGATCACAATGTGTTGTTGTATCTGACTGGGCAAAGCTGCTGCTTATGCTCTGAGGTCGCAGGCAGCCCATTGGCTGTATTTTGTGTTTAAGTGGTGCTGTTGGCTGGGATCCCTGGTAAGGGGCTGTGCTCTGAGGTCAGGCAGGGTCACTAGCTGGGCTTCACAGTCATCTCTGATCAAATGATGCCACTACCTAGCCTCTTTTTTCAGGCAGGTCACAGGCAGGGCTTCGTGGTCTGATATGGCCTCAGCCTATGCTTTGCATTAGCAGGACTGCAGAGGCTGGGTTCTGAATCAGGCAGGAAGGTGGCTGTGCTCTGCTGTTGGGCAAGATCGCTGACCATACTTCCTAGTTGAGTGGGCCTCATGCTTTGCTGCATGATTGGACAGGGCTTAAGGCTGTGTTTTACAACTGAGCGGGATCATTGACTGGGCTCCCTGCTTGGGTGAGACTGCAGGCTGTGCTCAGCAATTGAGCATGGCCATCAGTGTGGCTTCAGTGCCAGGTAGGGCTATAGACTGGAGTTTGCTGCTAGGCAGCACTGTAAGCTGGGCTGGATGCTCCCTAGGGTCACTGTTAGGGCTTCCTGGTGAGCTAGGCAGGAGGTTATGCTTCATACTTGGGTGGGGCAGCTGACTTGTTTCTCTTTCTGGGTGGGTGGTAGGATATGCTCTGTAACTTCCCAGGGTCTCAGTCCAGGCTTCCTGGTCAGGTGGGACGGAGGCTATACTCAGCAATGAGTTAGCTTTCTAACAGTACCTAATTAGAAGGTCTACTTATTTTCTTTAGGGAATTTTGATTTTCTCTAAGATAAAGGCTTTTAATGTAGACATTTATTTCACAGGGTTGTATGATTAAGTTTCAAGCTTTTCCTCACACTTCAATACATGTTTTTATTTTTTTATAAATACATATTATGTATACAATCAGTATATATTCAATCAGTGTGGTTTTGGAGCCAGAAAAATCAGGGTTTGAATGCCAGCTTTAAAAAAAAAAAAGTCATTTATACCTCTCTCATTTTTCTCATCTGAAATATGAGTCATATACTCCTACCTTACAGAGATATTAAGACTAGAGGTATTTATAAACTACATAGCACATGATAGGTGTAGAGTTACTGTGAGAGACATTTTAAATGTACACATAAATACAGATCATATTGTTAAACCAGAATAATTGTGGACTTGTATATCTAACATAGCTTCAAGTATATGTTCAAAAGGTTAGCTTCTTGGGCATCTATAGTCCCATACCCAAGTAGAGAACATTTTTTTAAAAGGCCCAGATGAAATATAATGGACATTGTTGTAGTTTCACCATTCATTTGTAGCATTATTCAATCATTTAAAACTGCTGTATCAGTAATTATGTCTACTTTTTTAAAAAGATTTAATTATTTTAGAGAAAGAGCACAAGTGGGAGGAGGGGGAGAGGGAGAGAAAGAATCCCAAGCAGACTCCTCACTGAGCTTGGAGCCTAATGCAGGGCATGATCTCACAACCCTGAGGTCATGACTTGAGCCAAAATCAAGAGTTGGTTGCTCAACCAACTGAGCCACCCACGTGCCCTGTTATGTCTACTTTTTAATTCTGGATATTTATTTGTTCTTTCTCTCTTTTTTTCTTAATTAATCTTGCTAACAATTTACTTATTCTATCAACAAATCAACTTTTGGTTTTGTTACACCTGTCTATTGAATCTTTGTTTCTGTTTCATTACCTTTAGTTCTTATCTTCATTGTTTTCTTCCTCTATTTTTGGTTTTTTAAGGCTAAAATTTCCTTTTTTCTGTATCCCACAAGTTTTTTATTTTTATTTTTTTAAAGATTTTATTTATTTGACAGAGAGAAACACAGCGAGAGAGGGAACACCAGCAGGGAGAGTGGGAGAGGGAGAAGCAGGCTTCCCGCTGAGCAGGGAGCCCAATGCGGGGCTTGATCCCAGGACCCTGAGATCATGACCTGAGCTGAAGGCAGATGTTTAATGATTGAGCCACCCAGCGCCCCCCCCCCCAAGTTTTTTAAAAAAGCTTTATTGAAGTATATTTTCTTGCTCATAAAACTCATTCAGTCGTATAAGTCAGTAATTTTTAGTTACTATGGAGCATTGCAGCCATCTCTATAAATCAGATTTAGAACCTTTTCATCCCCTCAGTAATAAGATTCCTCACATCCGTTTGCTATAATTGCCATTTTCACTCCTAGTCCTTTTCTGAACATTTCATCTAGCTAGAATCATGCAATATGTGGTCTTCTTGTATCTGACTTTTTTCACTTCAGGTAACACTTTTGAGCTTCCTCCATGACACAACTTGTGTTGGTACTTCCTTTTTATTGCTTAATCCATTGTATGGATGTCCATAAACTTTGATATATAGTATTTTCATTATAATCTGGTTTAAATTAAACTTTTCTTTATATCTTCTGTCATCTATGGCCATGAGTGATTTTAAATTGCGTTTCTGAAATTGCCAAATTAAGGAGATATTGAAATTAATCTTTTTGTCATTGATTTTTTAACTTAATTTCATTATGGTCAGAGAATGTATCCGTATCATACTGATTCTTTGAATTATTGAGACACTCTGTGTGGACTAAGAAGTGGACAAATTTTCTAAAAATTCCATGTGCTTGATGTGTTCTCTAACTGTTGAATGCAGGAATCTATATGTCTGTTACATCAAGCTAATTATTTGTGCTGCTTTAAGTCTTTTATATCTTTACTAATTTTTAGTTTACTTGATGTATCAGTAATTGCAAAATGTGTTTTGGAATCTCTGCTATTGAAGTGGATTCTCATTCTTCCTGCAGTTTTTCACTTTATATACTTTGAGGATTTTGGAGTGATGATTGCATATAAATTTAAAAATTTTTTTAAAAATTTTATTTTATTCATTTCTTTTTTTAAAAGATTATTTGAGGGAGAGAGAACATGAGAGCAAGAGAGCACAAGCAGCAGAGGGAGAAAGAGAAGCAGAGCTCCTGCTGAGCCAGGAGAGCCCAATGCAGGGCTCGATCTGAAGACCCTTAGATCATGACCTGAGCCAAAGGCAGCCGCCTAACTGACTGAGCCAGCCAGGAGCCCCTTATTTATTTATTTTAGAGAGAGAGAGAGAGGGAACACAAGTGGGGGTAGGGGAAGAGGGAGAGAATCTCAAGTAGACTCTGCACTGGCACAGAGCCTGACACAGGTCCCAATCTCACGACCCTGAGATCATTACTTGAGCTGAACCAAGAGTTGGACATTCAACCGACTGAGCCACCCAGGCACCCAAGCTTAGAATTCTTACATCTGGGGGTGCCTGGGTGGCACAGTCGTTAAGCGTCTGGCTTCGGCCCAGGGCGTGATCCCAGCATTCTGGGATCAAGCCCCACATCAGGCTTCTCCACTGGGAGCCTGCTTCTTCCTCTCCCACTCCCCCTGCTTGTGTTCCCTCTCTCTGTCTCTCTCTGTCAAATAAATAAATAAAATCTTTAAAAAAAAAAAGAATTCTTACATCTGTTTAGCAAATTAATCTGTTATCAATATAATGACCCTTCTGTCCCTGATATTACTTCTTGGCTTATAGTTTGCTCTCGGTGACATTAGCTTAGCTTAGTAGTTTTATTTTTGTTAGTATTTGCTTTGTATACCCTTTTCTGCACTTTCACTTTCAACTTTCCCATGTTCTTATATCTTAGGTTATGTCTCTTGTAAATAAGATTAAGCTGGATTTTTTAAAAAGGCCCCATATATCAGTTTATCTTTCTCTTATTTGATGAATTTAGTCCATTTACATTTATCGTTATGATTTATATTTGGACTTGTACTTTCTGTATTCTCTTTGTTTTGTTCTTCCACCCCATTCTTTTGTCCTCTGTTTTGTCTTATTTTGGATTAAGGTTTTTTCATTTGTTTTTAAAGATTTCTTTGTCCTTTCTTTTTCCTATGTACTAGTTCGGAAGTTATACATTTTATTTCTGTTTTAGGTGGTTTCCCTTGAATTTTATCATGCATACTTTAACCAACTGTGCCCCCCAGGTGCCCATATCATGCATACTTTAAATAAAGGCTAGGTTTATGACTATCTCAGTATTCCCAAAACATTACAAAGATCTTCAACTAAACCCAGTCACTTCCATCTCACTTCACCTATAATTCTTCAATGTTTTATTTCTGTTTTTGTGATCTCCCACAAATCAATAAAAATATTTTTGTTTTTTGAATAAATATTATTTATATTTTATCAATACTTTTCCTTTGTTACTATCTCTTCATATATTTCAGATCTTAATTGTGATCTCATTTTCCTTTTCTGTAATTATAGCTTTTAGTTTGGAAGTTATTAAAGATGCCATGGTGGTAAACTTGGCTTATGTTTGTCTGGAAATAATTGTGTGTTTTTTTTTTAAATTTTTATTTTGTTGTATTAGTCACCATTAGTAATCCCCAGTTTTTGATGCATTGTTTCATGATTCATTATTTGCATGTAACACCCAGTGCACCATGCAATATGTGCCCTCCTTAATACCCATCACCGGCCTATCCCAATCCCCCACCCCTCTCCCCTCTGAAGCCCTCAGTTTGTTTCCCAGAGTCCACAGTCTCTCATGGTTCATTCCCCCTTCTGTTCACCTCCCCTTCATTCTTCCCTTCCTTCTCTACCGATCTTCCTATTTCTTATGTTCCATAAATGAGTGAAACCATATGATAATTGTCTTTCTCTGCTTGACTTATTCCAACGAAGACATACAAATGGCTAACAGACACATGAAAAAATGTTCAAAATCATTAGCCATCAGGGAAATTCAAATCAAAACCACCTTGAGATACCACCTTACATCAGTTAGAATGGCAAAAATTGACAAGGCAGGAAACAACAAATGTTGGAGAGGATGTGGAGAAAGGGGATCCCTCTTACACTGTTGGTGGGAATGCAAGTTGGTACAGCCACTTCGGAAAACAGTGTGGAGGTCCCTTAAAAAGTTAAAAATTGAGCTACCCTATGATCCAGCAATTGCACTACTGGGTATTTACCCCAAATATACAGACGTAGTGAAGAGAAGGGCCATATGCACCCCAGTGTTCATGTCTGGAAATCATTGTTATTTCTCATTTTTGAAAGACAGTTTTGCTCAGTAAATAGTTTTAGGTTGGTTGGTATTTTCTTTCACGACTTTGTAAATATTGTTCTATTGTTTTCTGCTTTCCGTGGGGTGTTGAGAAATCTTCTATTATTCTAATTATTTAGTGATTTTGGTTTTTCTTTCTGGCTGCGTTTAGGATATGCTGTTTGTTTTTGGTGTTCTAGCTGTTTCATTACAATGTGTCTAAATGTGCAGGGGTTTTTTGTTTTTTTCATCTTTCATAGTATAAGTTGTATTTCCTGTATCTATGTCTTTTACCAATTCTGGAAAGTGTTCAAACATTATCTTTTTTTTTTAATATGATAAATATGCATACCTCCACCATATTCTTTTAAAATATTGCTTCTCCTCTGTTTTCTCTATTTTCTCCTCTGGAACTCCAGTAAGCTTATATTGGACCTTTTCATTCATCTTTCATATCTTTTATCCTCTCTTTCATATTTTCCATCTCCTTTCCTTCTGTGCTGCATTCTGGGTAATTTCTTCAGGTCTGTTTTTTACTAATTTTCTCTTCTTGCGTTTAATCTATTTGAGTTTCCCACCTCCCCAACAAGCATACTTTTATTTCTAGGAGTCCTGTTTTTTTCTTTTACAAATCTGTGCCTTGTTGGTTTTTATAGCCCTTTGTTCTTTCTCATCTTTTGACTCCTATCTATATCTGAAAATACAGATATTTGAAGTCCTTGGTGGGGTGTCTTTATTGTTTATTGGTTTCTCTCAATTTTCTTGTGTTAACTTACCAGCTTGTTTGTTTAGTGATTTCTGATGATGAGATAATTTCTGTATGCTCCTGAACTGTGGGACTCCTGGAGGCTTAGAAGACTTTTCTCTAGATATGTTGATATTGCTTCTTTCCAGAGCCAGGGAATGTTCTGTCTGGTGACCAGTATAACCTTTCCAGGGCCTTTGGCTTAACATAGGAATCCTGGGCTCAGCTCAGTTTCTTTGTGTTTGCTGAGGGCTTTGTCTCTGGAGAGCAGTGTAGGTATGGCCATTTGCCCATAGGCATCTGCCCTTCTTTGGTTGCTACACACATCTCTCTTGGTTCAGCTCATGTCATTTATTGCTAACATCTAGCAATGCATTAAAAGTTTGTTTTAGAGTTTCAGCAAGTATTTTTTTTTTTAAAAGAGGGTGCTTCTGAGTATCTAGTCTATTTTATTTCCAGGCAGTATTTTTCACTGGTCATAATAATAGGAACAGTGTAAAAATATTCAGTATTCCTGGGACCAAGATCACACCACCACTACTTGAAGGAGAGGAAACTGGGATAACTTTTCTGAAAAACCTATACATCCCAGAATTTAATTCAATAATTTTACTTTTAGAACTATCTTAAGTAATTTGAAATGCCTTCAAGCATTTAGTCTCTGGGGTATTTACCAAAGTGATATTTTATATAATGGAATAAACTATGCTATTCGAGCCAGCTTTTCTTTCTTATATACCCGTGTTGATACCAATCTCATACACATTTGTAGCATTAAAATGAAATAAAACCAGGAGCACCTGGGTGACTCAGTTGGTTAGGTGTCCGACTCTTGATTTTGGCTTAGGTCTTGTTCTTGGGGTCATAGGATTGAGCCCTGTGTTTGGCTCCGTGCTTAGCGGAGTCTGCTTCTCTCCATCTCCCTCTGCCCTTCCCGAAAGAAAGAAAGAAAGAAAAAAAGAAAGAAAGAAAGAAAGAAAGAAAGAAAGAAAGAAAGAAAGAAAGAAAGAGGAAGGAAAACCAAACCCCACATAAGTCCATACCAAAAGCAATGTGGAGTAAAGCAGATCATTATTAAAGGTTTCTGGGGAAGAGAGAGGAGGGAGATTACCCTGTGTCTTATACAGCATATCTCCTTAAAGATCCTTTAATACCTCTCCATTCCCCAAACCCTTTTTTTTTTTAATTTTTAAGAAGATTTTATTTATTTGAGAGAGTGAAAGACAGATCATGAACAGGAGGGAGGGGTAGAGGAAGAAGCAGACTCCCCGCTGAGCTAGGAGACCCACATGGGCCTCAATCCAGGACCCCAGGATCATGACCTGAGCTGAAGGCAGAAGCTTAACCAACTGAGTCACCCAGGCACCCCCCTCCCAACTCGATTTCTGTAGCTTACCAAAATTCCTGTGGTGTGTGACTGTCACCCATTCCTTCCCTGCCCTCAAACTCTTATTCTCCTCTTTACTTCCCTAGCCACCTCCAGAATCTCTTTCCCATTCCCAGGTTTTTCCAAAGTTCAACTGAAATCTTTACTGATAGTCTATTTTTTTATCTTTTGTAGTTTTTCATCATCTTTATGTCATTTGAACTTAGAACCTTATTTATCCTTTGCTCCTTATCTTAAATCTAAATAATACAAAGTTCCTTATACCTTTCTTTGATTTTTTCTTTTGATTACTTTGGTTGATTTAACTTTTTCCATTTTCTTTTGTAGTATCGCAAATTGAGCATCAAATTTTAAGAAAAGTGTAGTATAGATATTTACCTTGTCCTTAGACATATTACACCCTCTAAGCTCACTATACAGCAACACTAGTCATGTTTTATGTAGGAGACATTTACGTTTCATCATCTTTTTAAAAAGTGCCCTTGATAATAGTTGAAGTTGTCAAAATCTGGGCCTTTTTGTTTTTCTTTGCTTATTGTTTTTTTTTTTTTCCTGGTCTATGTGTTTATATTGGGTTGCAAATGAGGTACAGGTGAATTATGTGGGAAACTGGATCCCAAATTAATGATAGGGCATAAATTGTCTCAGTATACACCCTAAATTTGGAGATAGATTTGTTTTTTTTTTTTTAAACAAAAAAACAACTTTTTGCCTGGGGAGCTTCGGGAGTATGCTGTCTTTTAGCGCATATGTTTGATCTTTCCCTTCATATGAAATTACTACTACTCTCACTTTGGTGGAGGTGAGGAATGGGGAGAAGCTGCTTACAACTCTGCATGTAAAATAAATATCTGTTGTGCAGAGACATGGAGATCAGGCAGAACAAAATAAAAATGGACTTTCAGAGGATACAGAATTAGACACAAGTCCACCAGGAAAGGGATAGGCTTCTGAACGTGAAAACTTTTTTTTAATTGAGGTATAAATGACGTACTAGTCTCAGATTTACAACATAATGATTTGATATTTATATATAGTGTGAAAGGATCATCACAATAAGTCTAGTTAACACTCATCACCATACACAGAAAATTTTTTTCTTGTGATGAGATCTTTTAAGATTTACTCATTCAGCAACTTTCAAATATGCAATACAGTATTAACTAGTCACCATGCTATACATTACATACCTATTATTTATTTTATAACCAGAAGTTTTTACATTTTGGCCCCCTTTACCTATTTTGTCCACCTCCTCAACCCCTGCCTCTGGCAACCACCAAATCTGATCCATCTGTGAGCTTGGTTTTTGTTTATCTTTTTGTTTTTTAAATTCTACATATAAGCAAGATCATACAGTATTTGTCTTTCTCTGTCTTATTTCACATGGCATTATGTCTGTAAGATCCATCCATTTGTTGAAAATGGTAAGATTTCATTTTTTTAAATGGCTGATTAATATTCCATTATATATATATATATATATATCTCACATTTTCTTTACCCATTTATCCATTGATGGTCACTTAGGTTGTTTCCATGTCTTGGTAATTGTAATAATACCACAGTGAACATGGGGGTGCATGTATCTTTTCGAGGTAGTGGTTTTTGGGTTCTTTTTCTTTTCAGATAAAATACCCAGAAGTGGCATTGCTGGATCATTTGGTGGTTCTGTTTTTAATTTTGGGGGGAACCACCATACTGTTTTCCAATGCAGCTGTACCAATTGACATGGAATGTGAAAACTTTTAACTTTCAGGGGAAGATGTAACAAAGGACCTGAATACCTATGGGTATTATAAAGTTATTTGTGTGTGTGTATACACACACACACACACACACACATATATATATAAATTATATATACTGTATTACAGATCTTTCTCAACTTTAGATGGGGTTATATCCTGATAAACCCACCGAAGTTGAAAATATCTTAAGTTGAACACCTGAAACTAATATAACACTGTATGTTAACTGTACTGGAATTAAAATAAAAATTAAAAAAAAATTTTTAAATCAAAAAAATAAAAAATGTATATTCTTTCTATACCAAAACACGCAAATATCGTAAGTCAAAATGCATTTAATATATCTAACATACTGAACAGCATAGCTTATCCTGGCCTATCTTAAACGTGCTCAGAACACTTATATTAGCCTGCAGGTAGACAAAATGATCTAACACAAAACCTGTTTTAAAATTAAGTATTGAATATCGCATGTAATTTATTGAATACTGAAACTGAAAACAGAATGGTTTTATGGGTACAGAAGGTTGTTAAGTGTAATCAGTCGTATATCCTGTGATCACATGGCTGACCGGGACTTGTGGCTTGTAGCTGCCCAAGATCACAAGAGAGTCTTGTATCACTAGCCTGGGAAAATATCAAAGTCAAAATTTGAAGTACGGTTTCTACTGAATATGTATCTCTTTTGCATCATTATAAAGTCAAAAAATTGTGAGTCAAACCAGTATAAGTAGGGGACCATCTGCACACAAATATACATGTATACACACATATGTATACACACATACACACAAATGTGGTTTTTATATGTGGTTCTTTAAATTTTTACATGTCCATTTTATATGTATTATAAACTGATTTGGTCAATTGCACACTTAGACTGAATTACTACAAAATATTACAGTAAATAAGCATGTTAAATTTCTCCTTGTTCAGTTTATCTTCTATGTGCTTTTGTTTCAGCAGCTGAAGATCACAAAGAAAAACATTTTCAAGTAATAGAATTTGGAGCACCTCAGTTTTCTAACTCTGAAAATGGTAAGAAATTATAATTTCATCATACATACGGATAATTTATTATTTAAAATTCTTTAGTTTTTATTTAATAATTATTTCCTTAACACTAAAACCTGTATGGATCTCTACACAGGGATACAACCATGTATTTCTATTTTGTAGCATATCACAATGGAAATAAAGTCATTATTTGTTTTGTATGTTTGGGCCCTTGTCCAAATGTATCTGTGTAACTGTGAGGACCGGTAGGACGGTGTCTGTCTCACTGTCTGATGTGCCTCCACCATCCAGCGGTTGTAGACACTTGGTAAATACTACTTTGAATATCTTTCTCAATCAATTATGTGACAGATATTTTCTCCCACTTTGTCACTTGTCTTTTGACTTTTCATGTAGTTGTTTCTTGCCATGTAAATGTTAAAAATAACCTTATGTAGTCAAATTTATTAATCTTTACTTTTATTGAATCTTGATTTTTGTCATATGCAAACCCAGGCTAGAAGGGTTCTTTTATGCTGTCTTCTAGTATTTGTTTCCTTTTATTTTTTACATTTAGATCTCCAATTCACTTGGAGTTTATTTAGCCATATGGTATTAGCAGTGGCTTAAACATTATTGTTTTGCAAGTGGCCATCCTTTTATATCATTTTTTAAAATGCTATCTTTGTCATGGGAATTTGAGATAACTTCCTATCATATAGTAGGTTTCTATATGTATTTGGGTCTGTTTCTGGACTTTCTTTATATTTCATTGATGCGTGCATGCACCGATGACACATGGTTTTAATTATAGAAACTGTCTTTTGTGTTTTTATATCTGGTAGGGCTAGTATCTTTTTCTTTTCATTATTTTCTTAGCTATTCTTGCATGTTTATTTTTCAGTATAAATTTTATATCATATTGTCTAGCTCCATATAAAAGGCTCATCGTTCCTTTTGTTGTGATCACATTCAATGTGAAAAATGGACAGTTTGATTGTCCTAACCAGAAACATGGGACATTTTTCTATTTGTTAAAATTTCCTTGTGTATCTTTTATATAGTTTTTTTCATACAGGATTTGAGCAGTTCTTGTTATTTCTAAGTATTTTATCTTTTTTGTTGCCATTATAAATGAGATTTTCTTTTCATATGTATATTTATTTTTCATATACATATGGTTCATATACATATATATGTGTAATCTATATATATTTTAAGTAATCTTTATGCCCATCATGGAGCTCAGACTCACAACCATGAGATCAAGAGTTGCATGCTGTGTACAACCTGAGCCAGCCAGGTTCCCCTTTTCCATTATATTTTTAATTGGTTATTATTTTGTGTATATAAATGCTATTGATTTTTTGCAGTTAATATTCTGCTACCTTGCTGAATTTTTTTGATTTGAGTTAGTTTTATCATTGATTTTCTAGGGTTTTCCAGATATACCAACATGTCATTTGCAAATAGAGATAATCCTGTTCTTTACCAATTCTTATTACTATAATTGATTTCTTTGGTTTAATTCCATTGGTTACTACCTCCAGCACAATGTTAAATAGTGGTAGGCATTTCCTGATTTTAGTGGGAGTTCCTGTAATGTTTCTGAATTAATTAGGAATGCTGGCTTTTGAAATGAGGTATATGTTTTGTGAAGTTAAAGAAATATCCATATGTTTCTAATTTTTTAAGAGTTTTTATTAGGAATGGTTGTTGAATTTTGTCAACAGCTTTCTCAGTATGTATGCCAGCTATTATTTGATTTTTCTTCTTAAATGTATTAATATGAACTGTACTAATAGGTTTCCTGATATCACCCTCTTTGCATTCCAGTTATAAGTCCAGCTTTGTCATTGTGCATTAATTTGTTGATATTTTATTTACTATTTTTGCACTGCTGTTGATTTCCCTGTGAAAACATTTAGGCAGGTACTTTTTGTGTTTTCTTCTCTATGGAAATTGGTCTGTTTAACCTTTCTATATGTACTGGGATCAATTTTAGTAAATTTAATTTTTCTCAAGTTATTCATTTTGCCTAGATTGTCAGATTTATTTGCAGAGACTCGATAAAATCTCTTGGTTTTTAACAGCTTTATTGAGATATAAGTTTAAAAAATTACCAATTCTAAATGTAAAATTCAGTGATTTTTAGTAAATTTAGAGAGTTGTGCATATATATGACACTGAATATTAGAATATTTCCCCAAATTCTCTCATACTTGTTTACAATCTTAACTCTCAGGCCTAGGAGGTTACTAATCTGACTCTGTCTCTATAAATTTCCCTTTCCTGGACTAAAATTGTACAAAAGGTAATCTTTTGTGCTTGACTTTATATGTCTTCCGTTAAGCCTAATGTTTTTCTAGATTCATCCATGTTGTTGCATATAGCAGTAGTTCATTACTTTCTTTTCCTTAATATTTAAGTGTAAAATACACATACCATCCTGTTTTAAGTATAGAAATTCAGTGGTATTAAATACATAATATTATGCAATCATCACTACCATCCAGCTCTGTAACTCTTTTCATTATAAAATTGAAAGTCTGTATCCATTAAACGATAATTCCCCATCCCCCCACCTCTGCCCAGCCCCTGACACCCAACATTCTCCTTTATGTCTCTATGAATTTGACTACTCCAAGTACCTCATGTATGTGGACTCATACAGTATTTGTCTTTTTGTGACTGGCTTATTTCACTTAGCATAATATCCTCAAGGTTCATCCATATTGTGGCATATTGCAGAATTTCCTTCCTTTACAAGGCTGAATAATATTCCATTATATGTATATGCCACATTTTGCTAACTACTTCATTACTTTTTATTCATGATTGTATTCCATTGTATGGATATAGCACATTGTATTTATCCATTTACCAGTTGATAGACATGGATTATTTATGGTTTTTGGCTATTATAATAGTGTTGTTATGAACATTCAAATACTTCTCCAAGTGTGGACATAAGATTTTATTTTTCTTGGTTAGATTCCTAGGAGTGGAATTCCTAGGTTATGTAGTAAATTTGAGTTTATCTTTTTAAGGAACTGCCAAATTGTTTTTTCAAAATGGCTCTACTACCATTTCATTCCCACTAGCAAAGAATAAGGTATCCAATTTTTCCACATCTTTGACAACACTTGGTATTGTCTTTTTAACATGTACATTTTAGAGCTTTTAATTTGTGGCTTTAACTTGCATTTCTCCAGTGATTTATGATGTTGAGCATCTTTTCCTCTGTTTCTTGGCCATTCATATATCTTCTTTGTTGACAAATCTATGACGACCTAGTTGCCTATTTTTTAATTGGGTTATTTACCTTATTATTAAGCTGCAAGATTTCTTTTTTCTTGGTGCAAGTTGTCAGATATATGACTTGTAAATATTTTATCCTAGTCATCTTATTTTCTTAATTTTGCCTCTGGAAACACAAAATTTTTTAAATTTTATTAAGTTCAACTTATTATTTTTTCTTGTATGGCTTGTTCTTTGGTATCATATCTAGAAACTCTCCCTACCCAAAGTCACGAAGATTTTCTCTTATGTATTCTTCTTGAAGTTTTATAATTTTAGCTCTTATATGTAGGACTATGATCATTTTGAGTTAATTGGTGTTTATGGTGTGAGGTAGGTAAGTTTTTAATTTTGTTTATTGCATATGCACATCCAGTTGTTCTAGTACCATTTACTGAAAGGACATTCCTTTTTCCATTGAATTTTCTTGGCATTTTTGTTAAAATCAAGTGACCAAAAAAAAAAAAAAGTAAGGTTTGTTTCTGGATTCTAGTTTCTGTTCCACTGATCTGTGTATCGGTCTTAGGCCAGTACCATATTATCTTGATTACTGTGGCTTTATAGGACATTTTGAAATTAGGTGGTACAAGTCCCACAGCATTGTTTTTTCAAAATTGTTTTGGCTATTCTAACTTCTTTGCATTTCCATAAAAATTTTACAATCATCTTGTCAATTTCTATCCAGAAAGACTACTGGGATTTTGATAGGTATTGTGTTGAATTCATACATCAATTTGGAGTTAATTGCCATCTGGACAATTTTGATTCTTTCAGTCTATGAATGTGGGGATTTTCTCGTTGACTTTCTGTGGTTTGCCTATGATGTATCTAGATATGGATCTCTTTGTATTGATTCTACTTGGGTTTCATTAAGCTTGTTGGATGAGTACATTGATGTTTTCAGGAAATTTGGAAAATATTATCCATTATTTCTTCAAATTCTGCCCCCCACCCCCATCCTTTTGAGACTCAAATCAGAGTCTCCATCTTATGACTGTGGTCTTCTTATCTGGGTGGGAAATGGGAGCTTGCACCTCTTGACTGCACTGCCCAGACTTAGCCAACAAGTAACTGAGGACAGGATATGAAATGCTGACATCCTACCCCTCCTGGGAACATAACTGGGGGGGAAGGGAGCCTTATGTTTTTGGCAGCAAAGGTCTAGAATAGAATTCCATTGTGCTGAATTGGGAGGGGGGTAGGAAGGGAGTGATTCTTAGTTTGAATATCATAGTCTGAATTTTAATAGATTGTCTTGGGTAAATGTTTCCTCATATGTGTCCTTGGGACAATTTCTAGAAACCAGCCTACCCAATTAGAAATAATTTCTCATAAACTTCCAATCAGTTTAATTGTTCATTATATATTATGTTTAAAAAACTTTCAAAAATTATGTTAATGTATGAGAACAATGAAACATTTGATTTGCCTTATGTCCTGCTCTCGTTTCCTCAAAAAGAAAAAAGCCATTCTATTTTTATTTTCACTCAACAGTTGCAAAAGATTTACCTGTTGATTCACTGGAAGATGATTTTGAGAAGGAATTCTCATTTCTCAACAACCTCCTAAGTCCTGGTTCTTCAAGTACTGGTGAATTTACCCAAGAATGCCAGACTGCCTTTGGGAGCCCCGGTGGCAGCTTCATGTCTCGGGAGGCTGCTGTGGGGTCTGAGCCTCTTGCTCATTCCTCACGATTCCTTCCTTCACAGCTCTTTGACCTTGGCCTTCATGCTGCTGGAGCTTTTAACAGTAAGTGCCTATGAAACATTTGGACATCCATGACTTACTTTATCTTTCTGAAGCAAAACTATGCATATGTGGATGGTAAAATCAACAAGGATATTGATTTAACTTCAGTACTACTAGATAAAATCTGTGTCTCACCCATCAACTGAAAAAATAACAAATATTACCACTGGAGTGTATCGACAAGGGTTAAACAATGGCTGCTTTCCTGCTACCTCCACCAAACCCCACACTTGGTACATTGACTTTCCCAGAAGTCTTCCCTACACAGGAAATCAGGGTCTTATTTTAAACTCTTGACCTGCTAAGTTACCCCTACCTAGGGCAGGTGATACAGTTTCTTCCATCTAGCAAAGCTTGGTGTATTCTCTTCCCATGGGTTCAGAGTAGACAAGGATAGTTCCATGGCAGCCTCCTGGGCAAGGCAGCAGGACTGGACGGTGGTGGTAGAAAGCTGGGCAAGGTGTTTTCCTAAGGGCCACCTGCTTTGTTTATATGTCAGGGACTCCCTCTTCTGACTTACTGTCCCACCGGCCTGTGTCCAACCCATCACCGTCTGAGTCATTTTGCTCCCCATTTCCATATTGGTTGCTAAGTACTGTCAATTCTGTTTCTAGAACATGTCTCCAATTTCATGCTCCTCCTTTCTGCCACTATTACCAGGGGCATTTAGAGCCTTATTTGGTTTCCTGGGCTGCTGCAAGAGCCCTCCTACCAGCCCTTCCAAATCCCAGGTCACCTTCCATGCTTGCCCCAGAATTCTTTCTCCAAGAGGCAGATTCTGATGTCAGCACTCTGCTTACATTTTTAAAAAAATGAAGGACCATGGGCTCTGGTCCATTGTGCCTGCATTTCCAGTCTTCTCTCTTAGCTTACTTCAAAATACTTACCATTTTCTATAACTATATTGACTATTTTCAGATCCCTCTGAGACATCATTGCTTGTGTTGCTGCTCTCACTTATGATGTGCAGTAACGGAGCGTGGACTTGGGCCTGTGTGTTAGATTCCCAGTCCAGTGTTTTCTCCATGGCGGCCAACACTTGAATACTTCTTCAGCACTGCCCAGTACATGGTTCTTCCACCTCTGGCCTCCCATAGTGCCCTGTTTTCATGGCTGTAATCATAGTTCATCTTGCCTTCTGGCCTTGTCTTCCATCCCCTAGTAGATTTTATCCTTGAGAAAATGGTTCACGGCACCTAACAGTATCTTAATGCATTGTTCTTTGTATTAAAATACTTACGTTCATACTATATCTGCAAGACCATCATACTTTATCCAGTCTGTAAGCACCTAAAGGACATGATCTGTGGGGTGATTTATCTTTGTGCTTTCTATGACAGCAGCATAAAGTTAGCTCACTAAATAAAATCAATAGCAGTTTAATAATCACTCAGTAGAATTTATTAAATAGCCTAAAAGTAGGAATACAGCATTATTTGATAAAGAGGCACTATGTCTAGGATAATTCAGGTGTTTTACTACAAAATTTGAGAAAACAATTACTCTTATATGCCTTATGAGTGGCCACTATAATAGTTACAAAGATTTACAAACAGATTCATTCTCCAAGTGAAATCCTACTTCTCTTTCTCCTTAACTTGCCGCATCGCTAGCAGCACTGGATTCTTCCTTTCTGGCAGTACATTATCAACAGTATTTCTTCACCACTCTGAGTGTCTATCTGTTCTGGTCCATGCCTGCAGGCTGACAGGATGTTCCCATGCAACGGCCCAGGCACTTGATACTCAGTGTTTAATGAGTGTCTTGCTTAAAATCACCAGGCAGTAAACAAGAGGGAACCAAAATCTGGTTTTCTGCCTCCTAATACAGGACTCTTCCTACTTCACTCGCCTTTTCTATATTTCTACTTCTTCTTCTCCTGCAGTGTAAACCGGGAAGTGAACTGCTCTGAGTTAAAAGGATCTATGTTCTAGGAACCCTAAGTGAAAACATGGGCTTCAAATGATCTCTTCGGTACAAGGAAGATAGTAGGCAGGATAATCTAAGTTTGTTTCTAGTGCTGTATTATAATTATAGCCTAAATAATTTCCCATGTTACAGCAAACATTTCACTGTCTTAGTAATAGAGTATTCATAATGATACTTTTTAATGACTGCATAGTATTTTGTCACATTTATCTCCCATAATTCCTTCCTTACTGTTATGACTTTTTCATTTTGTAGATAATGCTGCAGTAAACATAATCATACATGTGCTTTTTTTCTTCACTTAAATTATTTCCTTAAGGTAAATTTCTAGAAATAGGATTACTGAGTCTGACGGTATAAACATACTTAAAGGCTTCAAGATTCTAATTGTCAGGTCTATTTCCTCTCTCCCAACTCCTTAGAAATTCTCTTTCTATACCTTATTTATTTGTAGTTGTTTAAATAAAGAAGACTTGTATATTTATTTCAAAACCACTTTGAAAACTGTAAGGAAGTCTAATTCTAGCTACAACTAAACTTAGATGATTTGACTAAAATACGTAATTGCAGATACATTTTGTCTTCTGTGTCTTATATTGTAGAATCTCACCCTGATAGAAAGATTTGAGGACTCATTAGATATTTTTAACTTTTCTTATTTTTTCTGATACTGCTTCCTACTTAGACTAACAATGGATAATTCCTTACTTCCCTCCCCAGGCTGGGCCTCCCAAGGGGGATTAGAAGTTCCTCTTTCACACACTGAAAACCAGCCAGTGCCTCCACAGAGTCCAAAGAAATTAACAAAGTGTAAGTTATTTACTTATATTATTTGCCATCATATTAACAGTTGAATTCAGATAAATTTCATAAAGGATCAGTTTATAGTGTTTGCCTCATATTGTCCAGAGAAATATTTTTTTAATAATAAATTAAAATGAAAGTTATAGGGGCACCTGGGTGGCTCAGTTGGTTAAGCATCCAACTCTTGATTTCAGCTCAGGTCGTGATCTCAGGGTTGTGAGATCAAACCCTAAATCAGGCTCTGCTCTCAGTGGGGAGTCTGCTGGAGATTCTCTCTCTTCCTGTCCTTCTGCCCCTCTCCGCACTTGTGTGTGCTCTTGCTCTCTCTCTCTCTCCCTCAAATAGGGACACCTAGGTGGCTCAGCCAATTAAGCCTCTGCCTTGGGCTCAGGTCATGATCCCAGGGTCCTGGGATTGAGTCCCACTTCGGGCTCCCTGCTCAGTGGGGAATCTGCTTCTCCCTCTGCCTGCCACTCCCCCTGCTTGTGCTCTCTCTCTGTCTGAAAAATAAAATCTTTAAAAAAAATAATAAGTAAAATCTTTAAATAAAATGTAAGTTAAACCTGGCCATCCCTCATCATGGAAAAAATTGAATAGCACTTGTGAGCTTGTCACAGTAAACTAAATTGTGTGCTTTATTTTTTTATATTTTGTGTTAAGGTTTGTTGGCAATGGATAATACCATTAGGGATAGAGGTATTCTTTTATTATAAGATGTCTATTGACAAACAGTGCATTCAGGCATTTAGCAAAGGGCCTGGCACATAGTAACTGCTAACATTTATTGAGTACTCACTATATTGCTATCTGCAGAATTGGTCCATGTTGTAATTACCATGGAGGGTATGCACAGAAAACAGACACTCTGTCAGGATTTTAGATACATAATAATCTTAGTCGTTGATGTTGGTTTTTAAAAATTTTTAATTGGAAGGAATTTCAAATGTACAGAAGTGCTGCGTAAGTGAAAACAGCACAAAGAACACCTGTATACCCTTTATGGAGATTCATATAGTGTTAGTATTTTGCTTTATGTATATGTGTGTATGTGTGTAATGCATGTGTTATTTTATTTTGAACCACTTGAGGGTGAGTTACATACATCATGACCACTTACCCCAAAATACTTGTTTGTATTTCCTAAGAACTGGTATATTCTCTTGTATAACCACAGTATGGTTGTAAACTTCAGGAAATTTAATATTAACATAATACTTTTTCCATAATCTACCATGTATTTTATTCCAATTTTGTGAGCTGACCCAGTAATATTCCTTACAGCACTTTCTACCTCTGGACAGCAAGTCTGGGGTCTTGTATGCAGTTGCCATGTCTCTTTAGCCTCGTTTGATCTGAAACATTTATACAGCTTTTCTTTGATTTTTTGAACATGGGCATTTTAATAGAGTATAGTGCCTCTGCTCCACTGTTCTTTATTTTTAATGGAATGTTCCTTATTTTAGTTTTATCTGAATTTTATTGTGATTAAATTCAGGTTCTTCATTATTACCTGGAGGACTGCACCGGTGACACTCCTGTCTCAGGGTTTCACATCTGAAAGTTGATGCTGTCCATTTCTCCCTCACAGATGATGTTAATCTTGACCACCCATCCAAAGCGCTGTCCAGTTTTTCTCCTAAATAATTACTATTTTATGTTATTTTTATCCTCTCTTGCAATTACTAAGTCCATGAGGAGACACTTTGTGCACAAGTCCAGCTCATCATCAGAATTTCTACTTAGATTTAGCATCCAGTGTTGCTTTTGGCCTGATTCAGTCTTTACTATGATGGGTGGTGAAAAATGATGATTTTCTCACCACAGCACCCCCTCCACATTTTTATTATAGTAGAAAACATGTAACAAAATTTGCCACCTTAACCATTTTTCAGTGAAGAGTTCAGTAATGTTAAGTATATGCATAGTGTTGTGAAACAGATCTCCAGAGCTTTCTCATTTTGCAAATCTGAAACTTTATACCCGTTAAACAAATCCTCTTTCCCCTTCCTCTGCTAACCACCATTATAGTTTCTATGAATTTGACTATTCTAGGTACCTCATACAGTATTTGTCTTTTCATGACTGGCTTATTTCATTTAGTTTAATGTCCTCACAGTTCATCCATGTTATAGCATGTGACAGGATTTTCTCCCTTTTAAGGTTTAATAATATTCCTTGTATGCATATACTACCTTTTTAAAAACCTACTTTGCTATTTGATCACAATTTTAAATAGCCTTATTGACATATAATTCACTTGCCATACAGTTCACTTCTTCTGCCAGCCCTCAGTAATTTGCTGTAAACAAAAGACCTCTCTTCTTCCCCATTTATGTATCATCTGTATGGATTCACATTTTTTAAATTTTTTATTTTTTTATTATGTTATGTTAGTCACCATAGAGTACATCCTTAGTTTTTGAAGTAGTGTTCCATGATTCATTGTTTGCATATAACACCCAGTGCACCCTGCAATACGTGCCCTCCTTAATACCCATCACCGGCCTATCCCCAGTCCCCCACCCCCGGCCTATCCCCAGTCCCCCACCCCCCTCCCCTCTGAAGCCCTCAGTTTGTTTCTCAGAGTTCATAGTCTCTTGTGGTTCATTCCCCCTTTTATTTACCCCCCTTCATTCTTCCCTTCCTTCTCCTACCGATCTCCCTGCTATTTCTTATGTTCCATGATTCACATTTTTTTAAAAAGGTTTTATTTATTTATTTGACACAGAGAGAGACAGCACAAGCAGGGGGAGCAGCAGAGGGACAGGAAGAAGCCGACTTCCCAGTGAGCAGGGAGCCTGACTACAGGCTAGATCCTGGGACTCTGGGATCATGACCTGAGCTGAAGGCAGGCACTTAACCAACTGAGCCACCCAGGAGCCCGTGGTTTTTTGCTTTTGTTTTTTTCCTTTTGTTATAAAGAGCAAAAGGGTTTTTTTTCCTAGTGCAGGATCCAATCCAGTATCCCACGTTGCATTTAGAGTCATGTCTCTTTAATTGCTTTTATTCTGTAATGGTTCCTTAATCTTTGTCTTTCATCATTTTGACTTCTCTATAGCACAGAGGCCATTTATTTTGTATAATATTCCTCAAGTTGGGTTTATCTGATGTTTTTTCATAATCAGATTCAGGTTAGGGATTTTGGCAGGACTAGCATAACAGGAGTGATGTTGTGCCTTCTTAATATCAGGAGGCACACGATGTCTGAAACTTGTCCCATTGCATGTGATGTTAACTTTGATCAGTTGGCTAAGATAGCGTCTCCCAGGTGACTGCACTATAAAATTACTGTATTTTTCCCTTTGTAATATCTTGTAGGAAAATATTTTAAAACTGTGTAAATGGCTTGTTTCCATTGAAGTTTTACCCGCTAATTTAGCATTCATTGATAATTCTTTGCATGAAATACTTATTACTATGGTTGTTGCCAAATGGTGGTTTTCTCTTTCCTCATTCCTTCTACATTTATTAATTGACATTCTACTGTATGGAACAGCTTTCTCTTGTCCCTCATATTTTATTTGTTGATATGTATCACTGTAGACTCTTGGAATTCTATTCTTTCCAGCACTTTGGGATAATCAATTGGCAAATCCATCAGCTCCAAGCAAATCACAGACTCACACTAGCCGATTCGGAATACAGCCATCCCTTTGGGATTCAGCCTACTTATAATTTTCTTTTCTAAAATCCACTAAAACTAAATGTTTAATCATTTAAAATAGAGACTATAAAATAAATTTCATAAGTGAAATTTGGGAAAGAAGTGTTGGGAAATAGAAGTATTGGGAAAGCTGCTGTTTGCCTATAATCATTGAGGCTTCAATTTAATAAAATTAAGCCTGAGAATTTTAATAAAAATTGAAATTCTTAACAGCTTTAAAATTCACTATCCCCCAAATTCATTACCCCACTTCATTAATCATTAAGGAAATGCAATTTAAAACCAATATGCAGTTCCATTATCCACCTACCAAAATGGTTTAAATGAAAAATAGAAAATTCCATGTGATGACAAGGATGTGGAGGAACCCAGACACTGCTTGCGGGAGTGCAGATTCGCATCACCGCTTGGAAAACTGTTTAGCAATTTCTACTAAAACTGAACCTACATACATATAACACATAAGACAAAGCATTTCCACTCCTAAGTGTATACCCAAGAGAAATGCATCCATTTGTTGACCAAAATATAGAAACAAGAATGTTGTCACAACACTGCTGCTAATAGTCTAAGATGGGATTTATCTCAGTGTTGGCTGGGTGGGGTGTGAACAGTGACTGGAAGGGTGTCACAAGGGTAGCTTCTAAGGAGTGCTCTTGCTCTACTTCTTGAACTGATATTGTTTACAGTTGCTTTTACTTTATGAAAACTATTAACAGTTATTTAGGCTCTTTTTTTCTATACATCTATTATTACATTTCAGTATAATTCATTTGCTCTTTGTTCCATAAGAATTTCTGGAGGCAAGAAAAGTGTACACAAGGAGAGCCCCCATGAAAATAATGTAACTAAGACCTTCATTTTCCATTGTGACAGATGAATATAAAACCATCCCACATTTGTAAAATGCTGTAGGATTTTCATATACTCATCAGAACCTCTCCAAAGCTGCACCAAGAAGGTCAGGTATTCCTGGAATGACCACAGGAATGACATATCCTTGTTGACACCTATTCTTCCAGTATAATTATTTTTTCTGTTACTTTAAAAAAAAATTCCAGTATAGTCAACATACGGTGTTATATTAGTTTGAGGTGTATAATACAGTGATTCAGCACTTCCATACAAGATCCAGTGCTCATCATGATAAGTGTACTCTTAATCCCCTTCACCTTTTCACTCATCCGCCCCCCACACGCTCCCTCTGGTAACCGCCAATTCTCTATATTTAAGAGTCTGTTATTTTCTCTGTCCCTTTTTTCCTTTGCTCATTTGTTTTAATTTCTTAAATTCTACAGTGAGTAAAATTATATGGTATTTACCTTTCACTGACTTATTTCACCTAGAATTATGCCCTCTAGATCCATCAGTGTTGTTGCAAATGGCAAGATTTCATTCTTCTTGTTTGTTTTAAAGATTTTATTTATTTATTTGAGGTAGAGTGAGAGAGAGAGCGAGCGCGAGGGGGGGCAAAGGGAGAGGGAGAAGCAGGCTCTCCACTGAGCAGGGAGCCCAACACAGGGATCGATTCCAGTACCCTGGGATCATGACCTGAGCCGAAGGCAGACACTTAACCAACTGAGCCACCCAGGTGCACCAAGATTTCATTCTTTTTTATAGCCGAGTAATATTCCTGTGTGTGTGTGGGTGTGTGTACATACCACATCTTCTTTATCCATTCATTTACTGATGGACATTTGGACTGTTTCCACACTTTGGCTATTGCAGATAATGCTGCAGGAAACATAAGAGTGCATATATCTTTTCAGTTTAGTGTTTTCATACTCTTTGGGTACATATCTGGTAGTAGAATTATTGGATCACATGCTAATTTTTTCTTTTTTTTTTTTTAAGATTTTATTTATTTATTTATTTATTCCACAGAGATAGAGACAGCCAGCGAGAGAGGGAACACAAGTAGGTGGAGTGGGAGAGGAAGAAGCAGGCTCATAGCAGAGGAGCCTGATGTGGGGCTCGATCCCATAACACCGGGATCACGCCCTGAGCTGAAGGCAGACGCTTAACCGCTGTGCCACCCAGGCACCCCTATTTCTAATTTTTGAGGAACCTCCACACTGTTTTCCACAATGGCTGTACCAGTTTGCATTCCCATCAACAGTGTACAAGAGTTCCTTTTTCTCTACAGCCTCGTCAACACTTGTTTCTTGTATTTTTTATTTTAGCCATTCTGACAGGTGTGAGGTGATACCTCATTGTGGTTTTGATTTGCATTTCCCTGATGATGAGTGATGTTGAGCATCTCTTCTTGTGTCTGTTGGCCATCTGTATGTCTTCGTTGGAGAAATGTCCGTTCTTGTCTTCTACCCATTTTTAATTGGATTCTTTGTTTTCTGGGTGTTGATTTAAGTTTTTTATATATTCTGGATATGAACCCTTTATCAGATGTATCATTGACACATATCTTATCCCATTCAGTAGGTTGTCTTTTGTTTTGTTGATTGTTTGCTGTGCAGAAGATTTTTATTTTGATGTAGCCCCAATAGTTTATATTTGCTTTTGTTTCTCTTGCCTCAGGAGGCCTGTCTAGAAAGAAGTTGCTTTGACCAATGTCAGAGAAATTACTGCCTGTGCTCTCTCCTAGGATTTTTATTGCTTTAGGTCTCACATTTAGATCTGTAATCCATTTTGAGTTCATTTGTGTGGATGGTGTAAGATATTTGTCCAGTTTCCCAACACTGTTTGTTGAAGAGACTTTTTCCCATTGCATATTCTTGCCTCCTTTGTCATTATGGACCGTATGATTGTGGGTTTATTTCTGGGTGCTCTATTCTGTTCCACGGATCTATGTGTTTATTGTGCCAGTACCATACTGTTGTTTTTTTTTTTTTTTTGTACCATACTGTTTTGATTACTTCGATTACTGTTTTAATTACTAGCTTTGTAATATATCTTGAAATCTGGGATTGTGATACCTCCAGTTTTGTTCTTTTTCAAGATTGCTTTGGCTATTCAGGGTCTTTGGTGACTCCATACAAACTTTAGCATTATTTGCTCAAAGTTCTGTGAAAATGCTGTTGCTGTTTTGATAGGGATTGCATTAAATCTGTAGGTTGCTTTGGGTAGTATGGACATTTAACAGTATTTGAGCATGGGATATCTTTCCATTTGTTTGTGTCCTCTTCAGTTTCTTCTATCAGTGTTCTATAGTTTTCAGAGTACAGGTCTTTGACCTCCTTGGTTAAGTTTATTCCTGAGTATTTTATTATTTTTAGGCAATTGTAAATGGGATTGTTTTCTTAATTTCATTTTGCTGCTCCATTATTAGATATAGAAATGCAACAGATTTCTATTCATTGATTTTGTATCCTTCAGCCTTACTGAATTTACCAGTTCTAGCAGTTTTTTTGGTGTAGAGTCTTTCAGAATTTCTATGTATAGTATCATGTCATCCATAAACAGTGAAAATTTTACTTCTTCCTTAACAATTTGGATGCCTTTTATTTCTTCATGTTGTCTAATTGCTGTGGCTAGGGCTTCTAGTTCTATGTTGAATAAAAATGGTGAGAGTAGACATCCTTGTCTTGTTCCGGACCTTGGGGGAAAAGCTCTCAGTATCATTCAGTATGATGTTAGCTGTGGGTTTTTTTACATAAGGCCTTTATAATGTGGAGGTATGTTCCCTCTATCTAGACCTGCTCGGTTGAGGGTTTTTATCCTGAATGGATGTTATACTTTGTCAAATGCTTTTTCTGCATCTATTGAAATATGATTTTTATCCTTTTCTCTTGTTGATGTGTCTCATTGATTTGCAAATACCGAATCACCCTTCCATCCCAGGAATAAATCTCACTTGATCATGGTGATTTTTTTTTTTAAATGTATTGTTGGATTTGATTGGCCAGTATTTTTTGAAGATTTTTGCATTTGTGTTCATCAGAGATAATGGCCTGTAGTTTTCTTTTTTTGTTGATGTCTTTATCTGGTTTTGGTATTAGGGTAATGCTGGCTTCATACAGTGAATTTGGAAGATTCCCTTCCTCTTGTATTTTTTGGAACAGTTTGAGAAGAATAGGTTGTAACTCTTCTTTAAATGTTTGGTAGAATCTGCAAGTAAAGGCATCTGGTCCTGGACTTTTTGTTTGTTGGGATTTTTTTTTTTATTAATTTCTCATTCAGTTTCATGTCTAGGAATTGGTCTGTTCAAATTTCCTATTTCTTCCTGATTCGGTTTTGGGAGATTATACATTTCTACAAATTTATCCATTTCTTCTAGGTTGTCCAGTTTGTTGGCATATAATTTTTCGTAATGTTCTCTCAGAATCCTTTCTGTGGTGTTCGTTATTTCTCCTCTTTAATTTCTGATTTTGAGTTCTTTGATAAGTCTGGGCAAAGGTTTATCAATTTTGTGATCTTTTCAAAGAACCAGTTCCTGGTTTGATTGACCTGTTTTATTGTTTTTTTGGTTTCTGTTTTGTTAATTTCTAGTCTAATCTTTATTATTTCCTTCTACTGGTTTGGGGTTTTGTTTGTTCATTTTCCAGCTCCTTTAGGTGTAAGGTCGGGTTGTTAGAGATTTTTCTTGCTTCTTCCAGCATCATTTTTAGAAAAGATTTTATTTATTTTCAGAGAGAAAGCAAGTGAGCATGGCAGGTTGCAGGGGTGGGGGCAGAAGGAGAGGAAGAGAGAGAGAAGCAGACTCCCCGCTGAGCATGGAGCTTGATGCAGGGCTCCATCTCACAAGCCTGATGAGATCATCACCTGAGCCAAAATCAAGAGATGCTTAACCAACTGAGCCACCCAGGCGCCCCCGGCATAATTATTAATAGGCCTCCCATTCTCTCTCAGATACCCTGGTTTAATGATAAGTGATTATTACTTATGAATAAATAAGAGCCTAAGAGCCTGGGAGGTTAAATGACTTGCCCATATTACTTATTAATAGGTAGTGTGCTGAGAACTCAAGGCCACAACTTGTGTAGGTATCACTAACTTGGGGTTCCTAGAAACAGAAGTGGACACACATGGAAGCCTTTCACTCTCCCTGATCTTCAAGGCTTGGAATCCCCACAGTCCAAACTACAGCCCTCTGACCTGTAAAAAGTGGGAAACCGTGTTTATAAAAGAGGGTTGTCTTAGATTCTTCTGAGTATGACTGCCTTCCATTCTCTGCCCCTGTCTCTCTCATCTCATATCAAGGTCTTTAGATTGTCTCCTGGGTCTCAGTGCTGCTACTGGACCCCTCAAGAGCCTAGCCTTCTGAGATGACTCACTGTGTCTCTGTGCATTCTTTTACTAGTTTCAGCCTTCAGCCTAAATGTGTATCCTTGAAATCTGTGCCACAGTGCAGCCTATAGACTATCAATACAGTGATTTCCCAGTCTCCACAGGGAGGTGAGAGGGAGTTGGTTAACAGGAAGTTGTATCTAAGACACAATCCACTCCATAAAATATATATCAAAAATTTGTAAAATACACATGGAAAGGGGCGCCTGGGTGGCACAGCGGTTAAGCGTCTGCCTTCGGCTCAGGGCGTGATCCCAGCGTTATGGGATCAAGCCCCACATCAGGCTCCTTCGCTAGGAGCCTGCTTCTTCCTCTCCCACTTCCCCTGCCTGTGTTCCCTCTCTCACTGGCTGTCTCTCTCTCTGTCGAATAAATAAATAAAATCTTAAAAAAAAAATACACATGGAAAAGACAAAGGAAACAACTGTAAACCAAAATGAGAACTGTTGGGTATGTTAATGTGATAGAAGGATTTTCTTCCCTCCCATGTTCAATATTTTATAATAAATACAGATTTTTAAATACCAAGTTTACAAATGTAATGTTCCTACTTTGTAGGCACACAGGTTACTTTTAATTTTAAACCTTACCTGAGAGACTTCTATAAATTGTGTTTCTAAGACTATTATTGCCTGCCCATTCACTTTTAATCATTTCTCAGAGCAACAGAAAATTACTTACATAGAAGGGCCTCAGCAAAGCACAAGGTACCTGCATTATTAGCTTTTCAAAATTATCAAGGAGGGGCGCCTGGGTGGCTCAGTCAGTTAAGCGTCTGTCTTCGGCTCAGGTCATGATCCTGGAGTCCTGGGACTCCAAAAGAAGGATCCACTTTATTTTTTAAAGATTTTATTTATTTATTTGACAGACAGCCAGAAAGAGAGGAAACACAAGCAGGGGGAGTGGGAGAGGAAGAAGCAGGCTCCCAGTGGGGCACGGAGCCCAATGCGGGGCTCAATCCCTGGACCCCAGGATCATGCCCTGAGCCGAAGGCAGATGCCCAACGACTGAGCCACCCAGGTGCCCCAAGAAGGATCCACTTTAAAATCACGTAAATGGGGACGCCTGGGTGGCTCAGTATGTTAAGTGTCTGCCTTTGGCTCAGGTCATGATCCTGGGGTCCTGAGATCAAGGCTCCCTGCTCAACGGGGAGTCTGCTTCTACCTCTTCCAGTGCCCCTCCCTCTGCCCCCATTTGTGCTCTCTTTCAAATAAATGAAATCTTAAATAAAAATAAAAGCCAGCATCACAAGAGAACAAAGTAGAAGTATATGGCATTTCAAAAAATTAAAAAGTAAAATCACGTAAATGGTACAGTAATGTGATTTTAAAAATCTGAGACTCTTCAATGTGTTTTTTCTTCTTTAATAGCTCCCAACAATGGTAACCAAGACATGTCAGCCTGGTTCAATCTATTTGCAGACTTGGATCCACTTTCAAACCCAGATGCTATTGGACACTCAGATGATGAACTTCTTAATGCTTGACTGAAATTATGTCGTCCCTTCAGTGGCCTTGAGACACCAGTTTTACAACATACTGCCTTTGTGGAAAGGAGTTTATATTGAAACCCATACACAAAAGCATCGTGTTTGTGAATCTAACACTTTTCATCCAACTTTAAAGAGATGGTAAGGACTACATTTGAATAGATTAAGTATTTCTTTAATATCTTGGATTTGCAGTTGTTGATAATATGTGGAAAATATAATGAACCACTGAGTCTAAAACAGATACCAAAATTTATTTCAAAATAATAGCTAGAAATACTTCTGTAAATAAGGACTTGGGCTTATTTCTTTGGAAAGCCTTTTATGTGTAAGTTGCCTTGCTGGCTGTGAGAATTCTGTATGTGGATAAAGACAGCATGTAAATTGGGTTGTGATTTGGGGTTGGTTTTTACATAAAACCATAGCAGGGGGAGTTTTCTGTTGTGGAAAATAGCACTAGAACCAGAACAGTTTTGTCTTTAGTTAGAAAAGTAGAGTACAATTTGAGAACTCAGTTTGCTTTAATGAAATCACAGAGAAACTTGGTGCTTTTCTCCACTTGGAGGCTAAAATGTAATATTAGTTTTTTTTCTTCATAGAAAATCATGGACACCCCTCAATTCCATTACTGAATTTTCATGGGAAAGTAGCAGGATGAATTGTTTGCTAAATCTATCCCCTGCAGAAACTCATAAACCCATTTCCTAAACCATAAGAATGTCCAGTAATATTCAAGACATTGTACAGGTGTCTTCAGGCCTGGTTTTTCACACGTTGCTACCATAATGGACAGTATTCAAATTCTTTCTGAAAAGAAAGCAAGGGGAGGACAATCCCTGAGCAACTGGCAATAGTATTCCTGAAATTACCCAGAAACTTCTATATGAATGATGGAAAAATTCTAAGCTTATCCTTGTACATATCTTTACATTTATAACCTATTTAATGCAGATTACTTTTCTGGCAGTCATAGAAGGCTCTACATGATCAATCGGAAAGGGTCTTATTTTTCTTTTTTCCCTTTCTGTGGGTGACATCATCTGAAGCTCTTTATGATTACTGAGGAAAAACCTACCCTTACTGGAGGGAAGTTAGTGTAAGCCAATGAACCCATAGCTACTGTATATACATACCACTTAATTTCCTGCTCTTTTTTCTTGCCCACCTTCGGATTTGAGGTAGTTCTCCAGGCGCCTTATTTTTGTCATCCGGTCAATTACATCTCCGTAAGGGAATATTTTGACTAAGGTGTTCACAGCAGTTCCCATGTGCTCCTAGCTTTACACAAGCTTATTCATTGTTTACAAGAGAATGGCTTGTAATGTCTGAGTCACTGTAAATAGAAGAACATGTTTTGGTAACGCACCAGAGTGGGCAAAGTGCAGTCTAGCTCCATGCACAGCACCCTGGCCTGGCTACAAGCAGAACTGCCCCTGAGCTCTCCAGGCAATCACTGGTGTGGGGCAGGACCGCACAGGCTGGAAAGACCTTATCTGAGGATCAGAAACATGGACTCAGGAAAAGGTGATGTAGTCTTTTCATGCTTATTGCCATTTCTTTATTTGGTTATCCTTTCAGTCAGAAGCATTTTTTATCTCTTCCTTTTTATTCAGGAATCTCTCCAGGAGATTCAATCACCAAGGGTTGTGATTCATAATCACAATCTAAATTCTGTACCTCTGGTGACTCTCTGCTTTCAACTTTGAATACTTCAAAAATAATGTTAACTTTGTACCTTGAGTTTGTGCCATTTTTCTTTCACTAATACATTAGTTCAAAAATACTTATATATCTATCTCCTTCACATGCATGCAAAGTAGTTCCTGTTATCTCGAATAAACAAAGACATCTGAACACAGAGGAAAACCACTGATCTTTCCAAGCCAGAAGCCTGAATCCCAGACTATCAATGTATTCACATTGCCCTCAATTTCCAAAGAACAGAAGTCCTCAAAAAAAATTTTTTTCTTAACATTTCTTCTCTCAGAGTATGTAGTTGCCCATTTAATCGAAAAGCAACATTACCTGTCTTAGCAAGTTCAGTTATAATTTCAGCAGATCTAACAACTCCATTTTTGAAGAGCACATTGAAAACTTCGTTATTAAAATGAAGGTACCATATTTTTTTCAAGATTAATTATTTGAAGTTCAGTTATTTAGAGGCCAGAAACAGAAGTCTGGCTATATTATGCCTAGACTGCTAATAAAGGAAACAAACCATCTATTCACTAGGGAGTAAAGGAAAGACATGATAAACACAGAACAGAAAGGTGATCAGTTGTTATTTGTCTAAATCTAGATCAAACATTCAATAAGAAATAAATTAACCTGAACCAAAGGTAGGCTGAGAACTCTTTCAAAGTAAGTGGATGTTTTTATATTAAATGGGGGAAAATAATATCTCCTACTTTTTAATACCAAGTAAGAATGCATTTAACCTTAGAAAAGCCCCAGAAGAACTAAAATTTGTCTGATCTTTCTTACGACCACTTTACAAGTGAGACAGGACTACCAGGGCATGTAAGATCAGATTGGTGTAACTTTGTATTTTTTGAAATCTTTCATTGATTAATGTAAAACATAGTTATATGGTTAGAAACGAACTGTATTTAAAAAAAATAGGTTTCAGTATTTGCACAAGAAATTCAGTGTTTGTTTGTATTTCAACTATGGATATTTATTTCGCATAACTATAGACCATCTGGAAATGTAGAGGTCTTACAGCACAAGAACAAAGGAAGTTTGTGCTCTATTTTTCTGAGCCTCTTTTAATAAAGATTATAAAATGGCATAAAACAAAAAAGTCAATTTCCTAAAGTATTCAATACAAATCCAATTATTGTTAACCTATTCAAAAATTTGAGTTTTACCTCAGGGTCACAGTAGTAAAAAGGTAGTTTGAATTGATACAGATAACACAGAATGAAAATAAAACCAAGGCAATTAATATCTTTGTGAGACTGATTCTTTTTAACTTACTTCATAGAGAAGGGATGTTATAAGATATGGGAAATAATAGAATGTGTTCTTTGTGTAAATACACTCAGTAACAAAATACAAACCACCAATGAAATATAAGTACAGTATTTAACCTGATTTGCTGAAGGCAGGAATAAAAAGCAGCCAGAATCAATCTAGTTTATATCTTCTCCCATAGTATTGGCAAGGCCCTGTGTTTTCTTACCTTGAGCAATGAAGCAGCCCCAGAATCTTGGGATACGGAAATTAAACTAGGAAGGAAATACAAACTTTAAATATTAATTCAGCAGTACTGAAAATAATGCACGTAAAACATAATGGTAACGTGTTTAAATATGGCAATAAAAACCTATTGAACAGGATGGATCACATTAATATGCCAATCAGAAAATATCTCCTCCTTTTGTATGTGCCATTTAAAAAGACTAAAAAATTGAGTTAAAAACTGTCCTTGGCATTAAAGTTGAAATGTGGTTCTTCATTCAGTGCTATAAATAACCAGTCAACGTCCAAAGAGTAAGTACAAAAAGGAGATCAGGTAGTGTTAATAGGTAAGATTTTGAAGTGCATGTTTTTACATTAAAGAAAAAGTTTCCTTTTTCCCATTTCAGAGTAATACCTTCTCATTTAGGAAAAATCATTCACAACCCTACCATCCGGAATAAACACTATTAATATTATGTATTTAGTGCCTTTGGCCTCACATATAAATTGTGATCCAGGTGATTTCATTTTGTCTTCTGTCTGAAATGCGCATACCAAATTAAGATTAAAAAATTACTTTTGACAGGATCCATCTATATGCTGCCTACAAGAGACTCATTTCAGACTGAAAGACACCTACATTTTGAAAGTGAGGGGATGGAGAAACATTTATCATGCAAATGGATGTCAAAAGAAAGCTGGGGTAGCAATACTTATAGCAAACATCTAGACTTTTTTTGTGTTAATTTAATCTACACCCAACATGGGGCTCAAGCTCCCGACCCCAAGGATCAAGAGTCACTTGCTCTTCTAAGCCAGCCAGGCTTCCCCAGACAAACTAGACTTTAAAACAAAGACTGTAGCGAGACCAAGAAGGACACTACATAACAATAAAGGGGAGAATCCAACAAGAAGATGATATAACAATTGTAGGGGCACCTGGGTGGCTCAGTCGGTTAAGCGTCTGTCTTCGGCTCAGGTCATGGTTCTAGGGTCCTGGGATCGAGCCCCCAGTTAGGCTCCCTGCTCAGCGGGGAGCCTGCTTCTCCCTCTGCCCATCCTCCTGCTTGTGCTCTCTCTCTCAAATAATCTTTAAAAAAAAAGATATAGCAGTTGTAAATATTTATGCACCCAACATGGGAGCACACAAATACATAAAACAATAACAAACATGAAGGAAATAAATAACCGACAGTAATACAACAGCAGTAATACAACAGTAATACTTTAACACCCCACTCACACGGATGGACAGAGCAGGAAACAGCGGCTTTGAATGACACACTGGACCAGATGGATTTAACATTTGGAACATTCCACACTAAACAGAAGAATACACATTCTTTTCAAGTGCACATGGAACATTCTCCAGAATAGATCACATATTAGGCCACAAAACAAGTCTTAACAAATTTAAAATTAAAGTCATACCATGCATCTTTTCTGACCACATGCTATGAAATCAACCACAAGAAAAATATAGAAAGAACACAAATACATGGAGATTATATAACATGCTACTAAAACAATGAATGGGTCAACCAGGAAATCAAAGAAAAAATAAAAAATTACATGGAAACAATTGAAAATGAAAACACAATGGTCCAAAATCTTTGGGATGGAGCAAAAGTGTCTCTAAAAGGGAAGTTTAGTGCAATACAGGTCTACCAAGAAAAATGTCAAAACCACCTAACCTTACACCTAAAGGAGCTAGAAAAATAATAAAATCCAAACCCAGCAAAAGGAAGGAAATAATAAAGATTAGAGCAGAAATAACTAAAAAAACAGGGCGCCTGGGTGACTCAGTTGGTTAAGTGTCCCTTTCCCTCTGCCTGCCACTCACCCTGCTTGTGCACACACTCTCTCTCTCAAATAAATAAAATCTTAAAAAAAAAAAACCCACACAATAGAACAGATCAATGAAACCAGGAGCTGTTTCTCTGAAAAGATCACAAATTTGATAAACTCTAGCAGGGCTCACCAAAAGAGAGAGGGGACCCAAATAAAATCACTAATGAACAAGGAGAAATAACCAACACCACAGAAATACAAACACTTGTAACAAAATATTATGAAAGCCTATATTGGACAACCTAGAAGATACGGATAAATTCTAGAAACATAAAGATAAAATTGTGGTGATCCAAAGGGACATTTGCACCCCAATGTCTATAGCAGCACTGTCCACAATAGCCAAACTGTGGAAAGAGCCCAGATGTCCACTGACAGATGAATGGATAAAGAAGATGTGGGACACACACACACACACACACACACACACACACACACACACACAGACACTGGAGTATTACTCAGCCATCAAAAAGGATGAAAACCAATTACATCAACGTGGATAAAACTAGAGGGTATTATGCTGAGCTATATAAGTCAATCAAAGATAATGATCATACGGTTTCACTTGTGGAATTTTAGGAACAGCGCAAAGGGTCATAGGGGCAGGGAGGGAAAACTGGGAAGAAATCAGAGAGGGAGACAAACCATGAGAGACTCATAACTACAGGAAACAAACTTAGGGTTGCTGGAGGGGAGGTGGTTGGGGGATGGGGTAACTGGGCAATGGGCAATTAGGGAGGGCACGTAATGTGATGAGCACTGGGTGTTATATACACAACTGATTAATTACTGATTTCTACATTTGAAACTAAGGATGCACTATATGTTGGCTAATTGAATTTAAATTAAAAAAAAAATTCTAGAAACAGATACTTACCCAAACTAAAGCAGGAAGAAATAGAAAATTTGAACAGACCAATTACCAGCAATGAAATTGAATCAGTAATCTGAAGTCTCCCAAAAAACAAAGGTCCAGGACCAGACACCTTCACTGGCAAATTCTATCAAACATTTAAAGAAGAGTTAATACTTATTCTTCTCAAACTATCCCAAAACTACAAGAGGAAGGAAAACTTTCAAATTCATTCTATGAGGACACAATCACCCTAATACCAAAACTAGATAAAGACACTACAAAAAAGAGAACTATGGGCTAATATCTCTCATGAACTATAGATGCAAAAATCTTCAACAAAATAGCAGCAAATCAAATCCAACAATACATTAAAAAATCATTCACCACAATCAAGTGGGATTTTATTCCTGGGTTGTAAGGGTGGTTCAATATTTGCAAATCACTCAACGTGTTACATCACATAAACGACAAAGGATAAACATGATATAATCATTTCAACAGATGCAGGAAAAGCATTCGACAAAGTACAACATCCATTCATGACAAAACCCTGAACAAAGTAAGTGTAGAGGGAACATACTTCAATATAACAAAGACCATATATGAAAAACCCAGTTAAAATCATACTCACTGGTGAAAAACTGAGAGCTTTTCCCCTAAGGTCAGGAACAAGACAAAGATGTCCATTGTCACCACCTTTACTCAACATAGTACTGGAAGTCCTAGCCACAGCAATCAGACAACAAAAAGAAAAGGCATCCAAATTGGTAAGAAAGAAGTAAAACTTTCACTATTTGCAGATAACATGACTCCACCGAAGACGCCACCAAAAAACTACTAAAACTGATAAATGAATTTGGTAAAGTCACAGGATACAAAATAAATGAAAAAATCGGTTGCATTTCTACATACTAATAATGAAGCAGCAAAAACTGAAATTAAGAAAACAATCCCATTTACTGAAAACAATAAAATATCTAGGAATAAACTTAACCAAAGAGGTGAACAGCCTGTACTCTGAAAACTATGAAATAGTGTTGAAAGAAATTCCATGTTCATGGGTTGGAAGAACAAATATTGTTAAAATGTCTATACTACCCAAAGCATTCTACAGATTTAATGTAATCCCTATCAGAATACCAACAGCATTTTTCAAAGAACTAAAAATTCTATAATTTGTATGGAACCACAAAAGACCTTGAATAGCCAAAGCAATCCCAAAAAAGAAAAAACTGGAAGTATCACAATTCCAAATTTCAAGTTACATTACAAAGTGGTAGTAATTAAAACAGTATGGTATTGGCATTAAAAAAAAATAGATCAATGGAATAGAACAAAAAAGCCAGAAATAAACCCACAATAATCTGGTCAGTTAATCTTAGACAAAGGAGGAATGAATTACAATGGGAAAAAGTCTCTTCAACAAGTGGTTTTGGGAAAACTTGCAACAACATGCAAAAAAAAGGGGGGGGGAGGCTGCTTTCTTACACCATACACAAAAATAAAATGGATTTAAGACCTAAATGTGAAACCTGAAACTGTAAAAATACCTGAAAAGAATACAGGCAGTAATCTCAATGACATTAGTCACTGCAACATTTTTCTAGATAGGTCTCCTGAGGCAACGGAAATAGGAGCAAAAATAAACTACTGGGACTATATCAAAATAGAAAGTTTCTACACAGCATAAGATACAGTCAACAAAATTAAAAGGCAGCCTACTGAATGGGAAGAGGTATTTGCAAATGTCATATCTGATAAAGGGTTAGTATCCAAAGTATATAAAGAACTTATATCACTCAATACCCACAAATCAATAATCCAATTTAAAAATGGGCAGAAGACATAACAGACATTTCTTTTTTCCTTTTCTTAGAGATTTTATTTATTTATTAGAGAGAGAATAGGAGCAGGGAAAGGGGGAGAGGGGGAGAGGGAGAAGCAGACTCCCCACTGGGCAGACCCTGGGATCATGACCTGAGTGGAAGACAGATGCTTAACTGACTGAGCCACCCAGGAGCCCTATAACAGACATTTCTCCAAAAAAGACATCCAGACAGCCAAAAGAAATATGAAAAAAAAAAAAGCTCAACATCACTCATTAGGGAAATGCAAATCCAAACCACAATCAGATATCACCTCACACCTGTTAGAATGGCTAAAATAAAAAACACAAGAAACAACAAGTGTTGGTAAGGATGTATACTTACCCTAAAAATACAAAAACACTAATTGAAAGGGATATATACACCCCCATGTTTATAGCAGCATTACTAACAATAGCCAAACTATGGAAGCAGCCCAAGTATCCATCAATAGATGAGTGGATAAAGAAGATGTGGTATGTATGTGTGTACACAATGGTACATTATACAGCCATAAAAAAGAATGACCTCGCCATTTGCAACAACATGGGTGTAGCTACAGAGTATAATTCTAAGTGAAATAAGAGAAAGACAAATACCATATGATCTTCCCTTATGTGTGGAATTAAAGAAACAAAAGAAATGATCAAAAGGGAAAAAAGACAAACCCAGAAACAGTCTTTTAACTATAGAGATGGTTACCAGAAGGAGGGTGGGTAGGGAAAATGGGGGAAATAGAGCATGGGGATTAAGGAGTGCACATATCATGATTACGTAAATAAAATAAATAAATCTCTTCCTCAAAAGCTCAGGTTTAAAAAAAATCTACCAAAAATGTGATTGAAGTCAGCTTCTGCCTCTCTAAAAGTTGTGCTCCCCAAGTTAAAATATTTTTCTGGAATTTCTACAGTAGTGAAATATAAAACTAAGAGCTTGAGGATTTGTGTCAGTAACTTCTTTGGTAAGGAATTGGTGTCTAACCAGCATAGTTTCTCTTCGCTCTCTGCCAAGCTGCCAACAGCTGAAGTAACGAAGAGGATGGCAAAGGAAAACAAGGCAATGGCTCAATGGCACATAATCTGCAATGATACTGAACACTTAATTTAATGTCACTTTATGGAGGAAGTAGCAGTAAGGCTTTGTGTTTGAGTCCTACAGTCAGACTTGGTTCAAAGCCAGACTCTGATATTTCCCGGATGACCACGTAAGAGTTCATCTAATTCCAATTTGGTCATCTATAAGATACTAAAAATAGCACTGTTTGACTTTATAGGGTTATTATAAAGATTAGGGTAAACAGTTATCATAAGGTGCCTGGGACTTGGTAAACTATCAATAGTGTTACCTATTTTTATTATGATTTCAGCTCAATATCCTTGACTATACAGTTGTCCCTCAAACAGTGCAGGATAGTTAGCCATCCCCCCCCACCCCCGCCCAGTGCACAGTTGAAAGTCCGTGTGTAACTTCTGACTCTCCCAAAACTGAATTACTAATAGCCTACTATTGACCAGAAGGTGTAAGAATAACACATTTTGTATATTATATACTGCATTCTTACAATGAAGCTAGAGAAATGAAAATATTAAGAGATATGAGACATTTGTAGTACTATACTATAATTTATTGATATGTCATGTGTTTACAAGTTTAATCAACTGTCAAGTACCTACATCAAGTCTTACACAAGACACTGTAGATGCTATGGATTACTAACACCAGACATCAAAAATGAAGATAATGTGAAAATAATTCCTACTTATAGACATAACAACTCCTGCACTGAGAATGAAGCAGCATCAGTAGGACTGCTTTACAGTAGCCTAGTATAATCCATACGACTGCGTCACTAGTAGCCTGGCCTATGCACTAAGAACGGGTCATTCTATTTCTATGGCACACATATTAAGTAGTCACGTCATGCATAATATGGTACTGGAAACAGTACTTTCTAAAAAATGCCACTTACTTGCGACGATGGGCTGATACAGCCGCTCCAATTATGAGAAGCATACTGTAATGTAATTCTTGAAAACAATGTTATAAAACAAAACACATTAATTTCATATTAAATACCACTCACCTTACGCCTACGTAAAGACAGGCTATCCACTTGAAGTCTCGCACGTGATGTTCTACACAATGAATACGTAGGCAATGACGATGACACAAAAATGTCTCATGCAGTCCCTGCCATACAATTATTAGATTTTCACATGAAGATACAACATACACAATAGTTAAGCTTATTAAGAGCATGGCACAATGATTAGTTACTATTCACGAAGTGGAAGCATCATAAAGGTCTTCATCCTCATCGTCACGCTGGCAGGGCAGCAGAGGGGCTGATCTCCTGGCCTCTAGGTGGCGCAACAAGGCAGGAGAGGCAGGCGCACTCGGTGTTAACTGTATGGAAATAACATTGTAATTTCCGACGTCATTGCTTTTTCATTTCTCTAAAAAATATTTCTATTTGGTATCAATCCTCCTTCCACCATTTGCTTTAGTTTCCGTGTATCATAGAAGGGTCCATGGAATGAACAGGTGAAAAGCAGTCTTGAATAAGCGGAACCCTTCTGCCAGACTATCAAATGTCGATCTGTTTCCTGGCACTTTTTCTCCATGTTCTTCCTCGTGGTCTGGCACTGGTTCGGAAGCACTCCTCTCCATCAGATCTTTTGTTAATTCCTCTGGTGTGGTGTCTGCTGGCTCTTGAATTTCTCCAAGATCCGTATATTTAAACTCTTCACACACTCACACACACACCCCTTTTTTTTTTGTTGGCCACATCCATAATCTCTCATTATTTCCTTGACTGACTGGCATAAGTCCTGTGAAGTCATACAGAACATCTGGACACAATTTTCTCCAGTAGGAATTTATTCTTTTGGGTTTCATGGCTTTCACCGTTTTTTCTGTTACAGTGATGCCATCCATCTTTAGTGGTGCAATCCTTCAAGCTTTTCATGATGTTCTATCAGGGTTCTCTTCCATAGTATTGACAATGTTTTCCATTCAGTACAGTGTGTACTGAGCCTTAAGAGTCCCTTGGCACGCCTGGGTGGCTCAGTTAAGCGTCTGCCTTCAGCTCAGGTCATAATCCCAGGGTCTTGGGATCGAGTTCTGCATCGGGCTCCTTGCTCAGTGGGAGCCTGCTTCTCCCTCTCTCTCCACTGCTCCCCCTGCTTGTGTTCTCTGACAAATAAATAAAATCTTAAAAAAAAAAGTCCCTATGACCCCTGACTTATAGGCTGAATTAGAGAGACTGTGTTTGGGGGCAAGTAGACCACTTTGATGTCTTTGGTGCTGAACTCATGGGGTCTTAGGGTGGTCAGGGTATTGTCCAATATCGAAAGAACTTTAAAAGGCAGTCCCTCATTAGCAAGGTACTTCCTGACTTCAGGGACAAAGCATCAGTGGAACCAATCCAGAAAAAGAGTTCTCATTGTCCAGACCTTCTTGTTGTACAACCGGAAAACTGGTTGCTGACATTTATCTTTTCCCTTGACTTGGGGATTAGCAGCTTTATAGAGCAGGGCAGTCCTGATCATAAACCCAACTACATTTGCACAAAAAAGTGGAATTAGCTTATCTCTTCCTGCCTTCAATCCTGGTGCTCACTTTTCTTCCTATTAAATGTCCTTTAATGGCATTTCCCCCCCAAGAATAGGGCACTTTCATCTGCATTAAAAACCTGTTCAGGCAGATATCCTTTCTCGTCAATTATTTTCTTAATGATGATTTTCTTAACGATGTCTGGGAACTCATCTGCTGCCTCTTGGTCACCAGAAGGTGTTCTGTTATCTTGACTTTTTTTAAGCCAAACCACCTTTCCTGGCATTAAATTCTCAAACCATCCTTTCCTGGCATTAAATTCTCCAGCTTTGGATCCTTCATTTTCGTTTCACTTTGTCATATAATAACTTCAGGTTTTCTAGTATATTAGTCTATAGATATGCCTTTCTTACAGCAATTCTGCACCCACATAAAAGCTGCATTTTCGATACAAGATAAAAAGGTGTTTTGCAAGGTTTTCATGCCTGCTGATGTAGCTACGGTTTTTGGGGGGGTTGTTTTGCTTTTTTTTTTTTTTTTACAATGGTCCATATACTGGATTAATTTATCTTGAAATGGTTGCTACTGCAGCTTCAGATCTCAATCTATGGTACATTATCAAGCAATTCTTTTTTTCTCTGCTTCTTGAGAGAATTTCCAGCATATGTAGTGGCACTTTATGAGTCCCATGGTGTTATCAAGGTTTATGGTATTTCACTTAACAAGAAAAAATACATGAGAACGGCAAGATCACTTTTTACTGCCATAAGCAACTTACGGAAAGATGAACTTCTCATGATGACTAGTGTCACACAGCATTTTAAGAGGATACTTGCAACACTTGAGCTTACTGCAATAGCAACAGGTATACATGAAATTACTACAGTAACACAGTATGTACTACAGTAAATTTTACGCAGCTGTGACTTTATGCTGCATCTTCACATTTGTTTACATTTCTCTTGACTACAAACGGCACCATGTCCGGTTGTGTGTGCAACTTAATTTTAATAAATTTTAACTTATGATAGATTTGTGTATATTTTATGGTAGTAAATGATAAAACAGACTACTATCTACGTATATTTTATGCATTCATGAGATACCTTTAATTTTTTTTATAATTCTAAGCTGTGCAGTTCATCTGTGAGTTTTTTCAAACTGTCAAAAAATCTTAAAAATTTTTTCCAATATTTATTGAAAAAAACCTGTGCTGTTCAAGGGTTAACTGTATTTTAACTTTATAAGCTAAAACGAATTACATGGGACCATTTCCTAAGACTGAAAACTTCTGGCTTTCTTAAGGAATGAATAAACTGACCTAACAAAATATAAAGGAGATAACAAGTGTTTGCTTCCAGTTTTATCAGTTAAGCTATTTTCACACATTCAATAGCCACTTAACGGACAGCAATATTCCCTTCATCTCATCAGTAAGAAAACTGAAACTTAAAAAGGTGACTTCTTTGCTCAAGATCCCATGACCATTAAGCTTCTGAGCCAGAACTGGTACCCAAATTGTGGCCCTAAATTCAGGGCTTTTTCTGCACTCCCTCTGAATTATCCCAATGATCTCAAAAATAATTTTGGAGAAAAATAACATGGAGAAGACTCCATGACAGTAGTCTACAAAACATCGTGATTTAGCAAGACTAATCCATATTAGCATACAAAATCAAACAAGGAGTATATGGAGGTGAATTCTCAGTTTGAGGAAGATGCAAACTGCAGAAAAGACTAGTATTTTTACAAAACCAGCAATCTGGAGATACTTACTAAAGGGAATTAGAAACAATGTCTTAGAGACTCTAGTCTCATCTCTGTGTTAAGTACCAGACCAACCCAAAGGCATGCACACAAATTCTGACTCACAGTACGAAACTGATTTTACATTACAACCTAATGTCTAGCAAAAGTTTTATACACAAATAATACTCTCCTTATGTATGAATACTTATTTTTTCTATTCTGCTTCATTAAAAAACAAAACAAAACATTGGCTAGATCCATTACATTCAAGACCCAGTTTGAAAAACACTAAGCCAAAGAGATACACAGGCTATTTGTATAATTGCACCATGTTCTAGTAGAATTTTAAAATAAAGGGACTTTAAAAGCACACCTTATCTTAGCAAAGAAAAAAACTGATATTGATGTATATTGACAGGGAACTGCTATGAAGAGGATACTATATCTCACACCCAACCACTTAAAAGCAATTGAAGTTGGGAAGATTATAGACCTAAAAAGTTTTGTTTAAGGGTGTGGTAAAAATTCAATGAATCAAAGAAAAAAAATCAAATAAATGCGAGAAGAGAGGAACACCCAACTTAAGGTCTAAATTTTCTCCTCTCAGAGAGCCTGGGTGGCGCAAGCTGGTTAAGCAACCTACTCTTGGTTTCAGATCGTGATCTCAGGGTCATGAGATCTCTCACTCTCCTCTCCCTCTGCTCCCCCCCCCACCCCCGCCAACGCTTGCTTGCTCTCTCGCTCTAAAATAAATAAATCTTAAAAAAAAAAAATTCTTCCTCTCAACCTCTTTAAAGATGGAGGGGAAAGACTGAGAGGAAAAAAAAACAGAAAATGTGGAACCAATTTGAGATTTTCTTTGCATTTGATGCTACGTTACATTGTAATGTAAATATATATTCATTAGGTATCCCCAAATTCTAGTTAACTTTTCCCCCCACAAATAATTTTTAGAATTTTTTACAATGTAATTTGATGACCACTCTTTATGACTGACTGCTGTGGTGACTTTTTTACTTTCTACGTGTTATATATACACCATATGCAGCCTTCACTGGGGCATACCTAACTAGTTCTGTTCTGTACATACTGACTAAACCCGAGCCTGAACAACTACCTTGCGTATATAAACCACTGTATATATGGAAGAACATAGCTGATTTAGAAAAAGTGAATTACCAAACAAAAGGAAAAAATCCTCTATGTGTACTTAGGATAAAATGAAGTGACTGTACCAGGCTAACAGTCGATGAAGGAATGAATTACTTGCAAACACGTATTCTCTTTCAGCGTGTTTACCACTTACCACAAAGATCAGGTACTTTAAGTCCTACAGCGAGTAAAGAGAGAGCAAGGAAGTAACAACTGACAATTATATATCCTGCTACCTAGACACACTCATTTTTCTATACATTTGTGAAAAAGAATATAAGTTATTTCAGGCTAGAACTGTCTCAAAAGAAAATCTGAATTGAGACAACATTCGTAAAAGTACACAGAAAAAAAAACTCTCAAGAAGAACAGACTTTATTTTTAACATAAAAGTTCTATTTTCTTGTGAGGCAGCAGTAAGTGTCAGATACAGGGAATACATAAGTACATAATAACAATATTTATCACCGTTGGAAATGCTGCGGGTTTTTTTGGGAGAGTTTTGTTAGAAAAACAAAATTTTTAAAAATTGCATTTTAAAAAGATTTACACAGCTTAAACAGATGGAAGATACAGACTTCAAAAAAAACATAAATTATATTCTTCAACAGGATTGTATAAACAAAATATTGTTCAGGACTGCTCTGCTTATCATTAATTTAAGCAGAGTAAACTTAAACCTTAAAGTGCGAAGTATTCTTAGCTTTTTTAATGCAAATTCAGCACTTCCATTGGTCTGGTTTTGAGACATCAAAATTCCAAGCGTTAAGGAATGAATCTTTAGAACAGTAAACTGAATTCAATAATGGCAATTTTTCTTTTATTTCCTTTAACAGAAGAAAATCTTGACAACCCAGCCCTAATCTTGGACATAGAGAAGGCTATAAATTCTGCCATTTTAAAAAATATTTCTTTTCCAGTAAAAGCCAACCATTAAAAAGAAAAAAAGGAGGGAAAAAAAAAAGCCTTTCTTGTTGCCAGTTACTCCACAGTTAGCAATAGCACCTTCTAAAAGGCTGATTTGGCTTGTCAGAAGTAGTAAGAAATATTTTAAACAAAATGAAGACTCTAGTTCAAAAATAATTTTGGCATCCATGCTCATCATATTAACCAAAGAGGCAGAATAGGTATTTTAAAAATATAACTGCTAACAAAAGCCGTGACAAGTAATAGACTTAGTCATGACAGAAACAATAAATTTTTATGTTTTCATCACCATGAGGAAGAAATCAAGAGTAAAAAATAACTTAAGAAACTTAAGACAAAGTAAATAAACAGAGAATAGCTCCTTTTGCCAAAATATACATGCCACCTATTTCTTTTACTGCAATGGAAATAAATTTATTTAAAACTTTAAATTATATTCCCATTGAAGCTATTCTAATTTATCTTCTGTACACTTTTCTATGGAATAACAAGATAATTATGGAATGTAATTTTAGAAAATATTCTTTTGAAAGTAGATCCATTTTTTAAAAAATCAGCCATCTGTGAACTAAGGGTTAAGCAAAAGAGCTGAATGGACCTATGGTTAATATTTTTTCAAGACTACAATAAAGCTCATATGCTTAAAAATTAGCCCTTTGGCACTGGCAGTTAGAGTTCTTTGTACCTTGTACCTTTTTGTCTTTCTTTCAAATCTCAGGCTCTATTTCTCCCAAACCCAAGGGATATGTTTGGTTGCCATACAATTAATTTACCTGAAAATTCACATTCTCCTTACAACCAAACATTAAAAGTTCCACTTATAAGACTATGTAAATAATAACTCTTAAACTTATTCTCCCATTCCGGTTTTAAATTACTTTAGATTAAGGATATATGAAACTCTACAGAAAGATGCGATTACACGAATATGCACAACAGAGTAAAGGGGAAAACTGTTTATAAAGTGGCATTTTAGTTATAAAATACCCTTGTGATTTTTACAGGAATGGACAGAAGAAAATAAGTGTAAAGAAAAAAACAGATTTAATGGAATTCAAGTAATCCAAAAACTGAGTGTTTTTGTTAAAACTTGTTTTTAACTTCCTCCTCCTACTATTCATACTAACTCACCTGATGAGTTTTACCTTTTCTTCTGTACTTTTGATAGAGCAGTTCTCAGTGGTGAAATGGTAAAGTCAAGACACATAACAAATAAGGCAAAGAATCAAGGTTCCCAAGAAACCAACCAACCAGAAAATTTAGATACTGAATAACTGAGATTTACTGATTGAGAAGCCACAACGTACTAATTCCAAGTAAATTAGTTTTGGATGGAGAAGGTACCAAAATTCATCAGTGCTACAAACTGAAACCTCACAGACTTATTCAAATGTTTGAATTTATCTAATTTGCCTAAATACATCTCCATTTTAAACTTTACAGGGCATAATTTAAATTACTTAGATGTTTTAAAGGTGCATGAGTATAAGAAGTCCTTTCAAAAGATTTATTGCTACCACTAGGTTTCCTCTGATGGTATATGTCCAAACAAACTGACATATTAAAACCTTCTCAACTACATCCCTTTTACAAGTATTTAAAATTTTTCTCCCTATAATATGTATAGGAACATTAAATTATTGCATCATAGGTAGTATATGAAGATCTTAGAAGGATGCTTTTTATCAATACTGTTTGCTGAAACTCATTTTTAAAAAGAGCTGCTCCTTAATTTCACAACCACGTACACAAACATGAAATACCGTTGTCATGTGATACTGGCAGTGATTGTATTAAGATGAGCCTAAATCCAAAACTGTATGGATTTTTCAAAGATCCCTGTTGTTTATATGCTCCAAAGCTCTCCTGGCCTGTCTTTCCCACTGTGTGGAATGCTGGAGGGAAAACTAACAAAATCTGTAAGCAACATATCTCAGTGCCAACCACCGTAAAGAAAATGTCAGTCGCAAGATTCTGTGACTACAGATTGCTATTCAATGGATTACACTCCTGGCAAACTACTAACCCTGACCAATTCCACAAGACAACAACATCACAAAAGCAAAGGAGGAAATCCATGCACAGTCATTTTAGGACCTCCTGGAACTATGATACAGTGATGATAAAGGGAGATCATGTGGTAAGTATTTTGTAGAGAACCAAAGGGGCTCCTTACTCCTAGCTAGCAATCAACACTGGGTAGTTTCCTTTTGGCTCACTGACTTTTCAACCAAGTTCCAACGATGGGTGAGAACATATTAAAGCACTTGTCTCCAGACTATAATTTTTCTGACCACATGGTGAAATGTGTACAGGTGTAGTGAAGAAAACAGCAGTTTTACAAGTATTTCACCCAAAGCACAAACTTCTGACATCAAAAAACATAAATCACATAATGTACTAAAAATTAATATTGCTTTTTATCTCTTGTTATATATTTGTTCAATGCATTTACCTATCAATTCTTGTTTGGGAGAAGAACATAGTCATGAGATTAAGATTGCTGGGAAAATGTCAACAATCCCTTTGGTCCCAAAGCTGAAAACAGCTGAGAAAAGCACACATCTAGAAAGGGAAACAAGAAACAAGAGGCCACCAAAGAATCTTTGAACATCCTGTTTGCTACGTTTCAGAAAATGTAACATTGGTATTATAAAATAGTCATTTTCATATAAAAGATGGTTCTTGCAGCATCATTCATGTCTCCCTTCAGGAATTATGTTTGCAGGGATCAGTTTTGTGTTTTTTTTTTTAAAGAAGTTTAATTCGAAAACAAAAAATGATGTGATATCAGCCCTCCAAAAGTAAAGAATGAGACCTCTCTTGTTTTAACCAGTGCTTTAAGAAAAAGCAGGCTAAGCAAGGAGGGCTGGCCTTCATGAGTGAGCAAAGCCATCAGAGGGCGCTGCCTTCTTCCAGAAGCCATACTGTGACTCGTCACAACCGAACGCTGGAGTACCTCACAGCCAACCGGGAGCTCGCGATGCTATCACAATGAAATGATCTGAGGAGGTTCTCAGTTGCCCAGAAAAATGGCCACACAGCCCTGTGGCCTATCCTTCAGCTTCTTCAATTGGTTCTGGTGGTGGAAGTAGAGAGGCTGACGGCAGGACTGTACTGGTTCCTCGAGAGACTCGGTCTTGCTCTGTGTTTGTCGACAGGGAGGCTACAGCAATCGGCTGCAGCAGAGTGGTTGTCATGCCAGTGGTAACTGTCAGACTGTGACCAGAGCCCTTGAGGGTAAGATCTGGTGTGGGAAGGAGTGGCTTGAGGATGCTGACCAGGCAGAAGGCAGAGCCGCTTTTAGGAATGAAATTCACCTTGTTTTTGTCAGGACAGTAAAAGGCGGGGATTTCATGGAGTTGTTTTGGCCTAGGCACAGAACAGACAACCCAGTAGTTTTAAGTCACAGATCACTGGAAGTAAGTTCTTTTATTATTTTTTTTCTAAACAGATAACCTACAGATACATGAATACAACACTGAAATTATATCAAAAACTTCAAATGCTATGGGCCAAAGTGGATTTAGACACATAATTCAAAATATGTATCTCAGAATGCCAAAAGGACATCATTCATCTCTGCTGCTTGCAGTTCCCTGGAGAGCCCAGTGCACCATACAGGTGGCTCAGGCTGACGATCACTTCATTGCAATGATGTCCTAAGACAGCCATTAGGAATAAAGAATTTCCTAAAGCAAAAGAAATTCTAGATGTTTAAAGACAAAAATATGTTCCACTACTACAATTTTTCCAAAGCCTATACTATTTTGAAGGGAGAAGGCAAGTAAATTAATGACATGCAATATCCATCTTTTGCTAAATTCCACCACTGCATGACTAAACTTTGGTAGGCATGAGTTTTCTCTTCGAGCGTGCTTAAAAATCTCTTTGACTGAGACAATTTCTTTTTAACCATGATGGTTTCTGAGAAACATAACAAATGTAAAATCAAAATAAAACTAATCGCTGTCCCCTCCTGTCTCCAGGTGCTCCTGAAAACTAACCCAAGTGGTTGGAAAAGGAGGTACTAGTATTAACAGTATTCTGTGAAAATAAAGATATTAAAAATTCAATTGTTAAAGTAACATGGAAGTGCCACAAAATTAAAAAGAAATTAAGGTGGGAGAACTTAAGTAAATCAAGATTCAGGTGGGAAAAGGTAATATGATCATGTGATAAAAGTATGGTTCTCATCTCTCCTAAGAAATTTAAAAAATTAAAATTAAAGTGTGCCAAGTCTGCACTAGATTCTGGGGACCCAAAAATGAAACAATCTACAAGGAGACAGATTGAGTATGTAGTTCTTGGGGGAAGGGAGGTACTGGGAACAGAACCATATTTCAACATAATTAATCCCGTTTGTAATCTTACATGTTTTCTGCATTTAAACGTTATTCAGAGAAGTTATAAATTACTTCAAGCATCCCTAATCTTTGCCACACTGCCAAAGGTGTCCATAGCACAAAAAAAGGTCAAGAACTCCTGAAAAGGGTCTGATATATGTGATAAAAATGGCTTGTAAAAGGTTTAAAGTAGCACAGGGGAATGGATAACCTGTGACACAGAGGAAGAGGGAGAATTAGGTAGAAAGAAGGCTTACAAGGGAAGTAACATCTGAGCTGAGGTGCAAGAAATTAATAAACAGGGACACCTGGGTGGCTCAATCGGTTAGGCATCTGCCTTCAGCTCATGTCATGATCCCGGGGTCCTGGTCAAGTCCCACATCCAGCTCCTTGCTCAGTGGGGAGCCTTCTTCTTCCTCTGCCTGCCGCTCCCCCTGCCTGTGCTAACAACTGAATAAATAAAAGCTTAAAAAAAATTAATAAACAGACCTGGGGAATGGTGCCCCCTCCCAAAAAACTCCAAGCAGACAATGCTTTTTGTGGGCAGATTTTATTAATAGCAAATACTACCCAAGGACAGCTTTGACAAATATAATAATTTAAGAACAAAGCAATCATTTAACTGATGTTTTACTGGTGCACTGTTCCAATGTACAATGGAAACGTCAAGTACTTTTAGGGCCACAAGTGTATTTGGACAGATTAGTGATAAGAAGGGCACACACTTCCCAATTTTTACTATATGACAGTTTGATTTTCAATTCCTTAAAGAAGACAGGCGGTTGAGGCTAGGTTTCTATAATTAAAAAATGCTTGAATTTTCTTCTGAAGGTGGAATTATTAGAAATACCTTTCATTCTTAGGGGGAAAAAGCCAATTTTTACACTCTCCTACAAATGAGGCCTAGGTTTTTAGTTAATTTTTTTTTGAGGTTATCTTGTTAAAAATCACTTAACTTCCTTACTGCTTTCATTAAAATAGATCTCACACAAAATAATATAAACAGTAATAACTTATCAAACTAACACCAAGATCAAACAAAACATTAACCGTAAAAAGCACCAATCTCCCCTACCAAAAAAAAAAAAAAAAAACCCACAAAAAACACAAAAAAACCTTCCTTTGTCCCCTTTTCCAGTTGCCACCCCAACCTAACGAGAGGAATCATTCCTGACCTCTAACATTTTTCTAGAAGCATACTACCCAAGAAACAAATTATCCACCACTGGGGTAGAAGACCAGTATATACCTATGCTAATAGAAGCCACAAGTACTAATACTACGTACGCTTCAAAGCTTTCTTCAACTTAATAACCATAAATAGAAAAAAAAAATCTCAGAACTAATTTTAAATTTTTATTTTTCCTTAAGAAATTATTCCAAAAGGATTGTGTCTCAAAACAGATATAACTGTTTAAGAACTAACTTTCTGAAAAACCGATGGATGGGCTGCATAGTAATTCTAGGTATTCTTACACTGATGCAAGGATTTCTTTCCTGTTTTTTTTTAAAAGCTTGTGTTATTTTTTTTTAATGCAGCCATAAGTTATCAGCAAAGAAAATGGTGGGTCCATGTTACTTATAATCGAAAGGAGGGAGAGTGGGAGGGTCATGTTATATTTTTAATAATACCTCTATACTGCAAAGAGGCCATAATATCTAGGAATCTAAGGTAACTAAGACCAAAGAATTCATTAGTTTGATGAAAGAAATAGCATATTTGACTTTCTTTAGAAAGGACTAAGTGTAGACGACATGGCTATGGTATGTACGGTATCACAAAGAATATAGAGACTGAGAGTACAAAATGTGGTTTAAATTCTGGGTCTAAATTCAACCACCTATTTTCTTTCAGGTAAATAAACATACATTTCTAGAAACCAGAGATCAGCCCTCACCCCAGTCCAATTCCCAGTTCAGGTTCCCTTTAAATCAGAAGTTAAGACTTAAAGAGAAAAATATTCTTCAAAGAATGTTTAAATCAGGCTAAAATTTCGAATTAGGACCAATTATCTACGTTTGTTTGTTGCTAGTGTGCCCAATGGGGTTTGCTCTCATTTTGACAGAGGTAGGGCAAAAGAGACTAATTTTTTTAGACTTTGAGTGACTTGTTTTATTGATAGAAAGTTAAAATTACCTCTAAGGAGTCCACTCTTAGGTTACTGCTGTTCGTTTGTTTTTGAAACGTAAGGAAAATGCTTAAAAAATAAGTTTTTGTATGCTACACGTCCTTTGTATCAGTATAATGTATAACAAACTATGTACATTTTCAAGAGTAAGTTTACCTTCTAATAACAGATGGATATGCCATAAAACATGTAAGATATTAGAATTTACCTTCTATTTCTTTGATCTAGCTATCCATCCATATACACGCACCCCTATCCATTTTTCCCTCCCTTTAGATACAAATAATGTATCATTATATACATAGCTCAGATATTAAGTCCTGAGAAATTTTCCAAATCCAAGAGTTTAAGGCAGATACCACAGGACACCAACCTACACAACAAATATTCACTCAAAGTCATTTATAAAAAGAATTCAAACTGCTTTTGAGCCAATCAACGATTTCTCTGCATTTGGGTGTTTTTTTGTTTTTTTTTTTTAAGATTTTACTTATTCAGGGGCGCCTGGGTGGCACAGCGGTTAAGCGTCTGCCTTCGGCTCAGGGCGTGATCCCGGCGTTGTGGGATCGAGCCCCACATCAGGCTCTTCTGCTATGAGCCTGCTTCTTTCTCTCCCACTCCCCCTGCTTGTGTTCCCTCTCTCGCTGGCTGTCTCTATCTCTGTCGAATAAATAAATAAAATCTTAAAAAAAAAAAAAAAGGTTTTACTTATTCAGAGAGAGAGAGAAAGCACATGCGAGCATGTGAGCACAAGCCGGGGGGGGAGGGCAGAGGGAGAGAGAATCCAAGCAGACTCCATGCTGAGTGTGAACCCCACACAGGGCTCGACCCCAAGACCCGGAGTTCATGACTTGAGCTGAAGTCAAGAGTCAGGTGCTTAACTGACTGAGCCACCCAGGCACCCCAGCATTTGGACAATTTGAACTACCAATGAGTAAATCAATGAGCTCAACTCCAAAAAGGTCTACTTGGACCACTTCATTTTTACTTAGAAAATGATTCCATGTCTTAAGAACTCTCATGGAAAAGTCTAAGCCAGCATCTGCAAACTGGACATAAAAAATATGAGGTATTGGCAAAGAAGAAGTCAAAATGTCTCTCTTCGCAGATGATATGATACTCTATATGGAAAACCCAAAAGAAGCCACTCCCAAACTATTAGAAGTTATAGAGCAACTCAGTAACGTGGCGGGATACAAAATCAATGCTCAGAAATCAGTTGCATTTCTATACATGAACAATGAGACTGAAGAAAGAGAAATTAGGGAATCCATCCCATTTACAATAGCACCAAAAACCATACGCTACCTTGGAATTAACTTAACCAGAGACGTAAAGGACCTATATTCTAGAAACTATAAATCACTCTTGAAAGACATTGAGGAAGACATAAAAAGATGGAAAAACATTCCATGCTCATGGATCGGAAGAATTAACATAAAATGTCCATGCTACCCAGAGCAATCTACACTTTCAATGCTATCCCGATCAAAATACCGGGGACATTTTTCAAAGAACTGGAACAAATAGTCCTAAAATTTGTATGGAAACAGAAAAGGCCCCGAATCTCCAAGGAACTGCTGAAAAGGAAAAACAAAGCTGGGGGCATCACAATGCCGGATTTCGAGCTGTACTACAAAGCTGTGATCACAAAGACAGCATGGTACTGGCACAAAAACAGACACATAGACCAATGGAACAGAATAGAGAGCCCAGAAATGGACCCTCGGCTCTTTGGGCAACTAATCTTTGACAAAGCAGGAAAAAACATCCAGTGGAAAAAAGACAGTCTCTTCAATAAATGGTGCTGGGAAAATTGGACAGCTACATGCAAAAGAATGAAACTTGGCCACTCTCTCACACCGTACACAAAAATAAACTCCAAATGGATGAAAGACCTCAATGTGAGACAGGAATCCATCAAAATTCTAGAGGAGAACATAGGCAGCAACCTCTACGACATCGGCCAAAGCAACCTTTTCCATGACACATCTCCAAAGGCAAGAGAAACAAAAGATAAAATGCACTTATGGGACTTCATCAAGATTAAAAGTTTCTGCACAGCCAAGGAAACAGTCAGAAAAACTAAGAGGCAGCCCACGGAATGGGAGAAGATATTTGCAAATGACACTATAGATAAAGGACTGGTATCCAAGATCTACAAAGAACTTCTCAAACTCAATACACGAGAAACAAATAAATCAAAAAATGGGCAGAAGATATGAACACTTTTCCAATGAAGACATACAAATGGCTAACAGACACATGAAAAAATGTTCAAAATCATTAGCCATCAGGGAAATTCAAATCAAAACCACACTGAGATACCACCTTACGCCAGTTAGAATGGCAAAAATAGACAAGGCAAGAAACAACAATTGTTGGAGAGGATGTGGAGAAAGGGGATCCCTCCTACATTGTTGGTGGGAATGCAAGTTGGTACAGCCACTCTGGAAAACAGTGTGGAGGTCCCTTAAAAAGTTAAAAATTGAGCTACCCTATGATCCAGCAATTGCACTACTGGGTATTTACCCCAAAGATACAGACATAGTGAAGAGGAGGGCCATATGCACCCCAATTGTTCATAGCAGCATTGTCCACAATAGCCACATCGTGGAAGGAGCCGAGATGCCCTTCAACAGATGACTGGATTAAGAAGATGTGGTCCATATATACAATGGAATATTACTCAGCTATCAGAAAAAACAAATTCTCAACATTTGCTGCAACATGGATGGCACTGGAGGAGATAATGCTAAGTGAAATAAGTCAAGCAGAGAAAGACAATTATCATATGATTTCTCTCATCTATGGAATATAAGAACTAGGATGATCAGTAGGGGAAGAAAGGGATAAAGAAAGGGGGGTAATCAGAAGGGGGAATGAAACATGAGAGACTATGGACTATGAGAAACAAACTGAGGGCCTCAGAGGGGAGGGGGGTGGGGGAATGGGATAGGCTGGTGATGGGTAGTAAGGAGGGCACGTATTGCATGGTGCACTGGGTGTTATACGCAACTAATGAATCATCAAACTTTACATTGGAAACCGGGGATGTACTATATATGGTGACTAACATAATATAAAAAATCATTAAAAAAAAATATGAGGTATTTGTTAGGGATGCATAGTCCAGTCCTACCCTCCATATTTATGCATTAGGCCTGGGATGGGGCCTGGGAATCTGTAGTTGCAATTCATACCCCAAATGATTATGACTCAGGGAGTCTGTGAAACAGATCTGGAGAAATTTCGCTTAAATTTTCAGCTTGCACCAGTAAAAAGCTTTTAGACTAACATAGTAGGCAATGGAAAGGGGGGGAGGGAGCAGTTGCTAAAACGGAATTTTCAATTACTGTCACAAAAGCAGATAGGAGACTGACAGCTGGGATTTCCTAGTATAGAAATTGAGGGAATTCAAAAACAATGCTCTTTGTGTGGTAAAATTATTCAGAATTTAGGTTAAAGGAAGCACTGACAGGAGGAGCACACAGAGGAACAAAAGGATGCCATATTTCAACATCATTCCAAGATGTTCATAAAGGAGGAAAAAGACCAATGACGTTGAGTCAGAGAAGACTGAACAATTTTCACATTGTGTTTCAGGTTTCACAAGCGAGAAAAAGCCAGAAGGGTGACTCTTAGACGTGCAGCCATACTGAGATTGGAAGGTGAGGGCTTGGTACTACCATCACACCCCCAAATAATGTTCATTACCTCATCTGCTGTCTCACACATACCTACAGTCCTGTAGCCATCACTTACAAAGCAAGGAGCCACCACTACTGAAAATACTAAGGCTAATTCTGAGCAAATTTTGAGTCTAAAATTATGGTACTTCCCTAGAGTACCAGTCAGCAGAGATATGAGCATAGGAGATCACATACCAACACTACTAGACACTATTTAAAGTCCTGCTTCCTACATTATCTTCATCACAGTAACATGATTCTACAAAGTAATAGAATTCTATTTCCTATGCAGACAGACCAAATATTTCTAATACTGTTTAAAGAACTAGAGATCAAAAGTACATAAAATCTGAAGGGAATTCAACCCTTGAAAGAAGGAAACCACAAGAGGTGAGACGATGGTCTACCTTGAATAAAAATATTGCTAAATTCAATGTGTGAGGTTGACTGTATACAGATTCAAAAATAATAGCCACAAAGGACACACTGGGGATAAGTGAGGAAATGTGAAAAACAACTGGGTAGTAGTTGATATTAAGCACTGCTGTTAATTTTGTTTGGTGTGATAACGATATTGTGGTTATGTAGGAGTATTACAGTTACTTTGAGGAAACAAATATTAAATTATAGTTATGGTTAAGTGTCATAATGTCTGCAACTTATTTCTATACACTTTAGCAAAAACTACCACCACCATGCACAGACAAAGCACGTATTAACAAAATGATACTACAGAATCCAAGTTGTGGGTATATGGATGATTATCTACTTACTATTCTTCAACTTACTGGAAAATTCTCATAATAAAAGTTATTTGGGGGATACTTACGAACATTCCTCAAAGACTTTGACCCTTTCACAGCCCTCAGGAGGTTCCCTTTTGAACATATAACTGTTGTTAGGTTTTGGTGAGGTTGCATATTTGGGCAAAGGAGAGTTGTTCCCATTCTCTGCAAAAAATGGCATGCTGGATTACTAAGAATTACTACCACATAAGTACAGTCATACCATAGTTAATTGCACATGGCCTCCCCCCACACCATGAATTATTGAGGGCAAGAACAGCGTTTTATTCATCAACACCACCCCCCAAGACATGACATAATACCTGCTAAAGAGGAGATAATTAATGTTTGCTAAATGCATAAACAAAAAATTTTTTTTTCCACTTATAATTCCTACAGCTCAGGCCTATATCACTTAATCCACGGCACTTAACACTGATATCTTGCTCCATTATTTGTGTTATATACCCAGCAATCAGATTCAAATGCCAGTTCCTTTCTTCCCAGGACATGTAACTGAGATGCCTCGTCACTGCTTGCTTATCAAATTCCCTCCTGGCCTGCCCTTCAGAATTTCTCAATTTGATTTCTCTGCTCCTCCAGTGAAAATCTCTGCCCCAGGCAGTCAGGAGCCATCTTGCATTGTACGCCAAAGGCTTCCTTTTGCCTAAGAACTTCTCCATACTTAAGAGGTCCATCTCTATTCAGTTGCCAAAACTTCCTTCAAAGTCTAAGGAAGTTCTGAAATCTTTCCAAATTAACCTTATCAAAGCAAATACTTCTTTAACTGTGGCATTCCTGTTCAGTGTTGATATCCTCAGCTTCTACATTAACTTAAAATTCCTGATATGTTACCCAAGTGTTCTAAATTTTCAGTCTGACTGGGTCAGCTAAGCTATAAAATTTTTGCAGGCAGTAGCACTGTGGCCCTTTTCTTATAAAAGAAATTCAGAGAAGCTAACTAGTCACCAGTCTCCTAAAGTCAAATAAAGCATTACACAAAAAACATGGAGTTCCAACCTGTTACTGAAGTTAAAGTAGAAAGTCTGAGAAACAAGGGGCAGATTTTAATAGCCATGTTTTTTAAGGGGGGCGGGCAGTGTTACATTTGACTGAGCACTAAGTACCAGGAGCTGTGCTAAATAGTTTGCATTTACCATTCCTTTTAATCCTAACAATAAGTATAAAAGTAGTTAATTATGCAGATTCCTTGTAAGAAACACACAGCCCAACCAAAGGATTTAATTCTCTAAGTGTCAGACCTTGGTGCACACCGGAATCACCTGGGAGCATTAAGAACTATTGGTACCTTTATCCAACCCCCCAGGGGTTGTGATTTAATTGGTGAAGAGTGTTGGCCTGGAATAGCCATATTTTACTTAAGCTAGAAGCTGGTAAAAAAAGGTCCAAATAATAACATTTACAACTGCCCAAAGCTTTAACTGACTTCTTCAGTAAATCTTATGTTCTTTGCATTTGTTACAGTCTCAATAATTTAGGTGATGGATGGTACTGGCCAATTATAACTTTTTAGGACATTCAACACACTTGTGAGTAGGAGGTTCTAAATAAATTACTAAACTGAGTGGCAGAATTTACAAATATATTATTTCTCTCAAGTACACAGAGTAACTTGGGTTAGGCTAACAAAATATTGCCCTGATATAGACAGATGACAGGTCATGTTTGTTTTAAAAGGCAAGAACATTAGTAATTAATATTCAAACAGCTTAAGTCTCCAAGTTACCTTTTAAGTTGCATAGGTAGTACTGTAAGTAAGCCTTCCAAACTTTTACTACAGAATTGCCTTCAACACTCATTTTGCATTGACATAAATCAGCTTAATTCTTGTTAGAAATTTCACAAAAAGAGATTCTAAAAAACATTAATTTGAAGGTTTCAAGTTCAATTAAAAATACTAAGGTAGTAAAAACAAGACAACTAAGGTGAAAGAGAACAAAGTGCTTTTCAAGACAAATGTTCATTTATACCAAAAAGAATGTTTCTCACTAATAAGGAACTTGCATTAACAAGTGAAGAAAAAGGAAAAAAAAGAAAAAGGTACAAACAAAAGTCCATAAACCCACCCAACTAGACCATCACTTGAGCACCACAGTAAAACTTACGGTTTTATACTTCAATTTTTTAAAATCTATGTTAAGACCATAAGTCAAAGTAATTACCTTCGTAGCCTTAAGTGTGTGTGTGCTACTACAAAGTGAAGAGAATGAATGATACAACAGGTGGTGCTCGTTTATCTGGTAACAAATTCCTCCTGCATTGTACCTTTATCCCTGGGATCAACAAGCAGGTCATCAGCCGAACAAGGGCTTTCTTCGCTACCTTCGTTTGAGATGGTGAGGAATGATGTGGGGGACACAGACTGAGAGCGGCTGCTGTTGTTGCTTCCCCTGTCTGCCCCACCGGGGGTCTGCGTGTCAATGCTGCGTGTGCTGCTACTTCTCTGTACGAGGGGGGGAGGTGCACGATGGCCATCTGGAATATCTTGCGGCTGTTATAAAATTTTAAAAACATATGTATATTTGTCATCGATTTCAAAATTCACCACGAATGCACCCAAAATCAACGTTCCCCTATTGTTCCAGATGACTCACAGATCAGAAATGCCTCATTAGGCCTAAAGAGAAAAAAGCCTCTGTGCTGTTCCATAAGTGACATCCCTGTCTAATATGACCATCCTACTAAACACTGAGCAGCATATGCAAAGACTGGGGGTTAGGCACATGACAGGTGGTCAATGCTTGCTGAATGATAAATCACAATGAATTAGTTATCATGTGCTAAATATTTTTAAACTTGTGAAGAACTGCCATGGTAAAGGAGAAAAGAGGAGAAATCTAGGTATAACCCTAGGTTCTGTATCAGAAGAAAAGGTTATCCACTGTGTAAACTAATGATACTTGATGACAGGTCCTGTTACCTTCTCCCTCTGCCCACATACATCCCCCTGAAAGAGTTTTTCCAAAGAAACCTTTGTAAATAAGGGAAAGGTTAATGGTAGCAAAGGTAATTACAGGGGGAAATCGAGAAGAACATTCAAAGGAAATCTTGAGTGGCTCACTTGGCAGGAAAACCAGCTCCCTGTACACCTTTGGTTCATTTACCTTTATTACATCAGGGGGTTACTCCCATCACACGGTATGGACAAGAGGGTGTGGGGAGCTGTGTTTTTCTAAGCTAAACCAATCTTCAATCTTCATGGAGAGGCTATCTTAAGCATCAATAAAATACTACTTCAAACTCCCCAATTCCTCATTTCACTGAAGAATGAAAGCTTAAATATACTCTGTGACATGCTTTTAAATATAAACAGGAATTTTCTCATTGTGTCTTACGTAGGAATCATTCTTATGTCTTATAGATATTTTTTTTAGAAGATTTTATTTATTTGGGGGGGGGGCAGAGGGAGAGAGAGAAGCAGACTCCCCATTGAGCAGGGAGCCTGATGCGAGGCTCGATCCCAGAACCTTGAGATCATGACCTGAGCCAAAGGCAGACGCTTAACCAACTGAGCCACCCAGGTGCCCCATGTCTTATGTGTATTACAGGCATGCAGAACTACACTTCATGATCATAAAGTCAAACAAATAGTAATTCACAATCAAACAATAAGGAACAGGCAGATTCATGCTTCGAAAGTATTTGAAGTCATATCCCTCCCTCCTCAAAAAATCTGTAATCTAAACTTTTGTTACATGGAGTTATAGCAAATCCAGTCTAGTGATTTTTAAATACGGATAAACAAAAAGCAGTTTCTGTTCAAGGACCTAAATTTAAGTCGCATCAGTTGTTTCTCGGAGATGCAAAGAAATGAAAACTTTTCACTCGCTAAGGTTGAAGTTTTTCAAGAGAGACAAATTTTCATTCTCTCTCAATGAAAAAGAAGAAACATTAAGTAAATACGGAAACTGAAATTGTAACTTTTTAAAGAATTAGAGAATAGTTAATGCGGAAGGACAATTTTAAGATATAAAATTACTTACTATAAGTTGTTCTTCCTTTTCCCCAGTCTCTTTAATTATTATTTCAATCTCCTGATTCAATCCTTCCACACTATTCCGGAACCGAGAGCTTGTTGATTTGGTGATAGGAATTACTGGAATAAGTGCACTCTTTGGAACAGGAGCCTGAAGAAAAAGCAGTGGAGGAGGGAGAAGAGAGCTTTACTATGTTACCTTTAAATTCTCTAGTTTGAAGCATACTTCCCGTTGACATTCATAACTCTAAAATAAATCAAAATTAAGTTTACAGGCCTCACAAAAAGCGTGAGTAACCAAACATGCTCCTTGGTAGACACAAAATATTATTTAAAGCCCAAACTCCAGACAACCAAAGTAGAATTACAAAAGTGTATTCACATCTATGAGGACTGTAAAGAAAGCAGGAATAAAGGAAAATACTGAAAGAATGTCAATCTCAGAAATTCTTTTATGATTGTAACAGAGTTCAGATTTTAGAACTTAAAAGTCCTCTAGTGCCACAATTATCTATACTCCAGGGAAAAATTTTTTAAAAGGTGATTTAGCAGAAAAAAATATTTTGGTTGGAAAAAACAAAATCAGTCCCAAAGTCCACATATAGCAGCAAGACTGTAGAAACGAGGATAACTTTCCTGTGAAATTTAATTATTTATACTTCCACTGTGATGATTTTAATATGTTTTGTTAAGGAAAGAAAATTATTTAACTCATTTTCCTCTTCTTCCACTGGCACAGCATTACTTTTGAAAAGAAATAACTGATTACATAATTAAAGGATATTACATGGTTTCCTGACAAGATACTTAAAGTAAAATATGAAATGAGAATTAGAGAGATATCCGCTGAAGTTAATAGCAAGAGCGTGCCAGAAGATCATCCTGCCTATTGTCCTGCTATTGAGTAAAGAAATATGATTAACCCATCCTTCCTTTAGGGGGGTTTCTTTGAAAAACCTCTCTTTCAGGAGAAGGTGGGCAAGGGGACAAAGGTGGCCTCTAATCATCACTAGTTTCCATTCAATGGATATAACCCTGTTGTCTGATATAGAACTTCATGTTAAACCTATATTTCTCCACTGCTTGACTTATTTCACTCTTTTGTTCCTGATCACCTTTAAAAATAAATTTTTTTAAAAATAAGCATAATACAACAACAATCCTTAGAAAAAGCAAATTTCCCTCCTTGGAAAATTTGGGAGAAAAAAGCCAAGAGGAAGTTTCAATCTGGAGTGGACAGAAAGAAGAGATGGAAGTGAAAAGAGAATAGATAATATGAAAAGTTTGAGGGTACGGAGAGAAGACTGGGGAACAGAGGGACTAAAAATGGGGGAAATGAGAAGAGATTAGAAGAAAATGATACTTGAGAAAGACTGTGAAAAGACAAGAAATTATTATTTTAAGGATAAAATGCATAATAGGGAAAACACAAAATAAAAGTTGTAGCTACTGTGTACAGAGCACCCATCTGCCGTGGGCCAGACGCCACATGTCCTTTCATCTCGATTTCAAGACTGCTCTCTGAGGTGGTTGCAGTGCTTCCCATGTCACATGCAGAGGAAGTGAGACTCGGGGCCCAAGAGTAAGCAATGCTGCCTCTTAGGCATCTGTGTATTGCCACTGCCTAAAAGAGTCTAGATCAGACATGATGCTTACTCAGCAAGGCTGGTGCTATGAGCTGAATGTCTGAGTCCCCTTTAAAATGCGTGTATTGAAGCTCTAACCCCAAAGTGGCTATTATTTAAAGATGGAGGCTGTAAGGGAATAATTAAGGTTATGTAAGCATGGGGACCTGATCCAATATAAGAAAGGAAATAGTGAGGTGACAGGAAACGGACTCAGACTAAAGCAGTCAGAGATTAAAAGAAATCTACAGCTCACTAGTCTGAGTGGAGAGCATATTATAACATTTCTGTCAAGCACTCATCCTACCTATGCCTGGACTCTTCCTGTGTCAGGAAACAATAGCAGAGCACGGGTACAGACCAAGAAAGGTTTTAGGAGTTGGTACATATTTAACAGTTTTTTTTTTTTTTTTAACTGAAAGATACTCAACTCTAAGCTTAATTTTCTTTTCTCAACACCATAAAACAAATAACAGCTTGCACTGGATGCCATTTCCAGATATGCATCTGGTTTATAATTGATAGGTTACAGATATGAAGGGGGAGACTAAAAGGGAAGGATGCTTTGACAAGGTTTTTGCAAAAATGTTGACCTTCTTGGATGTTAGAACCATAAATATCACAAGAACAAAAAGCTTAAGTTTTCTGGCTGTTATGTTGGAAAATGCACATACACAGAAACCTGCCAGTATCATAACCAACTGTATGTCTGATTACTGCTTGTCAAGGTAGCTAAGAAGTCATGCCTACACAGTTGGTAAGAAGTTTTTCTCAAATATAATCTAAATAGCAGCAAGTATTTATCAATAATTTAGTCTATTTCAAGCAAAGGAAAGAAAAGAAGGGAAAGAAAGAAAACTGCCATTTCCCTAAGGTCAACACAGCATTTTAGGTAAATGAGGCAAAGGTTCAATTATAATTGATTTAACTAGTTATATGATTAGAAGAAAAGTAATCCACTCAAACTGCCTGGGCAAGATTTTCTTTGTTAAACATACTATTATTGTTCCAGAAGTGGAAGGTAATAGGCCTCTGATTGCATTCCTCACATAACCAACCATACTCTAAAATATCTAAAAATTTAAAAAAATGATTATACTTAAACTTCCATGCTTCATTCCAAGGATTCTTGGGGAATTTTATGTGTATGTGTGTATAATTTATTTTTCCCGTATCTATAGAAGTTTCTGTAATAAAATTTGTAAGTCTAAATATAAATCAGTATGTGCAAATATAACAGTTATATTAACTGAGAGATCATCTTTAGACAGTGTTGAAAGATTAAAAGTTCTTCACGGTACTAAGGTAAAATCTCTCCTCTCCCTGTCCCTTGGAAACATCAAGAACAAGGATCTGTTTTCTCAACTTTTTGTTTCTTTCTCTTCAAATCAGAGTATTTTTCCAATCAATTAAGGATTTTAATGAGAAGAATCACCATTCTGAAGTTTTATTTTTCCATTTACATTCTCCATGTCTTTACATACATTACAGTTTAAAGATCAAATTCTGCCTGGGGCACCTGGGTGGCTCAGTGGGTTAAGCATCTGCCTTTGGCTCAGGTCATGATCTCAGGGTCCCAGGATTGAGCCCTGAATCGGGCTCCCTGCTCAGCACGGAGTCTGCTTCTCCCTCTCCCTCCCTCCACTCGTTCTCTCTCTCTCTCAAATAAATAAATAAAATCTTAAAAAACAGAACAAGATCAAATTCTGTCTAAAAACTGTGAGTTAGGGGCGCCTGGGTGGTGCAGTCATTAAGCATCTGCCTTCAGCTCAGGGTGTGATCCCGGCGTTCTGGGATCGAGCCCTGCATCAGGCTCATCTGCTAGGAGCCTGCTTCTTCCTGTCCCACTCCCCCTGCTTGTGTTCCCTCTCTCGCTGGCTGTCTCTGTCAAATAAATAAATAAAATCTTTTTTAAAAATTAAATAAATAAATAAAATAAAAACTGAGAGTTAGCCAACAAAGAAAGAAAAGTCTACCAAAAGGTTTGGCCAGTACTGAATCTTCTAAGATCAATCTACGTTACAACTTAAATACCTGTTATCAAACTGTAAGGATAAGACTGTACAACAGGGAGTTAGGAAAGATGGGAAGAATACCCACTGAAGCAGTAGCTGAATAGAGATAAGAAATACAGAGTTAAATGAGGCAAGTAGGATAGAAAAAGATCTGTTCAGCAATTCAGCAGAGATCTAGGAGAGAAATATGTGCCAGAATATAACAAATACGAACCCAACATAACAAAAGGGAGGAGAAAACTGATGTTTGGAATGGTAAAAGAAGAAAAAAAAAATGGAACACATCAGGAAAAAAAAAGCCTTCCTATTCTACGGGCTTTTGAATAGGGGCTTCCGCGTGGCCCTGATCCCTCCTGCCCTGTCACGTAAAATTACTTTCATTCTGGCCTCCAACAATCACTGTTCTCACCTGGTGTCCATCTCTTAGTTCTAAGCTGCAGCTACACTCTTTAATAAAGGACGTAGCATGGGGCACCTGGGTGGCTCAGTCGTTGAGCGTCTGCCTTTGGCTCAGGGCGTGACCCCAGAGTCCTGGGATCAAGCCCTACACGGGCTCCCTGCTCTGCTGGGAGCCTGCTTCTTCCTCTCCCACTTTCCTTGCTTGTGTTCCCTCTCTCGATGGCTGTCTCTCTCTCTGTCAAATAAATAAAATCTTTAAAAAAAAAAAAAAAAGACATAGCAGAAATACCTACTCTTTTGATTTCTAAGTGGTAAAATCTTTAAATATTTAAGAATAGCAATCACATCCCAGACTGGCATATGAAGATTCCAGTGCAGAGCAGCAAATTTCATTTTTAAATTGCAATGCCCCTCATTCCTCAGATGAAAGTTTTTTCCTTTTCTACCTCACTATCCCTTTGCTCTCAAACCCACCTAGGCCACTACAAAACTATAGGGTCCCCAGCCCATATGAAGTAAGAAAATCCTATGGGAGAGCTTTCTTGCCTGAGGCTGTAACAGCCAGCCAGAAAACACCTGCATGATATTTTAATTCTCACCTCTAAATTAATTTATGTGGCTGTGAAGATGCCAGCATCTCCCACTCTTCTGTTACTAACATCTGATTCTAATCCCTAAACAATTCTGAAATGTGTTGGCTATATTTTCTAATGAGAGTATTTCTTGAAATACTCCTTAAAAATATGACATTTTAAGCATCTGAGGGCTTTGTCAATTTTGGAAACCAATGAATGTGAAAGATTCTAAGAAACTTGGCAGCATTTGTTCCTCATCAGAAATAATCCCCTCCTGAATTTCCAGGGAAAGAACCACTCAAAAGAGTATGTGAGAATTATTTTCTAACTGTAATAAATCCATCGTAAGCCCAAGAAAAAGACCTCTTCTTAACTAGTGGTTGTAGACTATACTACTATCAGAAGAGCAATACTGTCGCTTGATTGTTAAGGAATACTAAAGGAATTTCTCCAGTAAAGTAGTCTACATAAAATAAAATACAAACAAAAAATTTTAATAACTTGGAAACCCATCAAGAGAAAAATCAAAGATCCCTCCCCCAAAATACTCAAACTTCTTAACCAAATAATGGAAAATCTGGGGCGCCTGGGTGGCACAGCGGTTAAGCGTCTGCCTTCGGTTCAGGGCGTGATCCTGGCATTCCGGGATCGAGCCCCACATCAGGCTCCTCCGCTATGAGCCTGCTTCTTCCTCTCCCACTCCCCCTGCCTGTGTTCCCTCTCTCGCTGGCTGTCTCTATCTCTGTCAAATAAATAAATAAAATCTTAAAAAAAAAAATAATGGAAAATCTATACCTAGAAAAGTAAAAATATAGAAAAAGGTTTAAGCAAGATAGTGGACCCAACTAAATGGCTGAAATTTGGGAAATGCTCTACAGAATGTGAAATGTTAAAAATGTTCCTGAAGCATCTGTAATAACATTTTTCCATGTCAAATACCAAAAAATATATATAAAGAATAAAATATGGTATGATCTCAACAAGAAATGCAAAGAAAAAAAAAAAACCCAGAAGAAAATGTCTTTAGAGGATGAGACTCTGGATGATTTTTTTCTATTTGATTTAAAAAAAAAAAAACCCTTTATTAAGATATAATTTTTTGGGGCGCCTGGGTGGCACAGCGGTTAAGCGTCTGCCTTCGGCTCAGGGCGTGATCCCAGCGTTATGGGATCGAGCCCCACATCAGGCTCTTCCGCTATGAGCCTGCTTCTTCCTCTCCCACTCCCCCTGCTTGTGTTCCCTCTCTCACTGGCTGTCTCTATCTCTGTCAAATAAATAAATAAAATCTTTTAAAAAAAAAGATATAATTTTTCTATTTGGTATTTTTTGTTTCTAAAATTTCTGTGATAAGCATATAGATATTTTTAATAATAAAAGCTTGGGGCACCCAGCTGGCTCCGTCAGTAAAGCATGCAACACTTGATCTTGCAGTTATGAGTTAGAGCCCCATGCTGGGTGCAGAGATTACTTTAAAAAAAAAAAAAGAATAAAAATAAATAAAAACAAGATAAAATATAGCCCAAAATTTTAAAAAATAAAAGCTTTTAAAAATAAGTTCAATATGAAATTGGCAGAAATGCCTGGCAAAAAACCCAACTGGTTGATTACTTCTTTTATATTAGATCCTACCTCAAACAGCCTAAGACTTACTGAGCAATTATTATGCACCAAGAATTGCATTAAGTGTTTTATAATATTCTATACCATTTAATCCTTAGGACGACACAACAAACAGATATTATAATGCAAAGAAACTGAGGAACTTCAAACAGCAAGTGGCAAGACCCAGATCTAAGCTAAACAGTCTGACCTCAGAGTATCTGTACTCACTCTCTATACTGTTATATGACCTCCCAGTTTACTTTTTGGTTTCTACCATCTATTATTTCCAGACAAATATATTTGTATTTTATGTATTTGTTTTTAATGTTGGTTGGTAGATACTTTTTATAAGAGTTTATTGAAATATAATTCGCAGTATCATACCATTAACCCATTTAAAGTATAAAACTTTTGCTTTTTTAATGATTATTGAACAGAGTTATACAATCATTACAATTAATTTTAGAAGCACACTAAAAAAAAAAATCCCTCACCCATTAGCAGTCACTCCATTTCCACCCAAGCCTCCCGGCAACAGGTAACTACCAATCTATAATGTGTCTCTTCAGGTTTGCCTATTCTGGACATTTAAGGGGAATCATATGTGTTCGTTTGTGTCTGGCTTCTTTCATTTAGCATAATGTTCTCAAGGTTCCCCCATGCTGCGGCATGCATCAGGACTCCCTTTTCACGACTGGATAATATTCCATTGTATGGATACACTACATTTATCCTTTCACCGGTTGATAAACATCTGGGTTGTTTCCAAATTTTATGAACCGTGCTGTTATGAACATTTGTGTATAAGTTTTGGGTTTTTTTTAAGATTTATTTATTTTAAAGATTTTATTTATTTGATAGACAGTGAGACAGAGCACAAGCAGGGGGGAGGGGAAGAGGGAGAAGCAGGCTCCCCACTGAGCAGGGAGCCCCTCGTGGAGCTCAATCCCAGGACCTTGAGACTATGACCTGAGCTGAAGGCAGACGCTTAACTGACTCAGCCAACCAGGCACACCTAAATTTATTTATTTTAGAGAAAGAGAGACAGCATGCATGAACACGGGGTAGGGAAGAGGGAGAGGGAGAGAGAGAGGAATAGGGAGAGAATCTCAAGTGCTGAGCATGGAGCCCAACACTGGGCTCAATCCCATGACCTATGAGATCATGACCTGAGCTGAAACCAAGAGTCAGACGCTCAACCAACTGAGCCACCCAGGCGCTCGTGTGTACAAGGTTTTATGTGAACATGTGTTTTCAATTCTCTTGGGTACATACTTTAGAGAGGAAGTGCTGACTCATATGGTAACCCTATGTTTAGCCTGAGAAACTGCCACACTATTTTCCAAAGTGGCTGCACCACTTTACATTCCTATCAGCAATATATTAAGGGTTCCAATGTCTCCACATCCTAACACTTAGCAGTCTTTTTAATTTTAGCCGTCCTAGTACATATAAAGTAGTATCTCATTGGAATTCTTAACCGCATTTCCCTACTGAACAGGGAATGATGGGGGGCATCTTTTTCACATACTTAGTGGCTAGTTGTACATCTTCTTCAGAGAACTCTCTATTTAGATCCTTTGCTCATTTTTAAATTGGGTTATCTTTTTATTACTGAGCCACAAGAATTCTGTATATATTCTATATACAGGCAAGTGCTTTATCAAATAACATGATTTGTAAATATCTTCTCCTATTTTGTCGGTTATATTTTCACTTTTTTGGTAATGTCCTTTGAAGCATAAAAGTTTTTATTTTGGATAAAATCCAATTTATCTACTTTTCCTTTGTACTTTTGGTGTCATGTCTAACAAACCATTGCCTAATCCAACCCCACATTTATGCCTACGTTTTCATCTAAGAGCATTTAGTATTAGCTCCTACATTTAGATCTTTGATCCATTTTAAGTTACTTTTGTACATGGTGTGAGGCAGGTGGATGTATTTTTTAACTCACGTTTTAAAGGCTAGAATTGGCTACTCTTTCACTCCTATCTCTCCATCATTCCCCTCTCATCAATCATCAGCTAACATAGATTTTAAAAACTCAAACTCTGAAGTCAAAATGCCTGGGTTAATACTAGCTCTGTCTCTTATGACCTAGAACAAGATTCCTAAATTCTCCGGGCCTTAATTTTCTTATCTGTAAAACAAAGACAGTAACAAGCCCCACCTCAAAAATGAGGATTAAGTGCTAACAATACATCCAAAAGCTGAGTAGAGTGTTTGCCATATTGTAAGCACCTAATAGACTTCAACTATTAATTACTGGTTTTTTTTTCCTTTATTTATTTGACAGAGAGAGAGAGAGAGCACAAGCAGGGGGAGCAGCAAAGGGAGAGGGAGAAGCAGAGTCGCCGCTGAGCAGGGAGCTCCATGCAGAGCTCAATCCCAGGGCCCTGGGATCATGACCTGAGCTGAAGGCAGATGCTTAACCGACTGAGCCACCCAGGCACCCCTAATTACTGCTTTCTAAATATCATTCAGGTTTGTTCATTCTCTCCAGCACTATAGCTTCTACCTTATTTTAGGCTACGGTCATTTCTTACTTGGATTATAAACCCTATTCTTAAATGGTTTTCCTGCCTCTAATCTTGTCCTCTTCCAAATTCATTTTCTACTCTGAACTCATAATACCACTACTAAAATCAATCCCCTCCATTTAAAAAAATAGTTCTCGGATGCCTCTAGGACAAAGTCCAAACTTCTTAACAAATCAGACATGAAGACTTTTAGGTTTGGCTCTATTTAACTCTCTAGCCTAATCTCTTACTATTATTATCTACCTGGAGCCATGATTTTTTTCGGGGATCCGCTTAGACGCCACTTCTCCGACAAGCCTTTATTGATGGCTCCAGAGCCAGTCCAAGGATAATACCCCTTCTGTATCAGTGTGAACTCTCCCAAACACTACCAACACATTCATTACACTGTGTAATAATATCTTACTTCTATCTGAAACTTGGTGGGGGGCAAGCCCCAATATTTATCACTACATCCCCTAATGAGTACTACAATACGAGCTATATGGTAGATATTTAATAAATGTTGCACGGATGGAGGAATGACCTCAAAAGTATACAATCTCAAAGTGGTACTTTTCTCCACTAGAGAAAGAACAAACTAAAAGAAAACCATACCCGTAACTTCATAATATTTTCATGTTCCACGGTCTGAAAGTTTCAATTAAACATGAATACCAGTGTCACAGCTATCATGATGCACATGTGTTTCATCTCTGGTTGGCTATGAGCGCTCAAAAAACTCAAGATGTTTGCCGTATCAAGTGTACAAAACTCAAGTTATATAAATTTATCTTTCAAGTTACTCTATTTTCTAGTCCTTACCTTCTCTGAGAAGAGATGTGTTAGAGTTAAAAATGAACTTTGTGCAAATGCCAATAATGTTATTAAGCAAATTCAACTTATTAGAGGGGGAAAATGGAAATTTTGGTTAATTTTACTACATTCATTGCTAATTTTAATGCAACTTTAAAAAAAATCACTTCAGAAACTTACTAACTCCTAAAACGTATCACTTAATTCAATGAAGTTCAATCTTAACTCCTACTCTACTTGATGATAAAAATATGAGTTTGGAGGGGCGCCTGGGTGGCCAGTTGTTAAGCATCTGCCTTCGGCTCAGGGCGTGATCCTGGCGTTGTGGGATCGAGCCCCGCATCAGGCTCTTCCGCTATGAGCCTGCTTCTTCCTCTCCCACTCCCCCTGCTTGTGTTCCCTCTCTCGCTGGCTGTCTCTCTCTCTGTCAAATAAATAAATAAAATCTTTTAAAAAAAAATGAGTTTGGAGATAAAAAGTGGCCTTATCTCTTAGAAATACATACAAATTATTAACGGATAAATTAGAGGGAGTAGAAGGTTGGCAAATTCACCTATAAAGCTATCTGAGTGTATAGCTTTTTGAAAGTGAAGGAGTTTGGTTTTTATTTGGTATTCCAATTTTGACAGTTATTAGTCTATTCAAATTGTTTATTTCTTATTTCATCAATTTTACATTTTCTATTTCTCCAAACCTAAATCCAGTTTGTTTAGGTTTTTAAATGTATTAGTGTGTACTCACATTTCATAATTAAAATATCTTATAAATGGAAAAAAGCTGTTAAAAACTACAACCAAACTATAAATTTATGAAATCAAATTTGACCCATGTATCAACACTTAAGGGCAAAATTAATTTGAAAAATATATATACCTCTAGTTATACTTTCTCTTGAAAAAAAATCCAAATATACTTGGCTATCAGAAGCTATCAACCTATAAAAGGGATTGGCAAGCTTTTTCTTGCTCTTTTTGCCAAGGATGCCATGCGATTTCAATTCAGTTAAAGAGAAATGCTCCCATGGTGAGCCATCAAGAGCAGTTCATAGGGTTCTATAAAGGAATCAAAGCAGTTAAAAGTTTTCCCCTACTAAAAGATTTTATAAGAGGTATCATTATGATCCTCAATCTTCAGATGAGGAAATTGAGACTTAGAACAGGTTGTTCATCCAGGGTCTTATCTCTCTCTCTATTATTCTGCCTCAATATACTGAATTGATAAAGACAAAAATATGGTAAATCAAAATATGTGATTAGCTATGCCTTCTAAAAGTCAAATCATAGATCATTAAAGGAAAGTATCATTTATCAACTTAGTATTCTGGGACTTTTTTAAATTAAGGTTGATTCAGTATTTAAATATGCTTTTGGACATTTTTATCCTGAAGAGTTACCTATAAAATAACATATCACCAGGAAAACAACAAATCCCTTGTTTGGATTTTGTAGTATTTGTACTCCTACCTGACACTGGTTAATAGCTGCATGGTTGCCATGGAATGGAGACTGCCTTTCTTTATCTCGATGATGTCGACTGCTGTGTTTACTTCTCTGCAATTGCTGGCGTAATTTGGCAATCTGAAAAGGGGAAAAATAAAAAGTGCACCAGTTTTCCAAGCTACATGAAACATAGCCTTGCTTAATAAGAACCAGTAAAATTCACCCTTAATAAATCTTTTGACTTTTAAAACCCTGTCACAAAATCTGATTTACTGTACAAAATTTATACACACACACACACACACACACACACACACACACACACACACGTTATATGTGCTCATATGTGTATACTTCTTTTGGAGAGAAACAAAAATTATGTTCCAACACTGTTCAGAGCCTTCAAGCTTCCCAAGTACTTAACCAACGAAGTTTTCAGCACTTAGAATAAAGTACATTATAGCTTTCTCAAAGAATTAAAAAATAATGAAAATTATTCTCATTGTCCTAAAAATGAGTCATTTTATTTAGATTTCTTTAAACACCTAACCTTCAATAGCTCCAAAATTAAACAGTATTTAAAAATCTATTCAAGCCATGAATGCACTCACAGACACAATCTTTACATAACAAATACAATTTCAATCAATATCCTATATTATTTCTTGAATAAATCTTTGTTTTATTTCTGTATTAATGTAAAGTGCAAATATGATAAGCACAGAAAATGGTAATCAGCATAGGACCATAATCAACTTGGTTCTATTGGGTTACTGAATTTCAGAAACACTACCATTATATACAGAAATAATAAATGTGAATTTGTTGTATCATTACACTTTTATACACCTGACACTTAGGTTATGTTAACAGGTATGGACTCTTGTTTAATAAAACAAAAGGACAAAGAAAAACACATAATCTGGTAAGTAATGTGTACATTTCCCCCATTCAAATCTTTATCCAATGAATGTACTATTTTTATGTTATTTTTCTAGTAAACAAAACAACCAAAAAAATAAAAATAAAAACAACACAAAATAAAACAATGGAAACTGACAAATCCTTGTTGCCTATAACTTCAAGGAACTAGCCAAGGAAGGGATCAAACTTCCACACCTAGTTCCTTGGAACCACTTTCCTGACCTCCTTAAGTTGATCTGTACTTCCCCACGACGCTGAACGCTTGTGAGACCCTTTCTTCTTTTCCGAGTATTCTTCGGCCCATGCACTCTCTGTCTATAATGGGAGAAAGAAGGAACGGGTAGGTTTACCATTTAACAATAAACGTATACCACATTTGCAACAAGACGGATGGACGTTTACGGCATTCTGCTCAATCAAGTAAGTCAGGCAGAGAAAGACATATACCATATGATCTCACATGTGGAATCTAAAAAACAAACTCAGAGAAACAGAAACCAGATTTGTGGTTATCAGAGGTACTAGAGGGGGAATCGGATGAAGGTGGTCTAAAGGTACAAACCTCCAGTTATAAGATAAATAAGTATCGGGTATGGAATGTATAATACGATGACTATACTTAATAGTGCCGTATGGTACATTTGAAAACTGCTAAGAGAGTAGATTCTAAAAGTTCTCATCACAAGAAAAAAAAATTTTTTTAACAATATGAGGTAAAGGATGTTAACTAAACTCATTGTGGTAAGCATTTCATAATATGTATTCTAAGTCATGCTGTACAAAAGCTTATACAGTGCTGCATATGTCCATTTTATCTCAATAAACCTGAAAAACAGTTCCATTTCTTAAAAAAGTATACACTTTTCTATTATACAATACATTCCCATTAAAGAAAATTAAGTACTAGAATATTTAAAATAACACAATGACCCAAAATTCCTCTCACACCAGTTACTTTAATTATAATACTTTAGCCTATTTCCTTCATTTCTATTATTAGTAAATGCTTAGTTATTATTTTTACATAATTGTTAAGTATAGCATTTATTGAGCAAATGCATACAAATAATAGCTAACATTCCTGTGATCTTATTATGTGCCTTATCATGTGCTAGGCACTTTGCTTTATGGAAGTACATTTAAAGATCTTCACTGTATTATCTGATTGAATATATACGAGAAGCTCTACAAGTTCTGCAGATAAGGAAGCTTGATAGTTGCCTAATGTTTCACAGCTAATAAGTGGCAAAGCCAAGATAAAAACCTAAGACTCTGGAGTTCATAATCTTTTTTTTTTTTTTAAAGATTTTATTTATTTGACAGAGATAGAGACAGCCAGCGAGAGAGGGAACACAAGCAGGGGGAGTGGGAGAGGAAGAAGCAGGCTCATAGCAGAGGAGCCTGATGTGGGGCTCGATCCCGTAACGCCGGGATCACGCCCTGAACCGAAGGCAGACGCTTAACCGCTGTGCCACCCAGGCGCCCCTGGAGTTCATAATCTTAACGTCTATACTATGTCTAGCCTTGATTTCGATATCTGCAAAATATAGCCTCAAAAATGGTAAATCCTTAGTGGTTCTACAAAATCCAGATTTTAAAGACACTATAGTAGGAGAAAAAAAATTCAAATGAGTTCTTAGTACGTGAAAATATGCTCAATCTCACCCATAAAAGAAATCTAAGTTAAAACTTCACCAAGACTGGGCAATTTGATATCATACTCTTTCCTGTGTTGCTGGTGAAGTGTAAATTAGTACAGCCTTTCATGGAAGGGGACTAAGCAATCGCTGTCAAAGTTACAAATGCACATACTGTTTCATTCACCTTCTTTTGTAATTTATCATGCAGATGTACAAAATATGTATCTTTATGCACAAAATGATATAGCATATTACTCCCAGTAACACTATTTTTACAAGTTAAATAAATAATGGTGTGTCTTTACAACAGAATACTTATTAGGCTATAAAAAATAAGGAAATTCACAATAATCTGTGAGATATTAAGTGAAAAAATCAAGGCTCACTATAGTATGTATAGCAACTTCCTATGTAAAGTATCTCTGGAAGAATATACATGGCAAGCAAAGAAACAACAGTGGCTGCCTCATGGGAGGAAGATCCTTCCTTCACTGCATATATTTCTGTACCTCTTAAATTCTGTAGTGTAAGAATGAATGTATAGCCTGTTCAAAACAATACCTCTTTATATACAGATGGGGGGTCGGGGGGAGGACTTTTAAGGGAGAATCTTTCTATATGAATAGAGTAATGTCCTTAAGTAAAAAACAAGGTCTCAGAAGAACATATACACATCACATATAAAATATTCCTTCCAAAAATATAATAACTTGAATTTAATTGTGAAAAAACAGACTCAAGTTGACAATATTCAATAAAAATACTGGTTTATACTCTTAAAAAGTATCAGGGTCAGGAAAGACAAAGAAAAGCTAAGGAACTGTTTCAGATTAAAGGATACTAAAAAAACATAACATCTAAATGCCATGTCTGCTTCTTGACGGGATCCTGGCTTATAGGAGAAATTACTACAGAGAACATTATTGAAGAAACTTAAAAGCACCGTATCCATGTTAAATCTCCTGGATTTGGTAATTACTTTGGTAATTTTTATTTAAGTCCTTGTTCATATACATGTTTAAATATTTGAAAAGAGTCAGAATGTCTGCAACTTACTAATGATTGGCAAATAGTAACAACAGCAAATATAGTTACAGCAAAAAATAAAGAAAAATATAAAAATGTTTACTGGTGAATATAGGTGAAGAGTCTACTGGTGTTTAATCTACTATTCTTGCAATTTTTCTATAAATGAGACTTTTTCAAAATAAAGATTTTTAAAGTTAGGGAAATCTAAATATATTAAGTATAAAATTTAACTCAAGGAAAAGCAAAGAAATATAAAAGTTTCCTGCAGATTTGTTAAGAATGAATTAAAGATAATGAAAACAAGAGTATTAATTAAGCAAGAAAAATAAAATTAAGCATGAAGGGCAATAGACAGCTTTGCTAATTTCGGTTATAAGATGTTCAAACAGGAAAAGATGCTTACCAAAAGTCACTAATTTTACTTAAACTCCTAAATCAAAAGACATTGCTTTCCCCCGAAGAGGGGAAAATAGTCTCTGAAACAGAGGAGTTCCAAGAGAAAATAACAACATAAGATTTTTAAAAGCAAAAGATGACTGGTTTTTGTAATAAAGAAAACAAAAGAAATTATAAGAAAACCAGACACCAATCACATGAGTCACAAATTCACATATTCATACATGCCATCTGTAAAGAGGCCTAGGTGGTTAGGAAAGTTGGGAGGAGAATACCTTTTGAGCCAAAAGAATGTCAAATAATCCAGCCACACATACACATTCCATTTTATTCCTACAAACTGGTGTAGTCAGAAAATGCAAAAGGCATCCCTCAGAAATTAGGTAAATTAAATTAAAGTAATGGAACTGCAACACAGATAACACTGGGAAGATAAATTAGTCTAAATCTGGAGGGCAAGCTGATGAATGGTCAGTTTTTAAAGGAATCTTTAAAAGAACACGGGAGGGGGGCAGCTGGGTGGCTCTGACGGTTGAGCATCTGCCTTCAGCTCGGGTCATGATCCCAGGGTCCTGGGATCGAGCCCTGCATCGGGCTCCCTGCTCAGCAGGGAGCCTGCTTCTGCCTCTCCCTCTGCTCCCCTGCTCCTGCTCTCTTGCTCACTCTCCCTATCGCAAAAAAAAAAAAAAAAAAAAAACACTGGAGGTGGGGGGGTGACAGGAGGCAGAGGCTGGGGACAAAGTAGTACTAGGTAGTGTACCACACTCTAAAGCAGAAATGGCAGACCAGCCCCGCTCTGCTGGCACTGGCAAGCTCAAGCATTGCACTAGAAACTCTCAGGCTATTTGAGTTCACAAGGCAATGAGCAATGTCTGCCAAAGATACAGGAAAAAAAAGAAATGATGCCATATTTCTGCTATCTTTGTGTCAAGCAATTAGGATGACAAATAATCATGTACAATAAAATTTTAATCACCCACTCATCCTCATGACCAAAGCAGATAATGGGATAAGGGAAGGGCAGGAGGGGAAAGGAACATCTTTAAAAACTTGCTGTCATATTCCTAACCTTTTTTGATGCTGCCTTTCTCTGTACTTTCCAGAACCTCCTCTTTTCCCACTCATCCCTGAGGTACTTAGACAGACCTTAAGAGTCATACATAATTTTTTTTAAATGAAGAACCAGGGCTCAGAGTGGTGACATGATATGTTTTGTCAAAAGTCTAGGGGGAAGTTCCCGGAAGCACCCATCTATAATATAAAATAAATTCCTTCCATCATACTTACTGCTCTAGCACCATATGGACCAGGGCTCATAAAAGAGCCCAGGGCCTCTCAACAAGGGTAAAAATTGCCAATCAGGTGCAATAATTGTTAGCCCAACTCTTTTTCAACATAATGCTCTAGGGAAGCTAATAGCAATTGACAAACTGCTTAAGACAGGAAACCAACATGCCATCCTTGTCCTGATAATAATCAAAGGTAGTCATTTTAATGGGAAGCATTTATTAAATGGTTACTATGTGCCAGACACTGTTCTAAGTGTTTTACATGTATTTCCTTGTTTAATGCTCATAATATCTTAAAAGATAGGTACTATTTTCTTCTCATTTTACAGAGGAAACAAAGGCACAGAAGCGCCTGAACTCCAAAGAAGATACACAAAAAGCACATGAAAAGATGCTCAACATCATTAGTCATTAGGAAAATATAAATAAAACTCGTAAGATACAATTTCATACCTATTAGGATAGCTATACTGAAGAAAAAACAGGAAAATAATAAGTTTTGGCGAGGATATGGAGAAACTGGAGCCCTTATACATTGCTAGAGGGAATATAAACTGGTACAGCTGCTGTGGAAAACAGTTTGGCAGTTCCTCTAAAAGCTAAATATATGACTCAGCAATTTCACTCCTACATATGTATCAAAAGGAATTGAAAGCAGAGATTCAAACAGATACCTATAAAGCAATGTTCATTTCAGCATTGTTCACAATAGCCAAAATTTGTAAAAAACCCAAATGTCTACAAATAGATAAATGGATAAATATGTTTACCCGTACAATGAAATATTACTCAGCCATGAAAAAGAAATGGTTCAACACGGATGAACCATGAAAACATAATGCTAAGCAAAATGAGCCAGATATAGAATTCTAAATATTGTATGCTTCCACTTATATGAAATACCTAAAACAGGCAAATTCACAGAAACAGAAAGTTGAATAATGGTTTCAGGGGCTGGAGAAAGAAAGAGGAGTTATAAAGTTCTTGTTTGTGGTGATGAAAAGTTTTGGAAACAGATAATGGCAACGGTTGCACAACACTGTGAATATAATTAATGCTACTTAACTGTATACTGAAAAACTGCAAATTTTATGTTACATATATTTTACCAAATTTTAAAAAGCTGATTTAAGGGGCACCTGGGTGGCTCAACAGGTTAAGTGTCCAGCTCTTGGTTTCAGCTCAGATCATGATCTCCAGGTCATGAAATTGAGCCCTGAATCGGGCTCCATGCTCAGCACAGAATCTGCTTGGGATTCTCTCTCTCTCTCTCTCCTTCTGCCCCTTCCCCTGTCATGCTCTTGCTCTCTCTTAAAAAAAAAAAGAAAAAAAAAAACTTTAAAAAGCGGACTTAATTAACTAGCATACATACATTAGGGAATCCAACATCTACCAATAGGGAATTTGAGAATTCGTGATTAAACATGTTAGTGCTACATTCACTTGCCAAAGATGGGGACCCACAATGTAAATGAAAGATTAAGAGTGCCCAGCTATTGCTGCATTATACCTTAGGAGATTCTAATGTGAGCTTTACAAGCAAGATTAACAATCTGATAATTATAAGTTTTCTTTATATTTGTACCCTTAACATTCCCAATCTGGGGGACATTTAGAAGAAGGTGAAGAGAGTATGGGGTTTATACTGTAATTCAATGTAGTCAGAGCTAGGTGGGCTCCCAGTGGCTTATAATATCGTTTATTCTTACTGATAAGACAAAATATCTGAACCCACTGAACCTGAAACTGCAGAGAAGATAACAAGGGTTGCAGAAATGTTCAAGGAAATACACCCAGAGTAATTTAACATGGCATGTGGATTAAGCAGAAAGCAAGCAGGGACTACTCATTTTCCATACTATATGCCCTAATCTCAGCAATCTTACAGGGTTTGAATAAATGGAAAATTTTCTATAACTTTTTGGTTAAAGTCACTTTCTCAAAATATTCATTAATTTTGAGGAGTACAGACTCTGTTTTCATTTCTGTATTTGCCACTGGAATATAAACCTCAAGGTAATCTCAAATCCCAAGCATATACCCTAACAGTGAAGAATAACAGAGCGGAAAACAAACTAAGCCCAACCAGAACACGTGGAATTTTGGAAACCAAAATTCAAATCCAAAAACCACTGCAAAGTGCATTTACTTGGTTCTATAAAAGGACATTCTCTTCATAAAGTGCTGGGATCAAGCTACCATCAGTGATGTAAATCTGAAGTCTAAATCAAGATATACCTTAGCTGATTTTCAACAGTCAGTATAAAGAATCTTTTAACTCTTTAACTGATTTTCATTCTTCACCAGCAATAAAGCTTTAACTGTTCTGCTCATTCATTTCTTTGCAAATAATCCTTGAGTGTTTATTCTCTCAGGTACAGTACTAAATCCTGGAGATGAAAATACAGAAATGGATGAGCTAGACAATGGGCTCAACATCTAGTGAGCATGAGAAACACTAAATAAATGATTAGACAAATATTTAATTAACTTTAATTATAGTAAGTGCTATGAAAGAAACTACATCAAACTAAGATGCAGTTATCACTTGGCTTTATGATCTTGGACCTCAGCTTCCTCATTTGTAAAATCAGGAAGTAGATCTACGTGATCTCCTAAGAACCCTTTCTTCATTTATTTTTAGTAATCTCTATACCCACAGCCCCAAAGATCAAGAGTTGCATGCTCTTTCAACTAAGCCAGCCAGCTGCCCCTCTTGAGATACTTTTAATTGAAACATTTCATAAATCTAAAAGTATAAAACTTTGCTTCCAGGGTCTCTTTGTCAGGATATTTACATTTACAGAATCTATCTGCAGCATAATATAATTCCCATCTCCCAACATGTGACGTTTTTGGCACAAAAATATAAGGTTAGATGGAAAGTAAAGTAATCCTGTTACAAATTCAATATATTAAATATATTCTGATGTTCTAAACTAACAATAAAGAGGAAATGGAGAGGGAAGTGTGTCCATAAATTATCCTTATGTATTGGAATTACTTTGGGAACTGTTTAAAACGCACATTCCCAAGCCTCAACCAAAGCCTACTACAGAGTATCTGGAGGTCAGGCCTGGGAATCTGCACTTTTGATAAGCTTCTCAGGTAATTCTTTTTTTTTTTTTTTTTTTTAAAGAAGATTTCATTTATTTATTTGACAGAGAGAGATAGCCAGCGAGAGAGGGAACACAAGCAGGGGGAGTGGGAGAGGAAGAAGCAGGCTCCTAGCAGAGAAGCCTGATGTGGGGGCTCAATCCCAGAACGCTGAGATCACGCCTTGAGCCGAAGGCAGATGCTTAACGACTGCACCACCCAGGCGCCCCTTCTCAGGTAATTCTAATACATACTAATGTCTTAAGAATTTGAGCACAGCGTAAAACAAATATTGTTATGAGAAATGGTTTCAGAGTAAAACACTTGAGGATAAGAATAAACCTACCTGAGTAGACTTGTCCCTCATGCAAGGAGCAGCTTGCCCATGACTATCACGAGGCCAGTGTCCTGCAAGGTATGGAGCAGCAAGTGTATCCAGAGAGGAAGTCCGGCGGATAATACTAGAGGGGCTCGAGGATGGTGGTCGTGTTTTGTCACCTAGATTTAAAACAAATATTTGTATCTTTAAAACAGATTAGGAAGGAAACAAAGTAAAAACTAAGTTTTAAACGATGTGGAAATTTTCCAACTTAAATATTAGAAAACAAGTGAATAAACTACTGATTCACACAAACCTGGATGAATCTCCAAGGAATTATACTGAGTGAAAATGGTTAATCTCAAATGGTTACATACTGTATGATTTCATTTATAGAACATTACTGAAATGAAAAAATTTTAGAAATGGAGGAAAGATTAGCAGCCGCCAGAAGTCAGAGATAGGAGAGGGTAAATGAAGTGGCAGAAGAGAAGCAGGCAACAAGAGAGACCCTTGTGATAAGGAGCTATTCAGCTTGACTGCCGTGATAGATACACAAACATACAAAGGAGATTAAACAGTAGAGAATTATATACATGCACAAATGAGTTCAAGTAAAACTGGAAAAATCTGAATTAAGAGCAACAGATCGTACAACATCCATATCCTGGTTGTAATACTGTACTACAATACTACAAAATGTTATCATTGAGGGAGATGGGGCAAAGTATACAAAACTTGTATTATTTGTTACAACTGTAATCATCTCTAACAGAAAAATAGAAAATAAGACAAATGTATATCTACCCATTTTTTAAATGTTCATCTTTGTTCTAAGATTAAATAGGTATAATACACAAAATACTTATCATTGCACCACCTATACTCAAAATGATATAAGGCAGTTAAGATAAAGTTACAGGAAAATTCCATTTTAATCAGCTCTAAATGACAACACATATCTCAGGGAGATTTTGTTACAATAAAACTATATTAACCAGGCTACAGAAGCTATCATTGAAGCCACATATACAAAAGTCTTTTCCATTTCCAGCTACAGGGTATGTATTTAGAAGTAAAAAACTGTAAATATAAAGATGTAAAATAAAAAGTAAAAAATTAGAGGTAATGGGAAATGAGAGGTGATATAGAAAAAACACCTTTATATCTCCTTTTTTTTTTTTTAATGGGGGAAGGCAATAGGCTTAGCTAATTTCTGCTGTAAAAGGAAAGAGAGAGAGAAAGGAAGGAAGGAAGAAAGAAGAAAGAGAAAGCAAGAAGGCAAGGAAGGAAAAGAAAAGCTTTAAAAATATTAAATATATATGTATAAGTAAGACTGTATTATAATGCTATCGTTCTAGTTCCATATAACAAATACCTTGCTCTTCTTAAGCCCATATATGAAAACACTTTTAGACCCTCCCCTCTATTTGTATTACATTATGTCTTAATAAGAGTCTTGCATAGTTACAAGTATAAAAGTTCAGTTGCTGGTTATGTGACCCATATAACAAAAGATTCAATTCCTCTAACATAATAGTTACAGCAGCTGTGTTGCTGATAATCATAAAGCTGCTTCACAGATATGCCTCAGATACATAATTTGCTTTCAAAATGGCACAATTATTTCACTAAAACAATGCCTAACTGTTGTAAATGCTAACCATCTCTGTGTAGTCTTCCTTTTATAATAAACAGAAAATAGAGTACATATCCATAAGTTCAAGAAAGCATGTTCTCACATTATGACAAGTGAAAAACAATAAATGTACATGTTCACAATTTTCCTTTAACTAAAAAATTAATCTCTATTGGGACAGTCACAAGATTATTCTCAGCTAGGAAAAAAAAAGACACATATATGTTGTAAATTGGGGTATATTCATCAAAATGAAATTGTCAGAAGCTGTCTGGTACTTTTTTCCCCACTAGGATACTGCTTCAGTCACCCACCAGTACCCTAATCAAATAGACCTTACTAATGGGTCTGATCCCATTTTGAAGATTTTTAATTATCCAAGAGTTGACTTTTCAACTAGGCCTCCTAAGATTATTAAATTTTCTATACTGAAATGGGAGAATACAAAAATTATACATGGTTACATGTAAAAATACTAAACATTTTCTCTTTAGAACTCCCTTCCTGTAACCCATTCACATTTAAACATTTACTAAAGGTCTGTGAGCCAGTGCAAAGCCCTAGAAATTCAAAAGACAAAGTTACCATCTCCTGTAAAGAGCACAGTCTACATTTAGCTTGTCATTATTCCACTTCAATCCAAGTTCCCAAAATCGACAGGATTTGGTGCCTAATTATGAGGAAGTTTAAGGGATGGGAGGGAGCCTCAAGAGTCAAAGATGACTCAAAGATTCCCATCCTACCTGAACAAAAGCTGTATTTATAAGGAAGTCCAGGAGAAAGAATCTTTTCGACAGCTGACAAGACCCTTCTTGATCGGGCCTCTCCAGACTCACTCCATTGCCTGTACCACTTCAACCCCTACCTGTTGAATGACCTGCAGTTCCCAACAAGTGCCATGCCCTTGCATGCCTCCATGCCTTTGTCTCCACTTAGATTTCCCTAGATATCCCTTTCTTTTGTTTGGCTAATTCACGTTTAACCTTTCAAACTTCAGTTCAGCTGTCTAAACTGAAATTCAAAATTCAGTTCAGATATTTCCTCTGGAAAATCTTCCTTGAACAGCTACCCAAGCTCAAGAAACACATCAACTTCTAAGTCAAAAGTCCTACTGTGTGCTGCCATAGCATGGTTCACAGAAATAGTCCCTTGAATGCTCCACTAGAAAATGAGATTTTGGAGGCCAGGAATTCTACTTTCCTTCCATCCCAATGATTAAGACAGTACTTGATACATATGCAAAAAGAGAATGACTTCTAATGTTACTATTCTTCATCACAACAAGGGCAAATGTGCACAATAAATTGCAATACTCTTATTAATCCATAGTAAAGCAACAAAGTCAAATATTGCCTAGTATTAATTACCTGTGGAATTTAAAAAAAAAGTGAAACTCATAAAAAACCGATTGCTGGATCACGGGAAAATAGAGGTTGATGAAAGGGTACAAACGTTGAGCTATACAATAAATAAATAAGGTCTGAAGATCTAACATGTAACATGGTGGCAGGGCTGATTAACACTGCATTGCAAAATTAAAATTTGCTGAGTGCAGAACTTAAATATGTGAAGTGATGGATGTGTGAATTAAACAATTGGAGGAATCCTTTCACAATTTCACAATGTATATGTTTATCAAATCATCATGATGTGCACTTTAAGTATCTTACCTCTTTGTCAATTATATGTCAATAAAGCTGAAAAAATAAAGTAAATCAAAACAACAAAACAAAGGTTCATATTTGACTGTTTTTTAACAATCATGTCTTTAAAGAAGTTAACCACAGCAAGGGTGTGGCACTAAAAACAGAAGTCAGCGCCTTGGGCTCTGGAGTTCAGAATTCCCCAACTATCTGTGACCAGTTCTAGGTTCCTGGGTAACTTCTATGACAAAGGTAGAGCATCCCAAACCACAGCCCATGGGTACTACATTCTACAGACCTTGTTAGATTTAGGTATTTGTAGAACTTAATCAGGTACTGTCTCAAAAGGCTGTATTCTATTTGCTCAGAAAGGGGGGGGAAATCTCTTCTTTTTCAAGTATAAAAATGATAAATACTCCTCATAAACCTACAGTACAAATAAAAGCAATGTCAAAAGGCCACCACTCAAGAGATAACCATTTTAATGAGTATTTATTTCAGAAATTTGTCTACCACTCACACACACACTTTTATATAAATGAGGTCCCATTAGGCAGCTATTACTTAATGTTGAGAACTAAAATGGGCTTACTGAGAACCTATTTCCATTGCAATAAAAATAAATCTACAATACATTACCATTTTTAACAGCTGTATATGATCCTATTGAATGGATATACCTTGACTTAACCCCATAAACGATGGACATTTCCAGAGGCAGATACATCTTTTTACATTCAATTATCTCTTAGTGAAAAAATTTCCAGACATCAAATTGTATATCCAAGGACATACACAGGATAAAATTTTAAGTACTGCCACATTGCTTTCCACCAGAAAGTATTTTGCCCTCACAAGAATACTCATTTGCCCACATTCTGCAATGTACTTTATCAATTTCTGCCAATCTAAAAAAAGATTAAAAATAACATCTTATTTGCATTTCAATTATGAGTTATAAAATATTTATATATTACTGGCAATTTATATTTTTTATATATTACCAGTATTTTGAAAATATTACTCCTGATCTCTCTTTTCTTAATTTTATAGAGAACTTTTCTTCTGCTGAAGAAAAATTTAAATGAAAGGTGTTCCTTCAGTCTCATTTTAGCTTCCTTTTCTCATTAGTTTCAAGTAAAATGTAGTCAATTTTGTATTAAATAGTATGCAGTCTGGTTAAATTCCTATAAAAGTATATGCCTATTCATCCACTGTCTAAACTTCCTCCTGCAACACACACACAAGCGCACCCACACTCCCCCTCCCTCAAAATGTCCATGGAAAGAAATACCGGCATACCTAATTTTATTGTACTTTGCTTTACTGCACTTGACAGATACTGCGTTTTTTACAAATTGAGGGTTTGTGGCAACCCTGAGTTGAATAAGTCTATCTGTGCCATTTTTTGAACAGCATTTGCTCACTTCATGTCTGTGTCACATTTTGATAATTCTTGCAGTATTTCAAATTTTTTCATGATTATATTTGTTATGATATCTGTGATCAGTGATCCTTGGTATTATTATAATCATTTTGGGGTACCACAAACCACACCTATATAAGATGGTGAACTTAGTCAATAAATGTTGTGTGTTCTGATCACTCCACTGACCAGCAAGTCCCCCCTTTTCTCTCCCTGTCCTCAAGCATCCCTATTCCCTGAGACACAACGATACTGAACTTAGACCAGTTAATAACCCTACAATGGCTTCTATGTGACCAAGTGAAAAGAAGAATCACACATCTCTCACTTTCAATCAAAAGCTAGAAATGATTAAGCTTAGTGAGGAAGGTGTGTCCAAAGCCAAGAGAGGCCAAAAGCCAGGCCTCTTGGTACCAAACAGTTAGCCAAGTTGTGAATGCAAAAGAAAAGTTCTTTAAGAAAATTAAAAGTTCACTCTAATTAAAAAGAGCCTGGGTGCCTCAGTCAGTTAAGCGTCTGCCTTCGGCTTGGGTCATGATCCCTGGGTCCTGGGATCAAGCCCCACATCGGGCTCTCTGCTCAGCAGGGAACCTGCTTCTCCCTCTTCCTCTGCCTGCCGCTCCCCCTGCTTCTGCGGAGCATGTGTGCGCACTCTCTCTCTCTCTCTCCTTTCTCTAGGTCAAATAAATAAAATCTTAAAAAAAAAAAAAGTTCACTCCAGTGAACATATGACTAAGAAAGCCAAACAGCCTTATTGCTGATGGACAAAGTTTTAGTGGTCTGGATAGAAGATAAACCAGTCACAACATTCCCTTAGGTCAAAGCCTAATCCAGGGGCGCCTGGGTGGCACAGCGGGGATCGAGCCCCACGTCAGGCTCCTTTGCTATGAGCCTGCTTCTCCCTCTCCCACTCCCCCTGCTTGTGTTCCCTCTCTCGCTGGCTGTCTCTATCTCTGTCAAATAAATAAATAAAATCTTTAAAAAAAAAAAAAAAAAGCCTAATCCAGAGCAAAAGTCCTAACTCTTTTCAATTCTATGAAGACTGAGAGAGGTGAGGAAGCTGCAAAAGAAAAGTTGGAAGTTAGCAGAGGTTGGTTCATGAGGTTTATGAAAAGAAGCCACCTTGGGGCCCCTGGCTGGCTCAGTCGATAGAGCATGGGACTCTTGAACTCAAGGTTGTGAGTTCAAGCCCCATGTTAGGCATGGAGCCTACTTAAAAAAATAAATAAAAATAATGTTTAGAAAAAAAAAAGAAAAAGCCATCTCTATAACATAAAAGTGCAAGATAAAGCTGCAAGTCCTGATGTAGAAGCTGTACCACGTTATCCAGAAGATCTAGCTAAGATAATTAACAAGGTTGCCATACTAAACAACAGATTTTTAATGTAGATGAAACAGCCTTATATAGAAAAAAGATGCCATCTAGGGCTTTGGCTAGAGAGAAGTCAATGCCTGGCTTCAAAATCTCCAAATGAGAGGCTAACTCTCCTGTTAGGGATTAATATAACTGGTAACTAGGGTGAAGCCAATGCTGATTGACTATTATGAAAATCCTTGGGCCCTTAAGAACTGTACTAAATCTACTCTGCCTGTGCTTTATAAATGGAACAACAGAGCCTGGATGACAGCATATCTATTTACAACATGGTTTACTGAATATTTTAAGCCCACTGTTGAAACCTACTACTCGAGATTTCTTTCCAAATATTACTGCTCACTGACAATGCACCTTGTCACCCAAGAGTTCTGATGGAGATGTAAAACAAGTTTTCATGTCTGCTAACACAAGATCCATTCCACAGCCCATGGATCAAGGAGTCGTTTTGACTTTTCAAGTCTTATTTAAGAAATATATGTCATAAGGCTGTAGCTGCCTAGACGGTGATTCCTTTCATGGATGTGGACGAAGTAAAACTGAAAACCTCTGGTAAGGATTCACCATTCTAGATACCATTAAGAACATTTGTGATTCGGGGAAAGAGGTCAAAATATCAACATGAATGGGAGTTTGGAAGACATGGATTCCAACCCTATGGATGATTTTGAGGGATTCAAGACTTCAGTGGAGGAGGTAACTATAGATAAGGTAGAAACAGCAAAACTAGAGTTAGAAGTGGAGGCTGAAGATGTAACTTGAACAGATGAGGAGTTGATTCTTATAGATGAGCAAAGAAAGTAGTTTCTTGAAATGAAATGAAATCTACTTCTGATGAAGATGCTATGAATGAAGACTGTTGAAATGATGACAAAAGATTTAGAATATTACATTAACTTGGTTGATAAAGCAGCAGCAGTGTTTGACTCAAATTCTGGAAAAAAGTTCTACCATGGGTAAAACTGCTAACAAAAAACATCACATGCTACAGAGAAATCATTCATGAAAGGAAAAATCAATCAATGTGGCAAACTTCACTGTTGTCCTATTTTAAGAAATTTCCATAGCCACCCCAACCTTCAGCAACCACCACCCCGATCAGTCAGCAGCCATTAACATCAGGGCAAGACCATCCACCAGCAAAAGATGACTTCCTGAAAGTTCACGTGATGGTTAGCATTTTTCAATTAAGGTATACACCTTGTTTGTTTGGTTTTTTTTTTTTAGACATAATGCTATTGCATACTTAATAGGCTACAGTGTAAACATAACTTTTATATGCCCCGGGAAATTAAAAAACTAACTTGACTCATTTTATTGTAACATTCACTTTATGGTGGCAGTCTGGAACCAAACCCACAATATCTCCGAGGTATGCCTGTATTCCGGACACAAGTCCTTTGTCAAATACACGTAGGTGAAAATTTTTGCCTAGTCTGAGGTGTGTCTTTTCATTTTCTTAATGATGTTTTTTGAAAAGCAATTTTTAATTTCAATATAATAAATTTATCAACTACTTCTGTTTATTTCCTAAGAACTCTCTGCCTACTCTAACATTAAGATTTGCTCCTAAGTTGTATTCTAGACATTTTTCAATTTTAGCTTTGACATTTAGATCTTTGATCCATTTAGATTTCATTTTTGTGTATAGTCTGAGGAATGGATCAAGGATTATCCCCCCACACATACACACATGTTTCAGAACCATTTTTTGGTTAGGAACATTTATTGAAACATATGGGCTATTTCTGGATATTGTATTCTATTCCACTGATCTATATCTCCGTCCACAGGCAGCATAGTGTAAGTTCTTCAACTTTAAATTGTTATTTTTCAACATTGTTGCCAACTTGCATTTCAATATAAATTTCAGATCTTTATAATTTCATATAATTTTTAAATGTAATAGTAAAAAAATCAAATTTTATGTATTGTTTAACGTAAATTTTAAGATGAGAATAAGAGTCATGGGAGCTAAAATCCTTGATTTATTCCTGATCTTATGAGGAAAGAAAGATGTTAGCTGCAGGCTTTATGTGTGTATGTGTGTGTGTGTGTGTGTGTGTGTGTATAAAATAAAGCAGTCTTTCATTAATAAAGTTCTCCTCTACTCCTAGTTTTCTGAGTTTTTAACATGAAGCAATGTTTAATTTTGTCAAGTACATTTTCTGCATAAGCTGAGATAATCATGATTTTCCTTCTTCGCTCTTAGATAACAGGGTGAAATCCAGTCGATTCTCATTATTTGTAGTATTTACATTCTGTACAGTATCCAATGAACACTGAAATCATGAACACTGAGCCACTGTTCCCAGAGGAATCCAAGGTTAGACCCCTATGAGCCTCTGATCACAACATTTTCATCAACCAATTAATAAACAGCTTTGTTTTATGTGTTTCTCTTTAAAGACACTTTCTTTAATACATAGCATTCATAAACACTGAAATCATGGCCAACATCACTATAAATTCATGCCTTAACAAAGTTTACCTAACGCACATATTTTCTCGATAAAGCGCATAACAACCTTCTTGTGTTCAGAAACACTAGACAGACCATCAGCACTATACTTGGATCAGCACTATACTTGGAGACTATTTTAAAGAAAAAAACTTAAAAATAAAAAGCAAAAATGAGAAAAATGTAAAACTAAATAGACTGAAAAAAATACTTGTCTACAATATGAGAACTGAAAGAAGGCAGAGTGCTTTGTTTGACTTTAGCTGGGAATATGTGCATCAGGTGACTCAAATTTTTCACTTAATGTCCAGAGTGTCACGAGTACTGATTTTGGAATTATAAATAAAATTTAACTAGCAGGCAAATTTTCAAATATGGAATCTTTGAATAGTAAGGATTCACTGTATATTGGGATTTTTTTTAACTACTGAACCAAACTTGCATACTTGGCATAAATTCCACTTAGTCCCAATATATCACCATCATATTTGTATTATTGGATTTGACTTGATAATGATTTGTTAAGGAGTTTTATGTTTGTATTTATTAAGGATACTGTTATGTAGTTTTCTTAAAATAGTTTTGTATGGCTTTGACATTGGAGTTACACTATCTCATAAACTGAGATAGTGAAATACTTTTTATTTTCTGAAAGTACTTAGGGACAATTCATAGCATTTATTTCTTAAAAGTTCTATAGAATTCATCTTTGAAGCTATCTGGACAGTTTTCTTTATGAGGTTTAATTATGAATTCAATTTCTTTAATGATGTAGGGATAAAGGGATATTCAGATTTTCTATTTCTTCTTGTGTCAGTTTTGGTAGTTTGTCTCTTGTAAGGAATTTGTCTAAATTGTTGAATTTACTGTCATAAAGTCCACAAGGATCTTTTGTTATACTTTTATGTAGGATGTGCAGTAATACCCTCTCTTTCTTTCCCGGCATTGGTAATTTTTTATCTTTTTTCCCTTCATCAATCTAACTAAAGGTTTATCATTTTTATTTATCTTTTCAAAGAACCAGCCTTTTATTTCACTGATTTTTCTCTACTATTTTATCAATGTTCTAAGTCATCAATTTCTATTTTATTTACTTCCTTCTACTTTCTTTGGGTTTAATTTGCTCTTCTTTTTCTAATTTAAGATAGACGCTTAGAAAATTATTGATTTTGGATTTTTCTTCCTAATGTAAGCATCTTTCAAAACTACATATTTCCCTCTAGGCATGTCTTAGCTGTATCCCAAATAATGTATGTTGCTTCATTACCATTCAGTTCAAAATATTTTCTAATTTCCCTTGTGGTTTCTTCTTTGACCCATGGATTATTTAGAAAGTTTTTTAAATTTCCAAATATTTTCCATACAGCTTTCTGTTACTGATTTCTAATTTAACTCTGTTGTGCTCAGAGAACATTTCTATATGATTTCACTCTTTTTAAAGTAAATGAGACTTATTCATTCAGCATATGGTTTATCTTGCTGAAGGTTCCATGTGCAGTTGAAAACAATGTGTTGCTGCTGAATGCTCTATAAATGCAAATTAGATTATGTTTGTTGATAATGTTGCTTAAATCTAACTGCTTACTGATTTTGTCTACTTTTATTATCAATTATTAGGAAAGGAATGTTGATCTCGGCTTCATGAATTTTGAAGCTTTACTAATGGAAACAATTAAAAACACATTCTTAAATTGATCCCCTTGTCATTATGAAATATCTCTCTTTTCCTTATTTCTAAGTCTACTTTAAATAGTAAATTAATATTCTAACTTATGCTCAGTCCTATACAGTGCATATTTTCACACTCTCTTTTAACCTACCCATTTCTTTAAAGTCTTTAGGTTGCATATAATTGAATCTTGCTCTGTTAGTCCAGTCTGATAATCTCTGTGTTTTAATTAAAATGCTTAGACCATTTAATAGTGATATGGTTAGTCAATTTATTTTCTATTTGCCTCATCTGTTCTTTTTCCCTCTTTTCCTAAATAATTTTGGCTTCAGTATTTTTAGTAGTTCATATACTCCACTGATATATTAGTTATACCTCTTTTACTTTTTGCTTGGTTGCTCTAGGGTTTTATAACATGCATCCTAACTTATCACATTCTACCTTCAAATTATATCACTTTACAAATAAAAGACTTTAAGGACTGTATGTTTCCATTGCTGCCTACTGTCCTTGTGCCACTACTGTCCTATATTTTATGTATACATTTTACACCCACATATGACATTACTACTTAGCTTAAACAATTATTCTCTAAAGAAATCAAATGATGGCAAAAAAAAGTCTTTTTCTCACTATTTCCAGTGCTCTTTATTCCTTCAGATAGATCCAATTTTTTTTCTTTTAAAAAATATTTTTATTTATTTATTTGACAGAGAGAGCACAAGCAGGGGGAGTGACAGCAGAGGGAGAGGGAGAAGCAGGCTTCCCACTGAGCAGGGAGCCCAATGTAGGGCTCGATCCCAGTACCCTCGGAACATGACCTGAGCCAAGGGCCAACACTTAAGCAACTGAGCCACCCAGGTACCAGATCCAATTTTCTATCTAATATCATTTTCCTTTCACCTGAAGAACTGCCTTTAATCTTTCAGTGCAAATTTGCTGGCAAAGAATTCTGTCAGATTTTGTACATATGAAAAATTATTTAGCCTTCATTCTGAAAGATACTTTAGCTGGGTATAAAAATTCTATCTGGGTTTACAGTTTTATCTTTCACCACTCTAAGGAGGTCATTCCATGGGATTAAGAGGTATAAACTTCCTATTATAAAATAATTAAGTCACAGGGATGAAAAGTACAACACAGGGAATAAAGTCACTAGTATTGTAATAACATTATTTGGTGACAGATGGTAAGTATACACTTATTGTGGTGAGCACTTTGTAATGTACAGAATTCTTGAATCACTATGTTGTAGACCTGAAACTAACACAACATGGTATGTCAAAGTTCAAGTTAAAAAAAAATGTCATTACATTATGTTGTTGTGTATTATCTCTAGGAATAAATTTGTCATCATTTTTTGTCCCTCTGTACACAAAACGTCATTTTTCTCTAGGTGCTTTAACCTTTTTTTCCCTCTATCACTGGTTTTCAGCCATTTGATTAACATGTGCCTCAGTATGGTCTTTGTGTTTATTATGCTTGGGATGCTGAACTGCCTGTATCAGTAGGTTTACAATGTCTATAAAGTAGGGAAATTTTCAGTCACTATTTCTTTAAACTATTTCCCCCCTCCTTACTTCTGGAGTAAAATTACACCCACATTATATCACAGATCACAAAAACTCTGTTCATTTATGTCTTTTTTTTCTCTGTGTTTAATTTTTGGATAGTTTCTACAGCTGTCTTCAAGTTTACTAATCTTTCCTTCATCAGATAAAAAACTGCTATTGTTCCCAATCAGTGATTTTTTTTCATTTCACTTAGTATTTCTCATCTGTACAAATTCCATTCAGTTCTTTTTTAAATTTACTTTTCCTTCTCATTACACTGTTTTCCTTTAAATCTTTATAAGGCCCGCTTTAAGTTTTTGTCTGCTAACTCTATCATCTTTGTTATCTTAGCCTTCGTTACCTTAGTCTTAGTTTTCTCCTGTAGCTCATATTTTCCTGATTCTAGTAATTTTTTTATTGTATGCTATACACAGTGAAATACTTTTAAATGTCTGAAATTTTGTTATTTTCCCTTAAAGACTGTTAGGTTTTGTTCTGGAAGTCAGTTAAGTAACCTGTGGATCAGATTCATCTTTTAAATTTGTTTTTAAGTTTTAGGACAGACTGGGGGTAGATTTTATTCTCTGCCAGGTTACCCTTACTATTAAGGAATGGCCCTTTTGGGATCTCTACTGAATATCCTGGGTGATTAAAACAAAAAACAAAAAAACAAGTGCCACCATTCTGTCTGCTCAGTGTGTGAGCAATTCCTCAGCTCTGGGAATTATTCAACTTACAGCTCCCCAGTCAATCCTTGTCCAGATTCCTGGAGTTTTACTGTACGTACACACATTCTACATACTCCTTTAACAACAGCTAAAGGAAACCCTATGCAGATCTCTAGAACTCTTTTTTTACCTGGCTCCCTCTTCTCTGAAATTGTGTCTAGCAATTTTCAGCCACTTCAAACTCTCTGAAATACAATCTTTATCTCATCAATTCAACCAGACATAATGGACTGACAAGATTCCCCCTGCCTGCACCATACTCTGAAATGTCTTCTAGCAGAAATCCAGGGCAATTATAGTACTCATCTTACTTGTTCCCCTTTTCTCAGGAATCACATTCCCACACTGCTTGTCATCCAATATCTAAAAACAGCTGTATGATGTCTTTTGTCCAATTTTCTCACTGTTTACCATAGGAAGTTAAGTTCAGAGACAATTCTCCTCATGGCCAGAAGCAGAAGTCTCTTCATGCGCAAATAATCATACTTTCAACTCAAGTTATTCCTGAGCTATTATCCAGAACTATAAATAAATCTTTTGCTTAGTGAGTTGTTTTATTCATGGAGTAGTTTCAATGCACATATAACTATATAAGTAATGAGGATAAAGATGAAAATAAAAATGAGAAAAAAATACCTAAATACAACATTGACTGAACAATTAATATATATCAGGTATTATACTAATTGCTTTCCATGCATTACCTCATTTTAACACTTTGAGGCAGAGATTACTCAATTCATTAATTCAATAAATCTTTATTAAACTCCTACTACTAGACACTTCTAGGTACTGGTGACAAAGTGGTGAGTGTGAAAGTCAAAATGCATAATCTTTAGGAGTTGATCATCATTAGTCCCATCCTCATGAGGAAACTGAGGTTCAGAAAAGTTAAATAACTTGTCATTGTTACAAAGTAAGAAGTAGAGCCAAGGTTTGAGTGTAAATCTCTTTAAAACTGGACTCTGAGCAAGATCTAAACTACTATATTAGAAGGCCTGTAATAGAACTCACATAGAACTTATAGCCTACTAAGAAATACAGATAATTAAGTACATACAACATAGTATGACAAATACAAGAAGAGTAATTATATCCACAGTAATTATATCCACAGAGGAGAACTCACAGGCATTTCACATTTTACTAGAAACAGCAACAAGAAATCTGTTCCACACTTTGCTTAGAAATCCTTCAACACTTTGCTTAGAAATCTCCACAGCTAGATCACCCAGTTCATTAGGCAGGTTTCCTACTTTCCATGCCACTGAAGGCAAAAGTGTTGCTAAGATTTCTGCCTCAGTATAACAAGAAACCCCTTCCTTCCGTTTTCAGCAATACATTTCTCATTTCCTTTGAGCCCTCACTTGCAGCTTCCTCAAAGCCAATATTTATAGTCTGTTCAAAGAAACTTCTCTAGCATGATCAACAAAATTCTTACAACCTCCACTCACCACCTGGTTCCAAAGTCACTCCCATGTTTATTTATATATATTTGTTATAGCAGTCCCGACTTCTAGCTATGAAAATCTGTATTAGTTAACTATTGCTGCAAAACAAATTACTCTTAAAATTTTGGCTTAACACATCAAACATTATCTCATGGATTCTATGGGTCAGAAATCTAGGTGTGATTTATCTGAGAGTCTCTGACTTGGTCTCTCACACAGATGCAATCAAGGTGTCAGCTCAGGCTGCCATTATCAAGGCTTAAGTGGAGAAGGATCTGCTTCCAAGCTCATTCATAGGGCTAATGGAAGACTTCAGGTCCTTGCTGACTTTTGCTGGCCAGAGACATCAGTTTCTTCCCACTTGGGCCTCTCCCTAGGACTACTTAAATATAACAAGTTGCTACTCCAACAGAATGAGGACTCACAGAGAACAAATGAGTGAGAAAAGGCAAGATGCAAATGACAATCTTTTAGGAACCTAATCTCAGTAATGGCATTCCATCATTTTTGCTGTATTCTTTTGTCAGAATTGAGTCACTAGGTCCAGCTCACAATCAAGGGGAGGGTATTTTACAAGGGCATGAATACCAGAAAGTGGGACCAATTGAGAGCCATCTCAGAGGTATGACCAAGGTAGTAGTAATCACAAATGAGGGACACCCAAGAGAAGAGTAAATGCCTAGAAGAGCAGAGGTTTTGTGACAGAGGTGGCACTTGAATCAACTCTTAAAAATGGGATTTTGATGGTGAGGGAACAGGAATGGACATGTGAAAGAGGGGGAAAATGGTGAAATATAGCTCTAGGAACTACATGTACCTTGTAACGGCTGAAACAAAAGGACAATGGAATATGACCATGAATTGGCTAGAGAAAGATCTTGAATGCTCTGCCAAAGATTTTGGATTTCTTTTCTTTTTTTTTAAGAGAGAGGGCATCTGCACATGGGGGAGTGGGGAGGGTGCAAAGGGAGAGGGAGAGAAAGAATCTTAAACAGACTCCACACCCAGTGCAGAGTCCAATGCAAGGCCTGGGCTCACAACCCTGAGATCACCACCTGAGCCAAAATCAAGAGTCGGAAAATTAACTGACAGAGCCATCCAGGTACCCCAGATTTTGGATTTCTTAAGGGAAATGACATAATCAGATTTGCATTTTAGAAGAAATTTTTAGGCAGCAGTATGGATGGAGAATAAACTAAGGAAAATATATCGAGTGGCTATTGCAATAAACCAAGTGAGCAAGGCAACTTGAATCAAGACATGAAATATTTCTGAGCAATTCAAGAGATCGACAGTACTGAGTCCTCTTAGGGGTGACTATGTACACTGTGTTCATGATGAAAGGAGTGGGACAGAAGTGCAGCGGATTGGAAAAAATATGGAATTTGAAACTATCGAGACCTTGTTCAAATCCAACTCCATCAGCTATATTGCCACCTAGTTAAGTTACTTAACTGTTCTGAATCTCTCTCAATGCATCTGTAAAATAAATAGGGTTGTTGTAAGGACTAAATGACAATGCTTATGTGCAAAGCCAGCACACAGTGAACAGCATCTAGCATTACTGTGACTTCCAAAAGTTTCAGGCTTGGGAAACTAGAATATAATTAGTTCAGTTTCACAACCACTAAGTTTCATATAGGTATAGAAAGTTTCACACATTAGTTTGTCTACAGAGTGTGTCTGGGGTTCTATGCCAGAAGGACAAATTTGGAAGTAATCTATGTAAAAAACTATCGGTATACAAACAGTTAATGACGCATAAGAAAAGTGAGTACTGACTGAAACCCTAGGAACAAGAATATTCCAAGGACCTGCAAAGAAAGAAGTTTGAGAAAGACACTACCTCTGCATCCCTGTGAGGATTAAAAAGAAAAAAAATACATAAAACTCCTAGCATGTAGAGGATACCGTACTCCCTTCAAAAGTCAAAAGCCATTTCAAAAAAGCCAACAGGCAGAAGTCATACTAGATAGTCTGAGGCATGAATAGGAAGCAAAAAGTGAGACATGATCCTTTAATAAAAGTTCCTTATGAAGGGAAAGAAATAAAGTAAAAACTTTACAAAGGAATGACTGGCCTTTAATTCACCACTCTAAAGCCAGCACTAGGAACTTTATTTTATACTAAAATCAGTCCAAAACAAGCAGTAAGAGGAAATGCTTTGTGATGAAACAAGAACTTAGCCCTCCTGCATATATCACATCAGCCAGCGGTAAATAAAATGTACGCTACTTCAGTTCATAAATATGCCATAGCTCTTTTCTGGGCTCCCACTGTAATCTTTCACTTCTCTTGAAAACAAACAAACAAACAAAAACCCAACCCAAACTAAAATAAACAGATCCATCTGCAACTAATAAATACTTGCTAATAGCAGTCTTCAAAGAGTGACAATAAAGGAACAAAATACAAAAAGTAAAAAGAACTTAAGTTTCACATTTCAAAAGGTACTTTAGAATTTTAATATCAATCAGTACACACATGTTGTACTTATTAACATCCATACCATTAGCTCTCTCTCTCCTTTGCATGAGACATAAATTTAGAACTGCCTACCATGTATGTTTAGAGAGGTAAACCACCAGCAATTCTGAAGGCAATCATTTCTATTGCCTTCTCTATTCATGCTATGTTGCCTACCTTCAACAGGATTCATTCAATAAACATTTACTAAGTATCTATTATAGGTACAGGAATGAAGAAAAGAGAAAGGTCCCTGCTATTGGAAAACATATTCCAATAGGGAAAGTGGACCGTGAAACCAACAAATACATTAGATACTAACAATTGAGAAAAATAAAATGGGGTGAAAGAGTTAGGCAGCATGCTGTAGGGGGTTGCCTTTTTTTTTTTTAAAGACTTATTATTTTAGAGAGAGAAAGAGCACAGTGTGGAGGGGCAGAGGGAGAGGGAGAGTCTTAAGCAGACCCCAGGCGAAGCCTGATGTGGGGCTGGATCTCATGATCCTGAGATCATGACCTTGAAATCAGGGCCCTGAGATCACGACCTGAGCTGAAACCAAGAGTCAGATGTGTAACAGACTGCACCACCCAGGCACCCCCTGAGGGGTTGACATTTTATACAGAAGTAAGGGAAAGCCTTTCTGGTAAGGTGACATATGAATAGAGAGACCTTAGAACAGACACAGGAGAGAGACAAGGGCATCTGAAGAGTGATCCTGCTGGAGAGAAGAAGTTGAAAAAGCCCTGAGGTAGAAGCACTCTTGGCCTCCCAAAATCACTTAACCCTCTCCTCTTAACCATCCCAATCAAAACTGTAAGATTCACCAAGACAATACCTTCCTAGTCATTCCTTCCTTTCCATACCCATTACTACGGTCCTAAAGTCAGCTTTCCGTACTTCTTGAACTATTGCACCAAACTAGTCTGGCTTCAGCTTCTCCCTCCCTCCATCCTACACTCTGCTACCATTTGTTTATGTTACTAATTCCCTTAAAAGTTTTCAATGATTCCACAATACACACTGAATAAAATCTATAATCTTAACCCGGCATTTAAACACTCCTCCAAATCTGTCCCAGCCTGTATTTCCTATTTTTCCTATTGCTCCTAGAAAAAGTCAGTAGAATATAGTGGTTAAAACAGAGGCTCTGCCGACCAGACTGTGTGGATTAAAAAACTTGATCTATCATTTACCAGATGTATGATTTTGCATATTATTTACATCTCTGTATTTTCAGATAATTATGATACTCCATGTAAGATTTGTTGTGAAGACTTAAAAAAAAAAAATCTATGCACAGCATTTAGAACCATCCGTGGTACATCATACATATCTTATAAATAAATATTAATCTAGATATAACTCTCCAACGACCTCCTAGTTTATATATTCAATAAAATTTATTAATCACGATACAGCTGCATATAAAATACAATTTAAATAAAATGAGTGAGGTCTATAAGTCATTTATACCTAAAAAAAAAAAAAAAGTTAAAAATATATACAGTCTTTCCAAAGGAGAAATAGCTCTATGTATAGAAAACACTCCAAGTTTAACAACAAAAATGTGTAAGTTTGTACAGAGTATGATACCATTCTACTAAATTTGCCAAAAATTTATAAAATATATGTATGAAGGAATGCCTGGGTGGCTCAGTCAGTTAAGGTTCTGCCTTTGGCTCAGGTCATAATTCCGGGGTCCTGGGATCGAGTCCTGCATCGGGCTCCTTGCTCCACAGGGAGTCTGCTTCTGCTTCTGCCTGCAGCTCCCCCTGCTTGTGCACGCGCACTCTCTCTCTCCCTCCTCTCTGACAAATGAATAAACAAAATCTTAAAAATAAATGAATAAAAAATAAAATAAAATATATGTATGCATGTGGGGTATGTGTGCAGGAGTGTATCACTATATAAAAATTCTGCAAGAATATCCAAAAAACTGTTATTAAGGGGCCATGGAGAAGAGTATTTACTTTCCATTTTAAATCCTTCCATGAAGCATGAGCTTCTTTTAATCATGTACACATATTATTATTTTGAAAAATTAAAAATATTTGAAACCAACATATTGCCAGATGCTATGCTCATTTACAGTCCGTTGGGATCAGCAGGTTCTAAAAAGCAATCAGAAACCTAATGAGTCTTAAGAAGGGAGAAGAACAGATTGCTCTGAAAGCTTGTGAAACAGGAAGTGTCATCAAGCTAAGACCTGAAGAATTAGCACGAGTTAGCTAGGTAGGAAGAGTTCTTCAAGCAAAGAAGAAAGGATGTGCAAGGGACATGAAAAGAGTAATGTCTGATCAAGAAGTCAAAACATAGTCAATATGGCAAGGACACAGAGATAGAGTATGGCTAACTTCCTTTCTTCTTATCCTGATGAAAGCCCACCCACTCTTAAGACCCAGTTCAAGCATCATATCCAAGAAACTTTCCCCAACTTTCCGGGCCAAATATATTTCTTCTGTTTCTATTAGCACTCAGTATATGCCTGAGCATTTGTCACACAGTCTACTGAACTCAACTGTCTTTCACACTATCCTATAAGATCCCTGAAGGGATTTCATGTCTCCTTTGTCAATTATAGAATACAGCAGGGGTCAGCAAACTACGACCACGGGCCACCTAGCTAAGAATGAGTACTTCCATTTCTAGAAGGTTGGAAAAAACACCAAGAGTATTTTGTGACATGTGAAAATTATATGAAATTCAAGTATTAGTGTCTGTAAATAAAATGTTATTATAACATAGCCATATTCATTTATTTACGTGTCACCTATGGCTGCTTTTTTGCTACAATGTCAAGAGATGATCGTGACAGAAACTATATGGCATACAAGTTCAAAATATTTACTGTCTGGCCCTTTCCAGAAAAGGTTTACCCACTCCTGGTAAGCCTAATATCTGACATAATGTCCCTGAGCTTTCTTTACAGTCTTCCTATTTGAAAGCTGAGTAGGCTAGGGAACATCAGAAATTCCAGGGCAGTAATGTACACTTAATATTGTAATTTCTTCTTTGGAATATAAAGTAAACACCTATTGTTTTCTTAACTATAGTCTCCTATAGAAACCAAAGTTCTACTAAAATCTCGACAATTTCTTTTTTTTTTTTTTTTAAGTAGTCTCTATACCCAGCATGGAGCCCAAAGCTGAGCCTACACTCACAACCCTGAGATCAAGACCTGACTTGAAATCAAGAGTCGGAGCTTAACCAACTGAGCCACCGAGGCACCCCAACAGTTTATACTTTCTAAACATAATCACAAATATTTTCCATTTTGAAGAGAACATGTTTCACATCAAAATAAGATTTAATGTTAAAGTCATCTAAAAGAAACACAAAAATGTATCCTGAGCTGAGGCCTCATGTTCAACATGCTCTCCTCTACTGGCTGTTTTCCTGTAATCATTTTTCAACTTAAACTGGGGAGGATTTTCCCGTATATTGGGCAAAGGTGAGGTGTTCACTTCCTCATCATTGTGTGTTTGAAATGTTAAGCACAGAGGCCTTTTATCTAAGCCCCCTATAATAAAACTAATACAAACCTTATTTAAAAAATTTTTAGACTGGATTAGAACATACTGGAATCCATGAAAATTACTAAAGTTTTATATGAAACTGTACTTTTAATCATGTAGAATAAATTAGCCACTGGAAAAGCCTTTTTTTTTTTTTTTTAAGATTTTACTTATTTATTTAGAGAGAGGGAGAGGGAGAGTGAGCACAAGCAGGAGGAGGGGCCAAGGGAGAGAAGTAGGCTCCCTCGGCTGAGGCAGGGAGCCCTACATGGGGCTGGAGCTCATGACCCTGAGATCATTACCTGCACCAAAATCAAGAGTCGGAGGCTTAACAGACTGAGCCACCCAGGTGCTCCTGGAAAAACCTTTTTGAAGACGTTTACAACACTAGGTAGTGCCAAAACTTTATTTAAAGAGAAAATTAAGAAATTCCACTGCATTTCTTTGCTAGAAGATAAATTAATGACTTAGGTAAGAATCTTCAATTTTGTGAAAACTAACTGCCCTTATTTTTACTGTCTGTGATGTATCCATCAATAAAGGAAACACTAATTAGTTATACATTCTCAATATACAACTAAGAGGAAAAAATGCAATTTACAGGTCTTAGAGCCCATCATTAAAATTAATGAAATCTTGGGGTACCTGGGAACCCAAACTAGAACACCATGTAACATTAACTTCTAAAACTATGTCTTTATACAAGACTACAACTTTCCTGTCAATAAGGCAAATAATGTGGGAAACAATACACTGAATCATTAAATTATTTATCTGGCTCTTTGGGCATCAAACTGAAGACAGCAATTACGCTTGATTTAGAAACTAGGAGAAAGACCAACACTTTCAAGCTTTCAAAGCTAAACTGTTGGCATATTTGGTAAGTTTATTTGAAACACTGAATACAAGGACTCAAACTTCAAAATGTAAACATCGGGGAAGAGCTACCATCTGCCTGTATACTATATACTCTCTCCCCGCACCTCTCCTTCTTTTGGTAAGACTCTGGTCTCTGAACAGCATGTATAAATGACCCAGACTTGGTTAAAAATAGTACCTCATCCTTTTGGGTGCAGTAACTGGTTCTGGAATGGGCACAAAACCGAAGTCCTTCCCTGGCATAAGTTTAAGCTGGAGTGGGTAGGGAAGAAGCCCATTTGCCTCATGGGTCTTGCAGATGAAAATACAAGTCTGGAATGGTCTGCGGCCTTGTTGCCACCTATGGAGAGAAAGTTCCTACACTAGAAAGTATGATCCTTGAGGACACAAACTTACTCTGTTTTATTTGCTTCAATTGTTTCTCCAGCAACTAAAATTGTGTCTAGCCCATAGTAGATACTCAATAAATAACTGTTAATTTGAGACAGTAGAACAGAGTGAAGCTAACAGACACAGATGAAAGATTAAGGGATTATTACAAAGTATCCTGAAAACATTTCATCCTTGTGGACAGATCTATCCAAGTTCTTGGTTATTCAGAATTTTATCAATTCTACTGCCATTCTTCTTAGAAGTTGGGCTATTATTTGCAACCAAGACTCTAAAAAAATACTACCTCAAGCAAACAAAGGAAAAAATTAACAAATGAATAAAGCAAATTGGTGCTTTTAACATTTCTTCATCTTTGACCTAATAAAACACTGAAAGATAAGGATTCCAAAGGAAAAAAAGCAACAGTCATCTACTGTCTTTTCTGAAGGATGATTTAAGGAAATACTTTCACAATGACATGCCTGAAAATTCCATCTGAAACAATGTGAGGAACATTTCTCTTAGTTATGTTCCCTTTTGGCCAAAATATCTCCATGAATAGTTTTTATAATTTAAGCTTAATTCAGTTAACAGACTAACTTTCAAAAAGCAATCTGAATAATTTTGGCAGAAAATATCTTCTGGTTCATCTCCCTTCCCTCTGCTTTCCAAAATAAGCAAACTTTATCCTCTCTTGATTACTTATTTTGCAAAGCTGGTATTTTTTATTGCCCTTCTGGCAATAAAAACAAAGATTTCCGTAAGTAAAAAAACTCACTGATTTCCGCACTCACTCACTGACAAACCTGTTGGCAAATAAACACACTGATGTTACATCAGAACTATTAAAACATACTTTTTTTTTCAATTACAATTTTTCCTCCTTGAATCACCACTGCTTTATTTTTGAAATCATGTCTGTTTTGAAATTTCTAACAGCATTACAATATAATATTTGTGTTTACCATATATTGGTGTGATTTTAAAACACTGAAAAATATTTCTACTTGAAATGCCCTGTTTTCCAACCTGTTCGACTAATTCTTCCAGAGCGCTCTATTCACTGATTTATCAGTGTATTTATTCTCTCTGTTTCCAAGAGTACTCCTATACCAGACAATCTTAGAGGCACTCACTACTAGATACTACTCCAACTAGAAGCAAGAAGGAAGGAACTTCTGGTATACCATATGCCTTATTTTTGTGTTCTTTCAAACCATCCAGCTTAGTATGATAGCTATTTGTAATAATTATCCAATGTTGGCTAAATTACATTAAATAATACTGTGATAAAATTTAAAAACACAGGCCTTGGGGCGCCTGAGTGGCTCAGTCAGTTAAGTATCTGCCTTCAACTCAGGTTCTTCTCCCTTTCCCTCTGTCTTCCGCCCCTTCCCTACTGTCTCTCAAATAAATGAATAAAATCCTTGAAAAAAACAAAAAACAGGTCCCGAAATGAAATAGAAGTCGAAATCCCACATTTAGTAATTCTCTGAAATACTAAATGACTTAACTCTCTGGGCCTAAGAATTCTCATTTATGAAATGTGAATAAATACAGCCTAATCTGGAGGCGTGCATCCAATGCAAGAGGCATAAATTCAAACACACTTTCCTCTTTCTTTGATCATACAGAAAATAAGAAAACTTCACCCCAAATCCAATGCTCTGTATTACACTCCAAATAATGCCTCTTTTAAATAAATCCTCATGTCGGATGAGAATCACTACTAATCTCTCTTAAAAATATAAAACAGAATATTTTAAAAACTGTATTTCCTAAATGTTTAGATATTCTAGATAAACTAAGTTTATGCATGTAGGGTAGTTCTGCCCATTGATGTGACAGGTGCCTCTCAATAAAATCTTTACAACCTAATTATTTTGACAAGTCATACATACGCTGATTTGATGGTCTACCACTAGCGTCTGTATTATTCCATAACCTCATCCACTACTCTTCTGTGGTTCAGCTATGCCAGATGTCCACTTCACTACCTATCCTTACCCACCACTATCCCAAAGGCCTCAAAAGATGGAAACCTAGCAGAAATAAACAGAGCCAGCATACCTCTTCAACTAGAATAATCCAATATAAGTTATTTATTTTAACTTAGACCCTTAAATGTCATAGTGGGGCCCAATGGCTATGGTTCATCTTGAGATTGGTCTAAAACATAATACAAAAAGTACCAACCATGGGGCGCCTGGGTGGCTGCATCGTTAAGCGTCTGCCTTCAGCTCAGGGAGTGATCCTGGCGTTATGGGATCGAGCCCCACATCAGGCTCCTCTGCTAGGCGCCTGTTTCTTCCTCTCCCACTCCCCCTGCTTGTGTTCCCTCTCTTGCTGGCTGTCTCTCTGTCAAATAAATAAATAAAATCTTAAAAAAAAAAAAAAAAAGAAGTACCAAGGGCACCATGACAATGCTGTTCCTCTAGATGTAATTACTTTCTTCAGTGAACTTAAGAACAGAACATCACTTCTATGAAAATAGAGAACACATACATAGAAGAAGCTTTCTCTTAGCCAGCTCAAAGAGAAAAATTTACCAGAACAGTCCAAATAGAGGACTGGAGCAAGTGGAAATAGCTTTAATGCTGTGTTTTTAATCTTTCTTTTTTTAACATTTAACTCCATTGTAAATCACTGCTATAATACAAATAGATTTTTTTTAAAAGGGAGAGAGCATGTCTGTGTGTGGGGTTTGGGGGCAGAGGGAAAGAGAATCTTAAGCAGAGTGCAGAGCCCCACCCAGGGCTCGATCTCATAACCCTGAGATCATGACCTCAGCCGAAATCAAGAGTCAGACACTTAACCAACTGAGCCACCCATGTACCCCTAAATAGATATTTTATTGGCCCTTTTATTACAGAAATGGAACATTCTATTTCAAAGTATTCAAAAAACAGAACTGTTTAAGAAGAAAGTGAAAGTTACCTGTATTGCATTCCCCCATCCAATCAGCAGAAACCCGGCAAGCAGGTAAGAATGCCTAACACTTTTCAGAATATAAATGTACATATGTACACACTCAGATACAATTAAAACAAAACAGATGTGCCAGTTAGAGCTTCTCTAACTCAAGTCTTTTGTCCCTACATTCTCAGCCAAAGCTATGAGTGTATGTATATATGTGAGCTTGTAACAATAGTTTTTTACAAAGTATTTTCCAGCACAAACTCTGTTGAGTCAACTTAGTTTTTGATTAATTTATTGAAGACCATAAATTATTTTTTCCAATCTTCATATTTATTTTACTAAAATAATTTTCTTCCATTTCAACTGCCTTTAATAGAGAGCTTACAATAAAGACCCAATCTGCCTTTGACTATATCAAATTTTAAGCAATTAGAAGCTTTATCATCAAGAGTTTTCTTCTGAAACAATCATTACTATTATGTCAAATTTTATAAGGGCAAATTGTGCAGATACATACTATCATATATAATCTATATAGGGTTTTCAACATATAAAGATGCAATGACAACATAAAAGATAACATAAGAGTCCAAAAGACACAACTGATTAAAGAATTTCTACCTTTTGCTTGAAGAATATAAAAAGTTAGTTATCTATACTGTAATCCCCATAGCTACCAACAACAAAAAATCTATATAAAGAGATAGTCAAAAAGCCAATATATAACTTAAAATGGATTACTAAAAAATAGTCAAGTAATCCAAAGGAAGATAGATAAGAGGATGACACAAAAAACAGAAGAGAAAACAGAGCAAATAGAACAGCAGGCCTATAGCCAAACATAATAATTGCACTAAATGTAAATGATCCAAACACATTAAAAAACAGAGATCATCAGGCTAAATTTAAAAAAAAAAACATACTCTGTGGCCCCTGGCTGGCTCAGTCAATAAAGCATGCTACCCTTGATCTCAGGGTCTTGAGTTCAAGTCCACAACTGGGCATAAAACCTACTTTAAAAAACAAACAAACAAAAAAAAAACCAAGACCCAACTATATGCTGTCTATAAGACAACCCACCAAATACAATGCAGATAAGATGGAAATACAGAATAATATAGAAAGGATGGAAAAAATAGACCACACGCAAACATTAATCAAAGTAGATTTCAGAACAATTAGAATTACCAGAGATAAAGAAAAAGGTCAATCCCAAAAGACATAATGATTCTAAATGTTTCTGCAGATTAAAAAATAAGTGTCAAAATACATGAAGCCAAAGCAAACAGAAATGGAAGAAAAGTCCACTATCATATTTGGAGAATTCAACTTCTCTCTCAGGAACTGATAAAACAAGTAGACTGAAAATCTGCAATACAGAAGAGCTGAAAACTGTCAATCAATTTTACCTAATTTAAATTTATAGAACATTCCACTCAACTACAGCACAATACACATGGGCACATTTGTCAAGGTAGATGAAACACTTATCAAGGCAGATCATATCTAGGTACATAAAACAAACCTTAAAATATTTAGAAGTGAAATTATAGAAAGTATGTTCTCTGATACAGAATCAAACTAAAAATCAATAAAAGAAAGCTATCTAGAAAACCCTCAAACAAAATTTTTTAAATAACTCATGAGCCAAAAAAAAGAAGTCTTGGGGAAACTAGAAAATATTCTGAACTGAATTAAATGAAAATACAAAATATCAAACTTTCATGGTATGTTAAAATTTAATTTAAAAAATTAAATAAAATTAAATAAATTAAATAAAAAAATTTTAAAAGATGCTTTCTACACAGTCTTGGTTCACAGAATTAAGAATTTGGCACTTTTCTCATGCTTCCACACATACATTTGAAAATACTTCTATCTCCATGAAAGAAGATGTTAGTTGAAAGATGCTTTCTAACAGTGTTGTTTCACAAAGTACTAAATAAAATAAAAATAAAATTTAAAAAAAAAAAGAATTTTGTGGGATGCAGCTAAACTGCGCAGAGAAAAATGTACAGCATTAAATGCTTCTATTAGAAAAGAAGGTCTCAAATCAGTAATTTAAATTTCCATCAGAGAAGCAGATAGGAAAAGAGCAAATCCAACCCAAAGCAGGTAGAACAGAGAAAATAATAAAGACAGGAGCAGAAATCAATGGAACAGAAAAATAACAATGTAAATGAAACCAAAAACTGGTTCTTTGACAAGATCTACAAAAATGATATACCTAAGACTGACTATAAAAAAAAAAGGCACAAATTTCTAATACCAGGAATGAAAACCCTCAAATATCCTTCAACTGGTCAAAGAATAAACAAATTGGGGTACATCTATATAATGGAATACTACTCAGATATAAAAAGGAATGCACTACTGATACATGCAATAACATTAATGAATCTTTTTTTTAAGATTTATTTGAGAGAGGGATAGAGAGAAAGACAGCACAGGGAGGGACAGAGGGAGAGGGAGATAAGCAGACTCTACTAAGTGCAGAGCTCAACATGGGGGCCAACACAGGCCAGATCTCACAACCCTGAATCACGACCTGAGCCGAAATCAAGAGTCAGATGCTCACCCAACTGAGCCACTCAGGCACCCCACATTAATGAATCTCAAATGTACTGTGCTAAGTAAATGAAGCCAGACTCAAGAAACAAAATACTGTGTAACTCATTCTTATGATGTTCTGAAAAAAGTAACACTACAGCAACCAAAAACAAATCAGTGGTTGCTATGGCTTAGAAGTAAAAGAAGAGGCTTTCGGCTTAAAAAGGCATGAGAAACATTTATAGGTAATAGAAACACTCTATACATTGATCATGGTTGCAGTTATCAAAATTTACACAGCGGTATATTTAAAAGGATGAATTTTAGTTTAAAAGGATGAATTTTAGTTTATGTAAATTTTACCTCAAAAACTGGATACCCCACACACCTGCCAATAGTGGGCACCTGTATGGCTCAGTCGGTTAAGCATCTGTCTTCAGCTCAGGTCATGATCCTGGGATCGAGCCTCCGTTGGACTCCCTGCTCCACAGGAAATCTGCTTCTCCCTCTCCCCCCCCCAACTCACTCTTTCAATCCTCTCTCTCACTCTCTCTCTCAAATAAATAAAATCTTTTAAAAAATTAAAAAAAAATAAAAACAGGAGTAGCTAAAAATGTTAGTTACACCCTCAATGAATAAAGTGGTCAGTCAATAGATACAGAGTTAAAAGACTCCACATAAACAGTGAATGAGCATTTTAAAAGAATACTCAACCCTGTTATTAGTATTATTTTCTTATTAAATGGCATTAAGTAGCTACTATATGAGGATGATTAAAACATTATCTCAAATACTCACTATGACCATAGGAAATATGTAAGGAAATACAAATGAAAACTATGATGTAGTACGCTGTTGTACACACTGAACTGGTAAAGCTAAAGAAAAGGCACGAAGTCTAATTCTGACAAGGCGTCACAGCAACAGGTAGATACACTCCTTTCTGGTGACAGCGTCAAGTGATTCAGTCCTTTTTTGGAAAGCAATACTACAAAGCATCACATTACTTAAAACTTCACTCAATAATCTCAATCCTGGGACTTTTTTCTAAAGAGGATACACATAAATGTATACTCATACGAGCCCCCAAATACATAAATTTACAAAAATTTTTATTAAAGTAATTTATAAGGAGGAAAATAGAAATAAATGTCCACTAAAAAGGAGAACTGTTAAACCAAAATTTATAAACTTGGTAGAGATTTCAACCTAATATACAAATAGCATATCATATTATACTTTCTTACCTTTTATTTGACAGTTCAGACTCATTAAAAAAATTTATGTCACTTCACATATATTTTTTTTAAATGGTACAGGTCTGACATCTATAGAGGGTTTTTTTTAGCTTTATTTTAAAAGCTTAACATTACATGGGTTGCCTGGATGGCTCAGTTAAGTATACAACTCTTAACTTTAGGTCAGGTCATGAACTTAGGGGTTGTGAGACCAAGCCCTGCATCAGGCTCCACGCTGGACAGAGAGCCTGCTTAGGATTCTCTCTTTCCCTCTCCCTCTGCCCCTCACACACCGCCCACTCTCTCCTAAAATTAAAAATAAAAAAATTTTAAAAATAAAAAAATAAACCTTAACATTACATTTTTAAAAGCTTTACAAAGGGGGAAACTATTCCATAATATCTTACTATACTTAGTTTTAAATCCAGTTAGCAATTAAAAGTATACTATTAATTTAAAAAGTATCAGTCAAGAGGGTGTAGATGGACCAGAATATTCTAATGAACTGTTACTAGAAATATACAACTTTCCAGTATTAAAGGACTTTCCAACAGGAGGACCCCAAGGATTTCTGAAGATACTATACTCAATAGTGAGCTAGCAGTATAGTCTTCATACAAAAAGTTCATTTATAAAACAACAAACAGTACTCAAACCAGACAAAATCCAGTGTACTCAAGGCTTCCAACAAATAGGGAAAAAACAGGCAAAAGACAAACAGAGGATGAGGCACGGGTCTTCACAAATATTGTTTAAAAGACAGGAATCCATCCATTCATTCATCTGAACAAAATTTTTACTGGGTCTTATTTAAATCTTGCAAGTTCTCCCTACCCCAATTCCCCCCAATTCAAGGGAGTACAGAGGCACTGGGTGGGCCACATGGTATTTTAAAAAAATTGGTTGGGAGACTGTCCAAAGATACGGGTTCTAAACCTTTCTTACACAAGAAACAACATTTCTGAAGTAGATCAGGTGCATTCCTATGACACTAAATCAATTCCCAGGAGCAGACATTCCAAGAATTCTTAGGGATATCATTAATGGCAACTGCTTTCTAGAGAAGTGAAGAATGTCTACCTACAAATCACTTAGCAATCCCTGTCTATACATAAAACACTCTAATTCTCCTTAGTCCCATATGGCCATTATCAGGTTTTTGCCATTAAATACTACTCTTCTTAGTAATGTCATATATTTTCTTGTTTTTACTATTAACCCTTGAATATTGCAAAATTCTATATTGCCTCTCTCTCTAATTCTTTAGTAAGTCCAGGGATGTCTTCTTTATACCTTACAAGCTGCGCTGCACAGAGTGAGCTTAAGTTCTAAAATAATATGAAGAGACATCACTCACCCTTATCTTTAGAAGTATCAGTACATGCACAATGGGAAAACATAAATAATGTGAAATGGTTTTCCAGAAACTACTAGAGCTCAGTAAATCCCAGTATAACACTAAGTAAAATAACAACTTTTAAGAATGCTAAATTAGAAGGGTATATGTAAAAAAAATTTATCTTCCAAAATGTCCATGTTATTATTAAAAATGTTAGTGCACCATCTCCAAAAGTATATGGTCTATTCTGTATGCATACAGAATATAGTAGCATTTATGAAACCAGTTGTCATTAACAACATTATTAGCTTAATCACCCAACTAGGTCAAAAATCTCAGCCATCATTATGCTCTCTCATTTCCCTCATCCCTCAAATATAATCAGTTAAGAAGTCCTATCAATTATTTTCTTCTCAAATAAGCCCTTTTTCATTCACACTACAAGCACTCTATTTCACACAATTTAAGAGTGCTAAAGACAGTAAAAATGAGTAAATATAAAATACTTTTTATTTTTAATTGCTTATAAAAGATAATCATCTAAAGTAAAAACAGTAACAATGTATTATAGGGTTTATAACAGAGAAGCAAAATATTTGACAATGAGAGCACAAAGGATGGGAGGCAGGATATGGAAGGATATTAATAGAAGATTATAACCTGAAATATTAGACAACAGAGATACAGAACATAGCCATCACAGCAGGAAAGTTCTCTTGGACAGTGCTGCTTGAATGCAACTACTAACAGCATGGTAAAACGAGATATAATAATAGTGGACATAAAATGGAATCATAAAAAAATAATAATCCGGGGCGCCTGGGTGGCATAGCGGTTAAGCGTCTGCCTTCGGCTCAGGGCGTGATCCCAGCGTCATGGGATCGAGCCCCACATCAGGCTCCTCCGATATGAGCCTGCTTCTTCCTCTCCCACTCCCCGTGCTTGTGTTCCCTCTCTCGCTGGCTGTCTCTATCTCTGTCAAATAAATAAATAAAATCTTTTTAAAAAATTTATTAAAAAAATAATAATAATAAATAAAAAAATAATAATCCAAAGCAAGATAAGGGGAAAAAAAACATAGGCTCCTGGAAGTCAAGTATGAACTGATATCAAGTCCTGAAATGTATTTGACAACAGAAAGAAAAATGTATATCTCTGGCCAAGAAATTTCATTTCTAAGAATTCATCCTACAGATAAACTCTTAAGGACACAAAGAAGTATAAACAAGAATATTCAACATAGTATACCACTGAACAGCAAAAATTGGAAATGATCTAAATGTTCAAAAAAAGCCCAATTAAATAATGAGTGGTAAATAAACCTGTAAGCAGTCATATACATACACATTTGAATATGCCATAGAATGACTCTGGAAAAAACCAACCGAATTTCTCTGAGAATAATGAACTTAAAGACAAGTATGGAGAAGACTTCTTATTGTATTTTCTTTTACCATTTATAATTTTTTTTATCACGTGTATATATTATCCGCAGGGAAAGAAAGGAAAGGGGGGGGAAATACATGCTAGCAGGTAGACTAGAACATACAACTACAAAATCAGCTCTTTAAGAGCAAGACTTCCAAAAAATATCTAAGTTTACTTCCAAAAGAATTTTACATTAGCTCATAAAGAAGAATGGTCAACTAAAAATTTCATGTAGTTTTTTTGGAATAAACTATAGTTAATTTCACCTCCACTATGCAAGCCTTTAACAGAAAGCTGTTGTATTATACTCCTATAATACTGACGAAATAGAAAGATATAACCCACAAGGACAACAGACAGGAAAAAAGACAACAGCAGGAAAGATGTTTCAGCCAAATTTTGAAAGCAAATATATTAGGTGATAAATTAGCTCCAATCTGATTATGAACGCAACCCGAGATTTCCTGAACTGTCCAACAGAAGCTCTAGATTTTGGTGCAAAGGAAAGTGTCTTGCCATTCACGGGAAAGCAATGAATAATTTGCTGCATTTTCAACTTCTTTTATGAATAAACAAACTTTTTCTTGTGTAACGAGCATCAAGAGCAAGGAAAAAAATGTTTCATTTCATTTGAAAATGAAATGTGGGTGTGCTCATTTCAAGTTCAACCCAGAATTGAGTATTTGTACAGCAAAACCGTACATGTATTGCCTTAAAGAGATAAATTTTGTTTTTATTTTTCAAACATCACTTTTTATGTATAAGTCTATAAAAGAGATCAAGAAACCAACAGATGTGTAGAATTCTGCATAACTTACATTTGAGACAGATCATATTACTCAGAAAGAATTCTTTCAAACTATTATACAAATTGTGTCTCAGGCTAGATCTTTTTCAGATTATCTTGGCTTATGGTTTTCATAGTTTTATCGCACAACTTTGTCAATAAATTTTCATGTTGTAAAAACTAACTTTACTAACTTTATTTAAATTAAATCTACTGAGTCTACCTTTAGAAAAATTAAATCTCATTTGGCTCAAGCCAATTATTTAAGCAAAATGTATTGTGGTTGTCTTAGAATTTTAAAAATCCATGAAAGGGAAAGAGATTGGGATGCCTGGCTGGCTCAGTCAGTGGAGCATGCAACTCTTGATTTTTGGGTCATGAGTTTGAGCCCCATGTTGGGCACGGAGCTTGAAAGAGGGAGGGGAAAAGGCAGGAAAGAGAGGGAAGAATGGAAGGAATGAAGAAAGAGGGAGAGAAAGAGAAAGGAAGGAAGGAAGACTGATTTCAAGAAAGGTAAGCTAAATTATGTTTTTCTCCAAGAAGAGGTAGGGGGGAAAATGATACAAAATGAATAAACTTATAATACATTGGTCAAATAGATCCACAGAGAAATCAGTCTGTACTCAGAAAAGCATTAATTATCATCATACCATTATATCTCAACTTAGTGATCATAAAAGCAGGGGTTCCTCAAGAAACAAATTATTTCCAAAGCAAAAAGACTGGGAAAAACTGCTTTAGACCGATTAACTAGGCAGGCCCCAGACTTAAAAGATACCAGACATATCCTCAGGCATGATACTGTAGAACTCTTCCCTGGGAAACCTGGCAGAGAAAAAAAACCTACATTAGAAAGCCCTTTTGTCATCATTCTCTTGTAAGATCCTCTTGTCTACCATCCTGACCTAGCCAGACAGAACACCTAATCAGCATTTTCGGGTCTTATTTAAATATTAATAGAAAACTAATGACACTTTTCACATGACAGACAAAGTTCAAGACAGAAAGAGCTCTGCAGATAATGCAGAGGGCAAAACAAACAAAAAAAAAACTTTGAGGGTATTTACACCTTTTATAAACATTTTTATAAGACCCTGACAATCCGACAGCCAGGTAAGTTCTCTTGAAAAACAAAACTATGATGACCAAGATTTAAAAATCAACTGAATGGACAGAAGATAAAATAAAGCTGCTAGAAAGAACAAAAAGATAAACTAGGACAGAAATAAGAAAAGTATTAGTTCAATTCAAGATGTCCCACATAGCAGGGGTTCCAAAAAGACACAACAGACAACAGAAAGGAGAAATGATAAAAAAAATTTCCCCAGAAACAAAGAGTACTAAGAGTTGAAAGGGACTGCCTCTAGGGGCAGGAAGTAGGAGTAGAGAGAGATGTGTCAGGAAAACATTTTATTTGATTATAACTTCAGTGTTGTTGTTTTTTTTTTTTAAGATTTTTTAAGTGATCTCTACACCCAACATGGTGCTTGAACTCACAACCCCAAGATCAAAAGTCGCATGCTCTACCGACTGAGCCAGCCAGGAGTCCCAGTGCTATTTGATATTTTTAATTACATAAATGTACTGCGATAAAAACAAAATTTAAATTTAAAAATACAGTACTAGAATATGCCCTCTTTTTTCTTCAAGAGTGTGGACATGGAAGTAGATGACTTTCTCAACTTCCTTCCCTTCTACTGCTTCCTTCCCTTCTCTTGCTAAGTTATCTGTCATTTTAACCCACCCTTACCACCTTCTCATCCTCAGAGAAAGAAGTGTCCTCAGTCGTTTCTGAGATTTCCAGACTCTCCATGTGCCGGATCCCACTGCCACTCACATTTTCCATGACCTTGCTCCATCTATTTTCATTTTCTCTTACACTTGCAGTCTCATTCTCCTCTGAATCCTTTCCCCACACCCAAAAAACATGCTTAAGTTTTCCCCATCCTATAAACAAATGAACCTTAGCTCAACTTTTCATCCTGTTTTGTCACTTTCCTTCCTTTCGGTGACGTAAGAGTAATTTATACTCAAGAGTAATTTCTAATCATTACCCTTACTTAATAACCCTCACCTATCACTTTAATTCAATTTCTGTCCCCCATAAACTACTCTCTCTCAGCGATCATCAACTGACTGAAATGCCAAATTCAAAAGCCTATTCTCCAGGGTCACCCTACTTGTTCTCTTCACAGAATCTGAAAATCTTTATCAGCCCCTCCTTCAAATCCAAGGAGAGAGGAGCTAATACTGAGAGATTACCCTAAATAATACTGAGAGATTAAAAGGATTTTATCCTTCTAATAATCCTCTACTGTAAACACTACTAGTATCCTCCCCCCCCTTTTTTTTAGAGAGGGAGGGGGAGAGGAGCAAAAGGAAAGGAGAGAGAATCTTAAGCAGGCTCCACGCCCAGTGCGGAGACCAACATGGCACTCAATCTCACAACCCTGACCTGAGCTGAAACCAAGACTCGGACATTTAACCGATGAGCTACCCAGACACCCCACCAGTATCCCCTTTTTAAAGGTGAAGTGACTTTGCTTAAATAAGTGGTAATCCCAAGATCTAAACCCTGGAAGTCTGCCTGCAGAGCTATTAACCATGGAATACATTCTAATTCATACATTTTCTTCAAGGGTTTTCTGAAAACTTCCCTTTCTAGTTAAGAAAAAAAAAAAAAGGAGAGGGAGGGATAGAGCACAAGCAGGCAGAGGGAGAGGGAGAAGCCGGCTCCCTGCCCAGCAGAGAGCCCAACATGGGGCTCCATCCCAGGACCCTGGGATCATGACCTGAGCTGAAGGCAGACACTTAACCGACTGAGCCACCCAGGCATCCCTACAGAAATGAATTAATGCAAATTCTGCTAGCCAAGATGTTGAACTAATAGTAAGGTTCCACTTCGCCTCATCTTCAACTGTAAAATACAGACATAACAAACGAAAAGGATTCCCCTTGAAGGTATGAAGTTAACATCAATCCTTCAAATGTTAGGGAAACACTGAATTCTTAAAGCTGTGTACTTCACAAAGTACCAGAAAGCAGAAGTCTAGATATGAAGTCCTGATAACCTACCTCCTGATTATTAGTCCAGAGAAGTCCATCTCTTGTTGCTGCTCTTGCCACTCCCCTCCCCGATAAACAACCAAATTCATACACAACATAATGTATACAAAGGGGAAAATTAGCAAAATACATATTGCTATCTACAGATCAGTCACACTGCAAAAATAATTTTTATACATACTATACTAGTGTTCTGTAATGAGTTTTCAAACTATTTTCCTTTGGTGCTTCTAGTGCCCGCTTTTCAAATTTAGAGCATAGCAAAAATCACAGGAGGGTGTGGTGGGGGACTTTCAAAGTCTGCATTTTTAGCAAGGACCCTAAGTAATTCTGATACAGATGAACCACAGACCACACTTGATACAGTTCTGGATGCTCACAGGCAATATTCTCCCCAATCTGAAATTTCAAAGAACCATGAAAACTAGGCCTACACTGGCAATTTATGTTACATCCACTAAAACTAGAAGCAAAACTAATATGATACACAATAGTTAACTTTTATACTGAGGTACTATGCTCAGTATTCTTCAGTTTCCTTTCATTTAATCCTTACCACCATATGAGGCAGATATCATCATCATCTATTTTACAGATAAGAAAGTTAAGGGTTAGAAAGTTACTTACTTACCCATATCACATGGCTTCTAAGTGGTGGAAAACAGATATTAAACCCAGACGGTCTATCCAAAGCCTATGCTAATATGCCACCTCTCCATTTGTAATATGCCTATCTGACATTTTATTAAGACAAAAGGAGGGAAAGCACAAAAACAAACCTCACCTTCTTCCCCATTTTATCTACAGTTAACACTGTTGCCTAGTTACCTCCTCTAAGTATTTCTCAGTTCCTAATGGCAAACCAGTTTGCCATGGAGATGGCAGGCACTGAAGGTGAGAAGTTTAAAATATGTCAGGGATAGGTGCTTGGATTACTTTATAGTAGTCAAAAGAAGAAAGTTCTGGATTAACAAATGACTATCTTTAACCCTGGGAGAATAAAGCAACTGGATAGAGATGCGGCAGAATAAGGACACCCCCCTAAGGATTCTGAAACCTTCAACTCAGAGGCTTTCAGATACCAGATTCCCTAACAAAGGTTGGGGCATCCAGCTCATTTGATAGACACCTTGAAGTTGGCAGCTTTATCTAGATGGTCCCTGGAATTTGAGTCATATGAGGTTTACAGAACTACAGACCCTTCCCCTCTACTAGTAAAGATTTCTACATTTCACTGAGGCTAGAAACTGGTGATACTTTTCCTTTAATCAAAAAGGGAGTCCGAGTGATTAAAAAGATTCTCCTTTTTCCTTCTTCTCTCCTTCCAGATTTAGTCTGAAGAAAACAGCAAATTATCTAGTTTGTGTTATGAAGACTTGAAATCTGAAATCTGAAAGTCCTACTCTGCATGAAAGCTCACTAGAGTGAAACAAGACATTCCTGGGAAAGAATCTATCAGACACTCACTTCAGTATAACTTAATGACAGACACTATTCCTTTCACATCAAGTTGAGAGTGCTGCACTAGAGGAAAAAGTTTTTATTTTTTGGGTTTTGTTTTTTGTTTTTGGTGGAGAGACGAGGAAGCTTTTGAGAAGGGTTAATTTTACAGTATGAATGGAATGATAGACCTGAGACAAGGGAGCTTTGGGAAACATGAAGAGTGGGCACACAAGGAGAACGAGATCCCAGAAAACAGAGTCCTGAAGAGCAGAAGAAAAGAACACCTTCCTCCACTCTTTGCCAACACTTAATTTAACCGTGCTCTCCTCAGGTTGCTGCTCGGCTTTAAGGGTCACACAGCTGAGAGGGTAGCCACATTCTGTTATCAGACTGGGGTCACCACCTCCTTCTTCCCTTCCCCTTTCCACACTATGCTGGCTCCAGAAGGCTGAAGGCAAATTAAAGTAATTATGTTCACCAGGTACATCTAAGAGTTGCTTCAAGACCAAAGCACGTCTAATTTTGCTATGTTATATATATATCCAGGTTCTATCTTATACATCATGAAGCTACCTTCTTGATATAAAAGGCATGGTTTTGGAGTACCACCCAGCAGAATTCAAGCATCAACTTTACCACTTGTTACTTAACTTCTCTAAAATCTACTGTGAGAATTAAAATGAGATCTAGTAGGTAAATCACCAAACATACAGTAGGAGCTCAGTAAAGTGATAACTATTATTTAAGGGGGAAGGGGATTCTAGTACTTTCAACAATAGAAGTTACAAAAAAATACTGCATTTTCAAAAGGTTTAAAACAGTATTCTTTTTCTAATTAGAAAACACTACTGGTCATTTTCCAGAGCAATCTCTCTGAAAAACATATCCATTGTCTAAAATCTTTGATAAAATAAACAGTAAGAAAGATTCATCCTGCTCCCTGCATTTCTGAAGGGACTCTTGAAACCACTAAAAAAATCTTTTATTTGGTTGAGAGGTACTGTACTAAGTTTCCTGAAATTTCCAGTAATTCTGCCTGAAAGATTCTAAAGAAATTCTCTAGACAAGGGAAAAACAAAGGTATATGTCTCTAGTATTACTCCATAAGCTAAAAAACACCCCTTTCTTTTTCTTCAGTAGATTCTAAAACGAAGGCAATCAGATGACAAATCTTATCTCTCCACTTTCACAATCTGAATTTCTTTTTGAGTTACTCTTTATGAATGACTCCAGTGGAACCCAACAGCTCCATTCAGAACCTTTTCCAAGAAAGCTCCCAAGTACACAGAAAAATAACAGGGCTTTTTTGGTCCCTAAAATAACAAGCAGACAAACGGTGGATATGTTTTTTTTTTATAAAACAAATAAATGGTTTTACACTAAACAATATCTGTATTTCAGAGATACACCCAGACTCTAAGACAAAGCCCATAAACTTTCCAAAGGAATCTTCCTTCTTTCTCGCTACCCACTTATCAAGTCTAAGGAAATGCTAACACGCTCCCAGCCTCAGATCTCTTCAGGGATCCAAATCTGCTATGCTAACGAATTCGATCTTTACAATCTGAAACTGTTTTGCGAAAGAGAAATACTTAGCAGCAGACATGTGCTATATTAACATTAACCATGTCACTTAAAGAAAGTGACAAACCACTCCTAGCCTCACACCCAAGGGAGGGTGAGCAGTAACCAGTCGGCGGCCAGAATCCCAGGTTTATCATTAACACGTCCCAGCCCAATCACAAGGTTAGCGGCTGCACCTGCACTATCCCGCACCAGCGCAAGGTCGGCAGAGCAATGAATGAGACAAACAAGGAGCGGTGGAGAGGGCGCAGGGCTCGCCCCGGGACTGAGGCACCGCACCACCCGGGCCCCGCCCTCAGCCCCGCCCCCGGCCGACCCGCTCCGCGGTAGCGCCGCAGTCCCCGCGCGAAAGCAGTGCGCGCCCAGGACCCCTTCCCGCCGCTTTCCCCTCGACGCGCGGTCTCCAGCACATACCTGCTTTGCAAACGGGGGCGCTTGGGCTCCTCCTCTCCGGGGAACTACGGTTCTGCTCCGGAGACCTTCTCCGGTGCCGGACGCGGGCTGGGGGTGGGGCAGCGCTCACCTCGCCGGTCCACAGGTGGGTGGGCGACGAGGAAGGCGACGACACTGTGCCCAGCAGCGGCGGCGGAGGCTGTGGCCGTGGGGGGCTCCCGCGAGCCCCGGGCGCGGCGCCGCGCGTGGGGCTGGTGCCTCGCGTGGACGTCGCGGACGCGCCCGTCTGCGTGGCCACTGTGGGGCTGGTGCGCGCGGCCGCACTCCCGCCGCCGCGCGTGGGGCTCGTGCTGCGCGAGGCGGTGCGCGGGCCCCCGCCGCCGCCGCTGCTGCCGCCGCCGCCTGAGGGGCCTGAGGCGCCACCACAGCAGCCGCCGTTGTTGCCGCCGCCGCCGCCGTTGCTCCGCGTGGGGCTGCCATGTTGCTGCTGCTGCTTCAGCTGGAACGGAACCGTCGCCCTCATGGGTTGCAGGCGGCTCCCAGCTCCCCCGGCCGTGGCGACCGCACCGCCCCCGAGGGAGCCAGCCGGCGTGGGGGACCCATTGCGCCTCACCCGCTGGGACATGATCCCCCCCTCCCCGGTGACTGGGCGAGACGGGGGGGGTTTGTTGTTGTTGGGTTGCAGGGGTTGGATTCTCGAGGCCCGAGGGAAGGTCCCCGCAACGGGGTGACGAAGCCGGAATCCGGAGAGCAGGGGGCGCCCGGGCCGCGGCCGGCAGCAACGAGGTGGTGCAGCCGCCGCCGCCGCCGCCGCTCCTCCTCATCAACAATAGTGTCTCCTCCGCTGCCCCCGCCCCCCGCGAGCGCCCATTGGTGCAGCGTCAGCCGCGCTCGAGCCGCTCCGCCGCGCCCATTGGCTGGTAGCAGCTCGGGTCCCGGGCCCCCGGGGCCTTAGAGAGCCTGGGTTTGCGCGGAGACCGTCTGCTCTTTAAAGAGAAAGAGACCCCGCCCCCCCGGGAAGGGGGAGCGGAGGAAACAGGCCGTGTGTATGTGTAATGTGTGCGCGCGCGTGTGTATGTGTGTGTACACGTGAATGTACGCGTACGCGCGCCTGGCCACGCGCGTCTTTTCCTTCCCACTTGAGGGCGCCCTGGGGACTCAGACTCTGGAATATTTCCAAAGGGACCGTCCCGAACCACAGCGGTCCCCAAGGATGTCTGAAGTCTTTTCCCCATAACTTATTACCTTACCTCAGTTTTAACGCTCAGAGGATGTGTAGTGCATCTCTTTTTGTTCTGTCCTAATTCCGTCAACGTTTGGACAGAGCTCAAAGGAAAAATTTAATTAATCTTATTGGCATATTACACCTCGTCTCATTTTTTGTTTAAATCTCTACAAAGAGCCAAATCTCAGAAAGATTAAAATTGCTGGTTAGAGTATGGTTTTGGATTGTATCTATGAAGTCCAGTTACCAAGTGCTATCGCTACCGTCCCGTATCTCAAGTCATCAAGAATATATTTTAATCAGCTACTTCACAGTTCCTTGATACCTTGGAAAGACGTGCTACCTTACAAGTTTGTAAAGTGCCATAGTTTGCAAGCGGTTTTATTTGATACATTGTTATTTGAGACAGAACTGGACCAGCCATTCATATTTTTGTCTAATGAAGGAAACAGATCTTTGTAGTATGGGCAACAACTCAGGAAGACAGGCCGTAACACTAGTCTAAAATAATCTTAGGAGCTCCTTATCAATAAAGACCAAAAACAAAAAACAAAATACAATAAAAAAAAAAAAAGAAAAGGTAGACCCATACACCACATACTGACTTCTCCTGTCCATAACCTCTTTTTACTGGGTTATTAGATGTACATTCTACACAGACTATGTCTTGTAAAAATGGGAGAGTAAAGGGCACAGTGTGATTTGCTCTGGACCTGAAATTCTACTGGGACCCTGTGCACTGTGGAGAAAAGCCTTTGCAGACCCCGGACCCACCACTTACTCTGTAACCTTAGATAGATCACTAGCCAGTTTTCTTTTCTTTTCTTTTCTTTTTAAGATTTTATTTATTTGACAGAGATAGAGACAACCGCGAGAGAGGGAACACAAGCAGGGGGAGTGGGAGAGGAAGAAGCAGGCTCATAGCGGAAGAGCCCGATGTGGGGCTCGATCCCACAACACCGGGATCACGCCCTGAGCTGAAGGCAGACGTTCAACCGCTGTGCCACCCAGGCGCCCCCACTAGCCAGTTTTCTTATCTGTAAAATGCAGAACCATTTTCATACAATTATGATTATTAACCAAGTGTTAAATGAGAATATGGTGTGTAGAAGATACTCAGTAATTCCAGAGTCTCCATGTGATTCAAAAGCCCACATCTCTCCTTATCACCCATTCCTCCTCTCTCCCCCACCACAAAAAGGACCCCAAGCCCTTGACCCACGAACCTGCCTTAGGGTGGCTGGTGCTCTGTCTATATCCGACATCGCTACTCATCCCAACAACCTGTGGTAAGACAAAAACAGCTGCTCATGAGACAGGACACACAGGAAACTGCCAACAAGATCCACACAGATAGTGAAGTCCCATTTTAAAACAACGAGTAGGAGAGAAGGTAAACCTTTAAATAAAGATGTCATGGATGCTGTATCTGACACTTTTGTCCTACACAAAGCAGGAGCTCAATACATACTTACTGAATTAAACTGAGGGAGTTCAGCAGCCCTCGAGTTTGGGGCTTCCCGATCAATTTTCTTTTCCTGATGAGTTCAAGATTATTGTATTTTTGCCTACCCTTTTAATTCATCCCTCCATCCTCAGTGCATTTTTTTCAAATTAAAAATTATTTGAGTATAGGTGATACACAATGTTATATTATTTCAGGTGTGTCTGATCAATTACTTTTGATGTCACCAAGCCAGAGAGCTAGTTGTAGGGGCAAGAGACTTTAAGCTTTTCTGAGCTAATGTGCTGATTTCAGCACATAATTTAATTAGATCAAAGAGTTAAAGTGTCCTTGGCTCAACCATGAGTTCTCCTTCTGCTTCTAGTCATGTTTCTTATAGAAAAAACTCTACAGTTTCAGAAAATGCCTCTTTTTCAGCTTACCTCACTCATCAGTTTAGGGGTTAACGTTAAACAAACGAAAGCACTTTAATTGAAGCACGTATTAACCATTTCAGCCCCTTTGTACTAAAGGATATTTGTGATGGCTTGTAAATAAAACTTTGAAGGTGTGAAATCATCAAAGAAAGCTATATATATATACATATATATGTGTGTGTGTCTGTGTCTGTGTGTGTCTGTGTGTAAGGTTCTTGGATACCTTAGAACTCTTTTTTTAAATTTTTTTTTAAAGTAGGATCCACGCCCAATGTGGGGCCTGAACTCACGACCCTGAGATCAAGAGTTGCATACTCTACCTACTGAGCCAGCCAGGTGCCCCTGTTTTTAAGATTTAATGGCAATGCATAAAAGCATCATTTACTCTTGCTTTTGACTTCATGACCTGTTGTTGAAGATTCAGAACAATGTGCATCCAGGTGATATTGATCTTTAGTTTCCCAGTTTATCTATGAAGTGAATCATTGTATTTCAAGGATCAACAGAATAAACACGTCTCCCTCTGGTTTAACCTTGTTATTAGGATGTCATTCAAATTATGTATGAAGTTGGAAAAGAATCATATTGAAATTGGTTCATCTGTATTTAAAGTCCAGAAGACACCATTACTGATAGGCTCATTTGCTTCTGTGTTTTCTTAACTCTTCAAAGTGATCTTATTGGGGTGCCTGTGTGGCACAGTTGGCTTAGTGTCCAACTCCTGATCTCAGGGTCATGAGTTTGAGCCCCACATTGGGCCCCATGGCCTCTTGGGCCCCACGGTGTGTTGGGCTACATACAGGGTGTAGCACCTACTTAAAAAAAATAAAAAATTAATAAAGTGATCTTATTTTTGTAAAGGAGGGTGGATTCTGAGAAAAAGTTTATTCTTCCTGTATTTTTTTTCTTATAGTTTTAGTGGAGTCGGCCATATCCTTTTATAAATCTCTAAAATGGAACATTATACAACCACTAAAATGATAATTATGAAGTCATAAATTCCTTTTACTTTAAAGAGGAAAAAATAAAATGCATCATTATAACTGCAACAATACAAAAATGTTTATGCATTAGAAAAAATACTGAAGGATAAAATACTAATATGAAAATAAAATAGTCATTTTTAAGGTGGGATTTAAGGAGGTGTTTTTTTCCCGCAGAAACGCTGATATGATAGCCCTGCTTATCCATGGTTTTGCTTTCCATGGTTTCAGTTACCAACAGTCAACCTCAGTCTGAAAGTAGGTGATCCCACTTCTGATAAATAGAGGTCAATATTAGCCTAACTCTATGTCACAATGCCTGCAACATTCACGTAACTTCATCTCATCTTGTAGGCATTTCATTTCACATCATCACAAGAAGTGTGAGTACAGTATATTTTGAGAGAGAGAGACCACATTCACATAACTTTTACTGTAGTATATGGTTCTATTTTGTTACAAGTTATTGTTGTTAATCTCTTGCTTTGCCTAATTTATAAATTAAACTTTATCCTAAGTATGTATGTATAGGAAAAAACATAGTGTACGTAAGGTTTGATACTATCTGCAGTTTTTGTCATTCCATGGGGGTCTTGGAATGTATCCCCCTTGGATAAGAGGAGACTACTGTACCCAGTTTCCTAATGAAGGAGGAGAATTATCACAACTTAAATTGCTGAGTGATGTTCTGTGCTCAAAATCTGCTACTTCACTGAGACTTCTGTCTAAGACCATTTCTTTTTTTTTAAGATCTTATTTATTTATCAGAAAGATTTAGAGAGAGAGAGAGAGAGAGCACAAGCAGGGGTAGCGGCAGGTAGAGGGAGAAGCAGGCTCCCCACTGAGCAAGGAGTCTGATGCAGAACTCGATCCCAAGACTCTGGGATCATGACCTGAGCCAAGGGCAAACACTTAACTGACTGAGCCACCCAGGCGTCCTTATCTAAGACGATTTCATGAAGGCTTTCCATAGCATCACATGTTCTGGTGTTACTCTTACCTCTACTCGTTGGTCACTTCTTGGCTTCTTCTGATGATGAGAGTACCTCAAGATCTATCCCAAGCCTTGGACTCCCTAGACAGATGGCTCCATTTGTATGCAGAATTCCACTGACCATCATACTGCCATTTATTTAACTGCCTGCTTGGCATCTCACCTTGTATACCTCACAGGTGCCTCAAATCTTCTCCGCAGCTGAATTTGTCATCTTCCCTCCACTCACCCACATACAATAACTGGCTCCTCTTCCAGTTTTCTCTCATCTAAATCATCGTGCCACTATCCAATCAGTGGGCTAAATCAAAACCCTGGATGTCATCGTGGCTCTCACACTCCATTATGGCAAGCCCAATGACTCACCATATCTTAACTACCCGAGCTTCTAAATATTTTGTGAATCTACCACTCTTCTCCAAATTCACCACCTCCTCTAGCCATGCCTCTATCTTCTCTGGTCTGTACTCTTACAGTTACCTAGCCAGTCACCCTTGATCATCTTTGCCCCAGCCTACTTCTCCAAGCTCTCCATTCCTCACCTGCAGTCCATTCCCCACACATCTAGAATAGTCTTTTAAAACCATAAATTTAATTACTTTGCTCTACTGTCGGAAGCTTTCCATTTCTCTTAGGATAAAGCTCCCAGTCCTAAGGCTTACCATACATTCCATGGGCCCACCTCTTCCTCTCTAGGATCCAGCCATATTGTCTTCTTTGGTTTCCCCCAAATACTTCATACTCTCATCCTGAGGCCTTCACACTTGTTATTTCCTCTGCCTGGAACACTCCTCACTCTTAACACTAAGCCAATTCCTGATCTGTTCTTAGATCAGGGAGGCCTGGATTGTCTTGCTCTGCACTTAAATTAGCTTCCTTCTTTTTTTAAAAGGTTTTTAAAATTCATTTATTTTTGAGGGAGAGAGAGAGCAGGAGTTGGGGGGAGGGGCAGAGGGAGAAGCAGACTCCCCACTGAGCAGGGAACCTGATGTGGGACTCCATTCCAGGATCCTGGGATCATGACCTGAGCCAAAGGCAGATGCTTAACCAACTAAGCCACGCAGGCGCCCCTTAAATTAGCTTCCTCGGGTTTCCAGTAACACCATACTTCCCTGTGGTAGTCATCATAACACATTATCTTCAGTATCTGTATTTTCTTGTCAATGTTAAGCTCTGTAAGAGCTTGTTTGTTCACTCAACAAATATTCATTGGCAGCCTTCTCTGTGCAGAGCTCTGGAAGGCATTGGCTCTATAGCAATGAACAAACCCACAAGCTCATTGTCTTCTTGGATTTACATCTGCAGGAGACAGACAATGAGCAAAACAGGCATGTGCGTGCACACACATAACCACACATGTGAATAAATTACCACCTGCAGAATTCTATGAAGGAAACCATAGAGTGCCATGAACAACAGCAATGGAGATCTAGCTAAGCTAGGTGGAAAGCACTTTCTGAAAAGACGGCATTTTAGATGAGACCTAGAAGGTAAGAATGGGTCAGCTACAGAAAGAACATTCCAAATGGGGAATAGCAGTGTAGAGACTAAGAAAGGAAAAAGCTCTGTGTGCTTGAGGAACCAAAGGAAGACCAGTGTCAGCAAAAGGGAGAAGAGTTCAGATAGAAGATTGGACAGATAAATAGAGGCTAGATGATTTAGAGATTTTTAGGCTCTGATAAGGAATTTAGATTTTATCCTAAGTGCAATGGTGTATTTTGAATAAAGCTGAGCCCATTCATTGCCCATATCAGCGTAAGATCTCATTCAAAGGAAACAACAAGTACTGAATATAAAAATGAAAAGCAGTCTAATATTTACTGAAGTCTGTGAAATAAGCACAAAATGGAAATTTCTGTGTATGAATCTCAGTAAACATGATAAAAAAAAATCTTGATCTATCTCTCTAAGTTCTACTCAGCACAGCAACACTCTCCAGTCTCTCTTCTCTCTAAATATTACCCCAAAAAAGTAGGCCAGACCTGGACTTGGCTCTTGTTTGGCTTCTTTCTCTCATCTTCAAGATTCCATTCCCTGCCCTTGTTAAGGTAAGTCCATCTGTCCTTTCTGACCTAAATCTGCACCTCAACCAACTTATCCTGATCAGTAGCACAACAGAAGCCCCAGACTTGGGGTGGGGCAGGGATCGGGAGGGTGGAATTCTTCCCAGAAAGATGTGGGAATGAAAGAATTCTTGTATTTTCAGTTTTGTTTAATTTGTTTTGTTTGTGTTTGTTATCACTACCGTTGCTGTTGCTTTCCTGCTGGGAATCTACTCTGGACACTGTGGCCAATGGTTTTCAGGGAGCAGGAAGTAAGTAGCAGGGAAAATGGTGAAGAGTCTATTGCAAAGAAGCAAGGGGGATGGGGCACCTGTGTGGCTCAGGTGGCTAAGCATCTGCCTTCAGCTCAGATCATGATCTCAGGGTCCTGGGATTGAGCCCTGCATGGGGTTCCCTGCTAAGTCAGGAGTCTGCTTCTCCCTCTCCCTCTGCTCCCCCCACTCCCACCCATGCTCTCTCTCCCTCTGTCTCAAATAAATAAATAAAATCTTAAAAAAAAAAAAAAGAAGAAGCAGCAAGGGGGATTGCAGAGAGAAAAAAAAACAGTGGATGTATTCAAGATCTGCCTTCTAGGTAGAACTAATTTGTCTTCCAGGCGGTGGGAGGTAAGAGAGAGGAGCTGGCAGGGATGTCTCCCAGATCTCTGGCTTGAACATCATGGTGGATGGTGGTCTGTTTATAAAGATGGGGAAGAGAGGAGGGAGGGATAGCCTTGGAATGGAAATTAGTCTAGGTTTGGAAGTATTATGTTTGAGTTTCTTATGAATTATTTAAAAGGAGTAATTGAAAAGGCAGTTGTATATGTAAGACTCAAGTTCGGAGAGGTCAGGCCAGGAGATATAAATTTGGGGATTTTCAGCATATAGATGTAATTTGTAGCTGTGTGAGCTAATGAGACGGCCTAAGGACTTACCTTGCCTAAGGACTTCTTGGTTTTAGCACAGTGCCGGCACACACTAAGCGCTCAAAAACAATTTAAGTCCTATCTGTCTTGTTCACCCTTATATCCTCATGCCTAGGACAGTGTCTGCAATATGGCAGATACTCAATAATTTCCTGTGAATGGACTGAATGATTTAAAAACTGTACCATTCACAGCAGCAGAACAGTGATTTCAAACAGTGATTTCAAACTCCAAAGACAATTTGCTTTCACCATAGGATAGTAATTTAGTTCAGCAGATAGTCTCCAAAACCTGGTGAGAAAGACAAGTACGTGGTATCCCCATTACATAAATGAGGAAACTAAAGAGGCCACATGACTTGCCTAAAACTAGAACCCAATTCTTTGGATTCATGGTCTAATATTCTTTCACCCTAGTAGGGATGACTTTCAACAAACTAGCAGCTGCTCTAGATAATGTTGTATCTGCCAGTTGCTGTGAGGAAAGAAACAAAGAAAACCCAAGTAAATTAGGTCTGGAATTGTAAGTGTCACCACTTAAAACCATCTTCTACTTTTCTGCCACGTAGGCGTTTCTATGAAGATTCAACTCAAATATCATATGGCTTTTCTACTTCCCAAAAGCAAGATATTGGCTCCCTCTTCCCTGTGTTCACTGATGTTGTACTGTTAGAGATAGAGGTCCCCTATACCAACAGTTTCTGTGCCTTTTCAGAAACTCTTTATCTCATCTGTGTATTTAGAGACAGAGTAATGAACAAAGGCACGGTAGAAAACAGTGTACACTGTCAGCAGGGTTTTTCTTTTAAGGATTATAGTTATGTACATGCTTGTATGTGCATGCAGAGAGTATTTCTGGAAATTGTCTCAAGAAATTGGTCCCTGAAAAGAGGAACTGGGTGGGGAGGGGAAGGAAGATGTTCTTTTTTTATGCACACTCTTTGTACGATTTTTGAAGGTTTTTTTTAAAGATTTTATTTATTTGTTTGTTTATTTATTTATTTAGAGAGCATTAGCAGGGGGAGGGGCAAAGGAAGAGGGAGAAAGTGAGTCTCAAGCAGACTCCACACTGTGTGCAGAGTCTGACACCGGGCTCGATCCCACAACCCTGAGGTCATGACCTGAGCCAAAACCAAGAGTTGGATGCTTAACCAACTGAGTCACCCAGGCGCCCCTGATTTTTGAAGTTTTTAGAGCATTTTTATGTATTATTTTTAGCCAACAAATGTTCAATGTAAAAAAAAAATCTCAGAAAGCCAGGTTATTTCGGTGAACACTAAAGTTTGAAATTAGGACTTGTCAATGATAATTGCAGATTTTTATAAGCTTCAGTATCCAAAATATTTCTGTGTTTTGTTCAGATTGGATAATATGGAGAAGCAAAGCTGATCAACAAAGCTAAGTGATTGCAAATGGCAACAGTTCTTTTAATTGCTCTTCAACTAGGCAGATTCAGCAATCTGAAATGGGAGTAATAGAAAATGTTTATTGGAAAAAATAATCAAGTGAGGAAACAGACGGAGATTTGGGTGACATGAGTATGATAGAATATTCATAATTGTTGAAGCTGGGTGATAAATATAAAGTTGTTCATTATTTTGTTGTTTACTTTGTGTCTATTTCAAAGTGTCCATTATAAAATCTTTTAAAATTGGTTCACGAAAATAGGCATATCTTTTATTATAAAAGTCAGACAAACACTGGAAACTTATAGAGCTCTAAATTTAAGAATCTGCAAAACTCTACCTATGCTGCCTGACATGTTATCCATCTATCTGTTATTGCACATAAGAATGTACATCAGGGGGCGCCTGGCTGACTCGGTAAGTAGAGCATGCAATTCTTGATCTCAGGGTGTGAGTTCAAACCCCACATTGGATATAGAGTTTACTTAAAAAAAAAGAAAAAGAATGTACATCAGGCAGATGAACTTTGCTGTGTATTTAATTGTACTCAGCACTTATGCTATGGTCGCAGTCACCCGTAGATTTTTCTAGAAGCAGATATATGCACATTGGATTTTTAAAAAATTAATGTAAGGATGCCTGGGTGGTTCAGGTGCTTAAGCGTCTGCCTTTGGCTCACGTCATGATCGCAGGGTCCTAGGATCGAGTCCCACATCAGGCTCCCTGCTCAGTGGAGAGCTTGATCTCTCTCTGCCTGCCACTCGCCCTGCTTGTGCTCTGTCTGTCTCTCTGTCAAATAAATAAAGTCTTAAAAAAAATAAAAATAAAAAGACCAAGATAAAGCTACAACCTTTCTATGTAATAACATGTTTACAATACATTCAAATACATGCTTTAAAATGGCAGGAAAAATTTATGTCTGACAAAAATAAAGTTTACCTGACAGTAGACATTAACAAGAGGTGGTCCCTTGGGGCACCTGGGTGGCTCAGTGGGTTAAGCATAGACTCTTGATTTCAACTCAGGTCATGATCTCAGGGTCGTGGGACTGAGCCCCATGTTGGGCTCCCGATGCTCAGTATGGAGTCTGCTTGAGTTTCTCTCCGTCTTTCCCTCCCCAGCTTGCATGCACAGACCCTCTCTCTAAAAGAAAATAGTAAATAAATCTTTAAGGAAAAAAAACAAAACAAGTGGTTGTCTCAATGTATTAAAATTTATTATATTAAATTAATTTTGTTACAGAAGTTTTAATATTTAAAATATACTTTGAAAATGAAATTCAGATCATTTAGTCTACCCCTGAAGTACAGGGCAGTTTAAAAACCATTCCATCAGACTGTGATAAAATTGAAGGCAGAATATGTATTTTATTTATCTCTGTCTCTATAATACCAAACACAATAGTTTGATAAATGAATATTGTTAAGTGAAGGTATGGAAAAATTGATTTCTAAGCCCCAAAGTAATCTTATTAAAAATTCATCTGTGTTGGGGCGCCTGGGTGGCTCAGTCGTTAAGCGTCTGCCTTTGGCTCAGGGCGTGATCCCGGCGTTCTGGGATCGAGCCCCACGTCAGGCTGTTCTGCTGGGAGCCTGCTTCTTCCTCTCCTGCTCCCTCTGCTTGTGTTCCTTCTCTCACTGGCTGTCTCTCTCTCTCTGTTGAATGAATAAATAAAATCTTTAAAAAAAAATTCATCTGTGTTGATTTTTCTGAGTACACAAAGTCTATCCTCATTAAAACAACAGTTCAATACAAAAAAAATTAATTAGAAAGTAAAAATCCACACTTCCCCAATCTTTCGTTTTTCTATCTAGAAGATAGTATTTACTTATAAGAATTTTTTATTTAAAAAAAAATAGGATCACATTATGGATACAAATTTTGAAACCTGTTTTTTTTCCCCCTTGAACATGTATCTAGGACTCACTCAGTATACATCTAGAGTCTCTCTCCTTTTTTTTTTTTTTAAGATTTTATGTTATTTTAGAGAGAGAGAGAGAGAGTGAGAGCATGTGAGCAGGTTGGGGGAGGGAGCAGAGGGAGAGAAGGAATCTCAAGTAGACTCGAGCTGAGTGCAGAGCTAGATGTGGGGCTCGATCTCACAACCCTGAGATCACGCCCTGAGCTGAAACCAAGAGTTGGACGCTCAACCAACTGCACCACCGAGGCACCCCTCTTCTTTTTAAAGGATACATAGCGTTCTATCATTTGGCAATACCATAATTCAATCATTCTGCTGATGAACACTGAAGTTATTTTCAATTTTGTGATACAACATGCAGTGATACAATGATATATTTGCACTTATACTTTGCATTCTTGTGAGCGTATTTTAAAGTTTCTGTTGTATGAAAGCAATATGTATATAGAAATTAAGAAATCAAATAGATTTAGAAGGCTGATTTTCTTAAGCAGTCGTTTGCTTCACTTTCATTGCCCTTCCCAAACCCTCCAAAGAATTGTTAAACCTCTCTGAAAATGATTAGTGATTTCTTTTTTCCCTTAAAGACATCTTAATGGAGGCTTCTTTTCTCCTGCTCTGCTTAAACTAGGTATGTTCTAGGATTTCTGCACAGCTGCCAGCCCAGGATTTACATTCGCTTCTTGGCTGTGCATATATCATGTTCCCTCAACCCGATCTTCCATTTGTGTTTGTTTACTCCTTTGTTTTGTAACAGCTTCTTGAGAAATCGTGTATAGAAGGTAAATTTTTGAGACGTTGCATGTTTGCAAATGTTTTTTTTCCACCCTTGCACTTGCTTGATGATTAGGCTTGGAAAGAATGTTTCCTCAGAAATGTGAAGACATTACTCCATTGTCATATAGCATTCAGTGTTGCTGTTCATTTATCCACTGCCATTGTGATTTCTGATCCTCTATATATGACCTGTTTTTTCCTCTCTGAAAGCTTTTAGGAGCTCTTCTTTGTTAATGGTGTTCTGAAATTTCATTGTGCTGTGCCTTATGTAGAGCGTTTTTTTGTTTTGTTTTGTTTTTTAAATATCCTGGGATGGACACCAGATGTTCTTCAGATGGGAAAATGTTGTTGTATTATTCTTTAATAACCCATTTCTCTTCACTCACTAGCCCTGCCCTGGCCCTGAGAGAATGATTCCTGTGGACTCTAATTCTATCACCAGTTTCTGATTAGGTTTGGCCAATGTGAGATCAGATCACAGGAACAGAGAAGTCAGAGTGTTTCTTCTCTGCTGTACCCCTTATATAGAACCACATCTCTCGGGCAGTAGCTCTGTCTCCCCCTGGGAGGCCCGTCCTCCTGGGCTCAGGTTGTTACTGTGCTCCATTTATACTGCCTGCTCTGACCCAGCCCCTTCTGCCCTGGGACTCGAAGTTTCTCATTGAGTCTAGTCTCTGGACATTCTCCCACCCTTGTGTGTTCCCTAATCCTTCCTGCTTACCCTTCTTTAAGTGGTCACTTGGTAAAAATCTCTTTATCTGTACCATATGGGGTGAAATGGGTTTGTTATAGAGACTCTGATATAGTCTGTTCTCTTTCTCTGTATCTCTGTCTCTCCATTTTCCAAGAAGTATTGAGCTTCCTGGACTATCCCTGTTACTTTCTCTTTTATTTTCCATTTCTATGTCATCTCTGAGATCTACCTTCTGGGAAATTTCCTGTCTTTATCTTCCAACACTTGTATGAATTTCTTACTTCAGCAATCATATTTTTCATTTTCAAGAGCTCCCTTTATACTCTGATCACTCCTTTTTAATATAGCATTCCATTGTTCATGTTTCATGGATATAATTTATTTATCTTCCTGCATTGTCTCTGCTTTCCAAAAATTCCTTTGTTTTGGTGTCTGCCTTTCATGATAGAGACATTCCTCAAATGTCAAGTGACTTTCACATAATAGGTGATTGTTAGTTCTGTGTACTCAAATGGGGCTTGTCCTTGGTGGGCTTTACTTTGGGGTCATCAAGCAGGAATCCACCGCTTTATTGTAGGGCCTCCAAAAATTATTTCTCTTGTGCTGTTAAATTTTTTCAGAAGAGAATCTGCCAATCTTTTGTCTGGCATTCTTGAAGCCAAGGGCAGAAATTAGGCTGAGCAGCTTCAAGTTCAGAATGAACTTTCATTTAATGGGAATATTTTTCTGGAAGAAATTCCTTGAAGTGAAATTGTGGTATCCAAGGATATGCATTTTAAAATTTGATAAATTCCAGTGCAATTTTGGAAACATCCAAAGAAAAAAGTTCAATGTGGTTTAAAAGAACCAAGCAAATGCATTTTATAGGCTTTAAATGCCAGCAGAATTTAATAGTGTTTTCCTTATGGAATTAATGTTCCAAATGGTAAAATAGACAAATAAATTCTTCTTTTCCATGGGTTCTACTTTGCTTCAGAATTAGTATTAACATAGGCTGTTTGGGAAAAGTAAATTCTTCATCTTTCTTAAAAACAAAATTAGATTCTCAAAAAAAAAAAGCCATTTAATTGGTATAGCTGTAGAGACAAAAATGGAAACCTATCAAGAGGTGCTAGGTCTTACTTATCTATAAGGATGTAGCAGGTAAAAAAAGAAATTGCTTAAACCAGATGATCTTTGGTAACTGATATTGAGTTTATGACTTGAGTGTTTACAGGAGATCTTATCTCAAGGTGGTGATTGGTCTGTAGGTTATGAGAATAATTAGGGCAAGAAACTATTCAACTACACTCTAGAGAGAGGCAGGCCACAGAACATGAAGATAAGTTACTTCTAGAGTACCTAAATTATATTCATTTCATAATTGACCTGTAGGACCTAGCTCTATGCTCATCAAAGTCTCTTTTTTCCTTTTTATAATTGCTAATCATTTTGCCCCACAAGGTTGCTCCATACTTTATGCCAAATCTCTCACTATATAGTAGACAATAAGAAACTCTTCATAAACTCTACTTTAGAGAGACCAAATCTCAGCCAGAAATAGACATTTCTCTTCCAAAATGATTGTAAGGAAATCTTTAAGTTTTCTGTCTCTATGGTGACAGCTTGATGGAGATAGTTGAGGACTAGTACATGAAATATGCCTGGTCCTTTCAAATTCTGTAACAACCACTCAAGAGGAGCTCACAGACACCAATCACTGCTGTGTAATCAGTCTTTACCATGGCTGGACTGGAGCTGGGATTTCTTCACAGAGGGCAACAAAAGTAAGAAAATACATCCAATCTACATTATACCTAATCTTTCTTACCTGTAGATAGAGTTGAATTTTGCTTAAAGAAATGCAGTTAAGAGATACCTGACTGGCTCAGTTGATAGAGCATGCAACTCTTGATCTCAGGGTTGTGAGTTTGAGCCTGAGATTACTTAAAAATAAAATCTTAAAAAAAAAAAAAAGAAATGCAATTAAATGCTGTATATTGGCAAATGTGCAGTCCAAGCACTGGCTCATAGTCAACAACATATAACTTTCTACTATGTACCAGATATTGTATTCTATACAAATACTCATTGTCAACAAATATTTGCAAATGAATGACTTTGAGAGCACTGATGTAACCAATGATCACTCTATCTTTTCTCAATATCACTTAGCCACCCCAAAATACAGAATGAATTAAAAGGGTAGAATGTCAAATCACTACTTCCTATCACACTCAGTGGGCAGTAGCTTAGACCCCAATTGTGCTGTCTCTAGTCAGTTGAGAGAATTAACTGAGCCACGGTACCCTGTGAGGTGACTTAGGCAGCTAACATGTGAATTAGCTTAACCACATACCCCACCCATGTAGTGAAAACACAGGCCTGCCCAGACTTGGTATTTAGAAAACTAAAATAAGACTCCTTGTTTGACTCAGCTCCTAAGTAGTCGTTAAGACTTCTTGGAGATTTCTCTGGGAAGAAAAGGACTTCAGAGGGATAGCAGCACTCTGATCTATGAACAATGACAGTCACCTATCATGTTATTGCTTTTTGTATTTTTCTTTAAGCAACGTCCCTTTAAAATCTCCCCTACTGACTGCATTTTAAGTACATACAGTTCTGAGGAGGGATTGCAGCATAGATTACTTCTCAGTATATGCATAGTCTATTAACAGTGAGGATGACAAAGAGGAAACCAAAAAGGAAGTTAAATTCATGCTCATCTATAAGCTAATAAAATGGCAATCCCATTCCTCCCTGCCTACAACCCAAGAGGCTCTACACTAACCAAAGTCTTAGCCTCCCTCCATTTCCCTCACTTCTAGCATGATTTTTCTTCATTGATCTGTAAGACTGGCATCTTCTTCTCTTAGAAACATCACCACATTTCTCATCACTTCCCTCAGTGTGATTCTACTGACCCTTAATCTTCTATAACTCAAGAGCAAAAGACTTGTGAGAAGAAAATAACCTGAAACCAAATTTCCCCTTTTTCTTATTCTGGCAAATATAACACTGTTTTGCCAGGATCCGAGACATGGGATGATAACAACAATTTTATTGGTAGTTAACATTTATTGATCACTCTCTCTGTGTCAGGCACTGGGACGAGTAGAGTACATACTACAACACATTTATACTTTATAGCAATCCTATACACAGGAACTATTTATCCCCATTTTTAAACAGATTTTATTTATTTATTTGAGAGAGGGAGTGAGCCAGTGAGCAAGAGAGAGAGAGGGAGGGAGCATGAGCGGGGGAGGGGCAGAGGGAGAGGGAGAAGCAGACTTTCCACTGAGCAGGGAGCCCGACGCAGGGCTCGATCCCAGGACCCTGACATCATCACCCTAGCTGAAGGCAGCTGCTTAACCGACTGAGCCACCCAGGCGCCCCTCTGTATCCCCATTTTTATAGACAAGGAAAAGGAGGGGTAGAGTTTTCAGTGGACTATCCAGGAGTGGACGGCTAGTAAGTGTCATAAGACAGGATGAAATCCCAGGGAGTCTGAATCTGAAAGACAACCTCTCAACCACTGCACCAGGGTAATTTTCTCCCTTACTGTTTGACTTCAAAGATGCAGTCTGGCATAATAGTTAAGTTGCTTTAGAGTCAGAGTATCTGACTTCAAATTCCAGTTCTTCACTCATGTTATATGATCTGGAGCAAGTAATTTAATTTCTTCTATAGTTCTAAGTCATGTGACAAGCCCTCAGCACTGTGACCAGCACATAGAAAGCAACCAGTGAATGTTGGCCATTATTGTCCAAAGCTAGGTCAACCCCTGCTAATTGGTTCCATCTCATCCCACCAGTTTATCTTCACTGTATTTCCACAGCTACAGCCGTGACCTGGGTCCTGCCACTAACTTTTCTATATTAGTTTATATACTGCAGGAAGATTAATCTTCCTTAGATGATTTCATACACCATTTCTGTTTTCAAGAACCTCCAGTGGCTCCCTGTTGCAAATTTGATCAGATCCAATCCCTCAGCTTGGCATTGAGGTATATTTCTACAAATCACCTGTTTAGCTTCCTCATTCACTCTGTACTCAAGCCCTTCTCACATATTTGCCATGTGATTTTTTTTTCATTTGTGTCTTTGGTGTTCTCTGGAATATGACTTGGTGGGGCTTTCTGTAATCATTTAAATCCTTTGTAAAATTGTCCCTGGGTTCTCTAGGTAAGTATGTTAATATATTCAATTAAATTTGCAGTGACTGTCTTCTAAGAAGCTAGAAGTCTTCTCTGACTAACTTCACCCAAGCTTGATCATGCCAGTTAACTCCTAAACATGTCTGGAAATACTCTCCATTATGTTCGTTTATACTTGTTTAGGTAGTACTTAGTGTTTTCATGCATTCTCAAGTCTTCTCTCAGCAATTTTTCAGTCCTCAAGACCAGAGATCATGGTTTCTCTTCCTTCTCAACCATCCCTCACACTTAAGGCAAGAGCTTCATAAATGTTGTTGCGTGATTGATGGTGTGAAACAGTTGATGCAAAAGAGGAAGGTCTGTTAGAAGCAAACAAAGTAATGCAACACTGGGCCTTATGTTCCTTTAAGAGCAGGTAAGAAACAGTTGTGCATTTTGCAGCTTTGCACATTAGGGTAATTTTCAGGATAAGTCAGGCCACTTGCCTCTGACACACAGGGCATCCTTTCAACTGCAGCCAGAAAGGCTGATCCCTTGATTCTCCATTCCGGGGCGTGGAGGCATGTAAGCAGAAGAAGGCAAGGGATAGGCTGCCATGACATGTCTAGGGGACTTTGCCGAGACAACAGAAAGCCAATAACCCCACAGTGGGGAGAGGAGTCAGGTTGCAACTAACTCCTTGTCACCTGCTACAGCAGTCAGCAACCTGGCAGCTTTCCCTCCCTCTACTTAGTGTTACCCCTTCCGGGCACCTCCCAGGATTCCTGATCCTAAGGAGACACTATGCCCTCTCTCCCAATTTCGCAAGAAGTAAAAGAAGACAGAATCCACAGAGACCATGTTAACTCCAGATGAGTGATAGCTAGAAGAGGAGGTTTAGAGATTTTCAAAGTAACGCTTGAAATAAGACTCGAAGGAACTGAGTCATAGATCAACTTTAACCATTGTGCCAATTACTTCTTTGGTAGAACGACAAATGGAAGATAGTAATTGAAGCCATTGAAATTTAAAAATTTAATCATTCCAGTTATACCAAAGAATGCAGAGAAGGCCTGTCAACATTCACATAAAAATCTAAGCATGACCAAATTCCGTGGCTTTTACTTTGAAGGTAGAAAAAAAAATTTTTTTTAATGTTTATAAATCAGAAGTGGAAATAGGTAGAATCATAGGATTTTAGAGCTCATTTGGTCCAGGTTCTATGTTTTATAAATGAGGAACTGAAGCCCAGAGAGGACAATTAAGTTTCTCAAGGCCACAGGGATGGTGACAAAGTCAAGATGAGAGGTCAGTCTCCTGATGTTCCAGTGCACGGTACATCCACTGAGCAGTAAAGATATCTGTACTTGGGTAAAGCTCTCACATTCAACCACGGCCCAGAGAACATGAGTAAATATATACCCTTCCAGAAAGATAAAGTTCCACCCCCACCATGCTGGACCACAACATAATATAGCCCAGTTTTTCTAAAAACTTTCAAGTTCTCTGATTTGTGTGCTGATCTCATGTCGAAGTGGGAGGCGGGGAGAAAACATGTGAAGAGAGGTAGAACAAAAGGAAAGAAAAAGACAAAACAAAGCAGTATAACCTAAAGCAGAAGCAGTTTCTTAGTGGCTTAGGACTATTTAGTAGCAAACTGGGAGCCAGGAGGACCTGGATTCTCCTGGCTTTCTCTCTGCCACTAACCAGCTCTGAAAAGTCATTTAACCTCTCTGGACTTCAGTTTCCCATTTGTAAAATAAAGGCATTCTGTAGTAATTATCTCTAAGGTCTCTTTCATCTCTAATGTTTTTAAAAAAATATTTATTTATTTGAGGCACCTGGCTGGCTCAGTCAGTAGAGCACATGACTCTTGTTCTTGGAGTCACTAGTTCAAGCCCCACACTGGGTACAGAGTCTACTTTTAAAAAAAAAAGTATGTGTTTGTTTATTTTTTTAAAAGATTTTTTTATTTATTTGACAGAGAGAGACACAGTGAAAGAGGGAGCACAAGCAGAGGGAGAGGGAGAAGCAGGCTTCCTGCAGAGCAGGGAGCCTGACGCAGGGCTCGATCCCAGGACCCTGGGATCATGACCTGAGCCAAAGGCAGACGCCTAAGGACTGAGCCATCCAGGAGCCTCCGTTTGTTTATTTTTTTAATTGACGTACAGTTGACACACAATATTACATTAGTTTCAGGTGTGTCATTCATCTCCAAAATTTCAAGTAGTATTAGAATTATATTCAAGCCGCATGACACTAATAGCATTTTATCATATTCCAGGTAAGTAACAGAAAAATATACATAAAATGAGAGTGATGAGGAAGTAGGTGGTTGATTGTGAATTAAATCGAAAGGATATATATTATGTGACTGTTCTATGCCCAGCCTAGAATTCTCAAGACAAAGACATGGCCCATGCTCTTGAGGTGCTCAATGCAAGATACCCTCTTTATTATAAGACTAAATTTTCAAGTTCTACTCTTGTTGTGTACCACCTACTTATACAGGTATAGTGATGCTAAATCCATCACTACTCCATGTAACAACCTGGGGAGTAGCTACATCTCAGTTCACAAAAATTTTGATGGCCATGTAGGTATATAATGCAAAGTGAAAGCTCAACATGTGGAATCCTGTATACAGGTAAGCTCAAATTACTTCATAATGTCTTAACTTAAGTGTTGTCTTTTTATTCAATCATTACTTATTTTGTGCATAAATTACCCAAGCTACAGAAGAGGGGCAGGGGTGGGAGAATGAGGAGGGGCCTAGAAGAGAGTAATTTCTCAGCCTCTCAAGAAATAACAGACCCTAGAAGAAAAATGACTACAGTTTACTCTCCCATGAACGAGGTGTGAATAGGCATCCTCTCCCAAGCTAGAAATCACAGAGATTAGGACTCTGAACATATTCACCCTCCTCTCTTTTTGGTAACCCACTCTATTTTTTTTTTAATTTTCTCTATAAATTTGAAAACAGAGTTCAGAGCTTATCTGATCATAAGCCCTAAACCAAGATGAATCATTTTGTCATAATGTCACTGGCTTCAACAGTGCCTTGTGATTAAGCAAAAACCTTCCCAAATAATCTACAAAAAAGAATAAAGTACACTGAGCACTTCACTGCACATTAAATGAGCAGGCTATTACTATATAGGGGCAAATAGAAACAGTGAACTTTCATATTCCACTAAAACTCAGCTTAGGAGTAGGAAAGCAGAAATGGCTAAAGGAAAACGACACAGCAGAGATTGTTATCAAAAAATACTTAGGCATAGGGTACATTTCCCGCTCTTTTTGGGGGGGGAGGTGTTTGTGTCATGAGAGGTTTCTTTCAAAATAGTGCACAAACTTATTGTGGAAAAAAATGTAAACATACAGTTAAACAACAAATAAGTAAACAAAAATAAAACAAATTAAAATCATCCATATCTTCCCCTAAATGTAATTGTTATGAAACGTATTCAGCTATTTTTCTGTGCATTTGTGTATTTATTTCACACACAGAAAGAACAAGAATCAGGGGCACCTGGGTGACTCAGTTGGTTGAGACTCTTGGTCTCTGCTTAGGTCGTGATCTCAGGGTTGTGAGTTCAAGCCCTGCATTGAGCTCTACGCTGGGTGTGGAGCCTACTCAAGAAAGAAAGAAAGAAAGAAAGAAAGAAAGAAAGAAAGAAAGAAAGAAAGAAAGAAAGAAAGAAAGAAAGAGAAAGAAAGGGGGGGCGCCTGGGTGGTTCAGTCGTTAAGCATCTGCCTTTGGCTCAGGGTGTGATCCTGGCATTCTGGGATTGAGTCCCACATCGGGCTCGTCCACTGGGAGCCTGCTTCTTCCTTTCCCACTCCCCCTGCTTGTGTTCCCTCTCTCGCTGGCTGTCTCTGTCAAATAAATAAATAAATAAATAAATAAATAAATAAATAAATAAAATCTTTAAAAAAAAAAAAGAAAGAAAAGAAAAGAAAGAAAGAACTTAAGAAAGAAAAGAAACTACCCATATTATTTTGTAGCCCATTCTTTTCACTGAGCAACACATACCATGAAACTCTTCCAGTGCCATATAAATTTCTAGGGCTATTTTTAATGGCAGTATTAAAAATTCATACAGGAACTAAAATGTGTGGGTGTGTGACTATATCATAATTTATTCAACTACTTGCCAATTCTTGGAATAGGTTGTGTTATGAGATTAATCATGACCCCCTAAAATTTATATGTTGAAGTCCTAACCCCCAGTATCTCAGAATGGATTTTATTTAGAGATTGGATTTTAGAGAGGTAATTAAGTTAAAATGAGGTCATTAGGGTGGGCCCTACCACTAAGACTGGTCCCTGTATAAGAGGAGGAAATTTGGACACAGACATATGCAGAGGGAAGACTATATGAAGACACAGATAGAAGATGGCCATCTAAAAGCCAAGGAGACTCCCCTTGCTTGTGTTCCCTCTCTCGCTGTCTCTCTCTGTCAAATAAATAAATAAAATCTTTTTTAAAAAATAAAAAACAAAATAAAAGGGGCACTGGGTGGCTCAGCTGTTAAGCGTCTGCCTTCAGGTCAGGTCATGATCCCAGGGTCCTGGAATCGAGTTCTGCATCGGGCTCCCTGCTCAGTGGGAAGCCTGCTTCTCCCTCTCACACTCCCCTTGCTCGTGTTCTCTCTCTTGCTGTCTCTCTCTGTCAAATAAATAAATAAAATCTTTAAAAAGATTAATAAATAAAAGCCAAGGAGTGAAGACTCAGAGGAAACAAATCTTGCTGCTACATTGATCTTGGATTCTAGGTTCCAGAATTGTGAGAAATAAATTTCTGTTGTTTAAACCACACAGTCTGTGGTGCTTTGTATGGCAGCCTTAGCAAACCAATATAGGTTGTTTCTAATTTTTTCCAATCAGGAACATCCTTGTATTTAACTCTCTGGGCACGCATCCAATTATTTTCTTGGAATACATTTCTAAACAAGGGTTTTTGGGTCAAAGGGTGAGTATCTTTTTTAGGGTTTTGACATGTATTGTCAAATTGCCCAGGCCAAGGGTGTGGTTTCCAGATACTTCCAAGGTCACTAGTCTTCTAGGTGCCAGAGTTTTTCACAGGATTTTCCTCTCTTTCGAATTATGTGTTTTTCAAATTTTCCATTACGAATACATATTGCTTTTGTAATAATAAAATATATTCATTTTGAGGGTGCATGGGTGGCTCAGTCAGTTGAGCATCTGCTTTCAGCTCAGGTCATGATCTTAGGGTCCTGTGTCCTGGGATTGAGTCCTGCACTGGGCTCCCTACTGAGCAGGGAGTCTGCTTCTTCCTCTCTCTCTGCCCCTCCCCCCGTTTGTGCGCGCGCGCACGCGCTCTCTCTCTCTCTCAAATAAATAAATAAATAAATCTTTATATCTATATATCTATATTCATTTTTATTTTTTTATTTTATTTTTTTTTAAAGATTTTATTTATTTATGTGACAGAGAGACAGCCAGTGAGAGAGGGAACACAGCAGGGCAGTGGGAGAGGAAGAAGCAGGCTCCTAGCAGAGGAGCCCGATGTGGGCTCAATCCCAGAACGCCGGGATCACGCCCTGAGCCGAAGGCAGACGCTTAACGACTGCGCTACCCAGGTGTCCCTATATTCATTTTTAAAAAGAGAAAAGAAAACCTTATGCAATATAGAAGCTTTGCACATTTGATTGAATTAAAATGAAACACGAAACAGTGGTTTGAAGAGAGAAAACGGAAAGCTAATCAAGAGGATGAGAAGACAAGCCACGGACTGGGAAGAAATACTTGCAAAAGACATATCTGATAAGGAACTGCTACCTAAAGAACTTCCAGGGAAGATAGAAGAGTTGGAAGACAATAAGCTCACCTCCTCCCATAGATGCAACTAGAAATCTGTATAAATAACCCAGAAAATGACCTGACCTGGCAGAACCGACTCTCCAGAGTTAAATGTAGGCCACACTGAAGAGCACAGTAAGGGTGGAGACCCAGTCAGGAGCCCAAATGACCCATTGGACTGTCCAGAGGAGGGAGGGACATGATGGGTGTGGAGTGGGGAGAGGAGCAGACCCCTACACCAGGCACCCCAGGCATGGGGACCTGCACTGGGAAGACAAATCCCCATAACATTTGGGTTTGAAAATCAGAGAGGCCTAACCTTCTGAGTTCTTAAAATCAGTGGGGCTTAACACCGGAGAGAGCCAGAGGGCAATAGGAAACTGAGTGCCTGCCCTTAAAAAGAGCACAACAAACAGCCCCACTGAGATACAGCATAGACACAGCAGTTTGAAAAATGCCTGGGGTATATGGGAAGGTTCATTTACTAATCTCAGAACTGGAGGGGCAGGGATCACTGGGAAACTTCTCCAAGAACAAAAGAGCTGAGAAGTACCATTTCTCTGCCCTGCCTCCGGCCTAGATATGTGGATATCTGCTGGAACCAGCACAGCAGCATATTCTCCACCTACCTTGCTAACAGTACTCACTGCCCCGCCTTTCTGCAGATCTGCCCCTTCCAACCTGGCTGGCCTTGACAGGAGTTTTCCCAACAGGCTGCAGGTCCCCCCCTGCAGTGGACCAGCACGGATGTCTCTGGCACCTCACACCCCACCCCCACATTCTCCTGTAGATCTCCCTGCTCCAAAAAGCCCTTGGCCAGAGCTCATCCAAAGTGGGGCCACAAGCCTGGGAGTGTGCAAGCAGCCCGAATAGAGACAGAACCACTCTAAAGTGATTCCTGTGTGGGGAGAAAGGAAAACAACCACACACACCAGTCCAACTATGGTGCCAGCAGTGCACTGGGGGCAGACATTGGATCTGACTGAGGGCCCCACACACCAACAAAAGCTTCTCAAGGGAAGATATGGGGAAAGCATCCTGCAGTTCAGTGCTATTGCATCTCTGGAAATTGCCTGGTCTGATGGAACTCAAACCAAAGGCAGCCCCAGACTGGCTCACTAACAACACAGGACCAAACTCTGCCCACAACAAGCAAAGAGAGCCAATGGAGATGACTAGACTGAAGGCAAATGCATCTCAGCCATAACAGTAGGGCACATGCAACACATAGCAGACACCCCTAAAGCCCAGGCTCTGTTAAACATGGGATATTGCACTGCAGAGCACTACAGAACTTCAGAAGGCCACTACTTTCAAGATCAGGAGATGTAGCTGATTTTCCTAACACATAGAAACAGTTATAGAGAGTCAGACAAAATGAGGAGACACAGGAATATGTCCCAAAGGAAAGAAAAAGACAAAATCTCAGCAAGAGATCTAAACAAAACAAAGATAAATAATATGCCTGATAGAGAATTTAAAGTAACCGTCCTAAAGATACTCACTGGACTTGAGGAAAGAATGGAGGATTTCGGTGAGATCGTCAACAAAGAGATAGAAAACATAAAAAAGAACCAATCAGAGATGAAGAACTCAATAACTGAAATTAAATATACACTAGACAGAATACATAGACTAGAGGAAGCAGAAGAAAAGATCAGCAATCTGGAGGACAGAGAAATGGAATGCCATCAAGCTGAACAGGAGAGAGAAAAAAGTAGTAAAAAATGAAAATAGACTAAGGGAACTCAGCAACACCATCAAGCATAATAACATTCAAATTATAGGGATCCCAGAAGGAGAAGAAAGAGAAAAGGAGGCAGAAAATGTATTTAACAAATAACAGCTGAAACCTTCCTGAATCTGTGGAAGGAAACAAAAATCTAGATCCAGGAGACACAGAGAGCCCCCAAAAAAGTCAACCCAAGGAGGTCCACACCAAGACACATAGTGATTAAAATGGTAAATAGCACTGATAAAGGGAGTTTCCAAACCAGCAAGAGAAAAGAAAATAGTTACATACAAGGGAAATCCCATAAGGCTATCAGCTGATTTTTCAGCAGGAACTTTGCAGGCTAGAGGTGCCTGGGTAGCTCAGTCAGTTAAGCATCTACCTTTGGCTCAGGTCATGATCCCAGAGTCCCAGGACTGAGCCCCACATTAGGCTCCCCACTCAGCAGGGAGTCTTCTTTTCCCTCTGCTCCTCACCCTGCTCATGCTCTCTCTCTTGCTCTCTCTCTCTCTCAAATAAATAAATAAAATCTTAAACAAAAAAGAAAGAAACTTTGCAGGCTAGAACAGAGTGGCATGGCATATTCAAAGTGCTAAAAGAAAAAAACCTGCAACCAGAATACTCAATCCAGCAAGGCTATCATTCAGAAGAGAAGGAGGGATAGAGTTTCCCAGAAAAACAAAAGTTAAAGGAATTCATCACCACTAAACCAGCCCCACAAGAAATGTTCAAAAGGACACTTTGAATGGAAAAGAAAGACCATAAGTAGGAGTAAGAAAAATAGGAAGCACAAAAGCAGTAAAATTAAGTATATCTATAAAAATCAGGTAAGGGATTCACAAAATAAAAGGATGTAAAGTGTGACACCATACACCTAAATCATGGGAGAGTGAGGAGTAAAGAATGGGTTCAAACTTAAGCAATCATCAACTTAATATAGACTGCATATGCATAAGATATTATATATAAACCTAATAGTGATCAGAAATCAAAAACTGGTAATAGACATGCAAAAAATAAAAAGAAAGAATTTGAAGTATATCACTAAAGAGAGCCAGCAGACTGTGAAAGAGCAAGAGAAAAGAGAAACAGAGAAAAATTACAAAACCACAAAAACAACCAACCAGAAAACAAGTAACAAAATGATAATAAGTACATTCATATGAATAATTACAAGAATGTAAATGGACTAAACCTTCCAGTCAGAAGACATACAGTGACTGAATGAATAAAAAAGCAAGACCCATCTATATGCTGCCCACAAGAGACTCATTTCAGACTTAAAGACACATACAGATTGAAAGTGAAGGGATGGAGAAACATTTATCAAGCAAATGAATGTCAAAAGAAAGCTAGGGTAACAATACTTGTTCAGACAAAATAGACTTTAAAACAAGACTGTAATGAAAGACAAAGAAGGACACTAAATAATCATAAAGGGAACAATCCAACAAGAAGATATAACAATTGTAAATATTCATGTACCCAAAATGAGAGTACTCAAATACATAAAGGAACTTAGAACAAACATAAAAAGGAACTTACAAACAAATAATTGTAATACAATAATAGTAGGGGACATTAACACTTCACTTACATCAATGGATAAATCATTCAAACAGAAAATCAACAAGGAGACAGTGGCTTTGAATGACCCACTGGACTACATGGATCTACTAGATTCTCTATTCAGAATATTCCATCCTAAAACAGCAGAATAACATCCTTTTCAAGTGTTCATGGAACATTCTCCATAATAGATCACATGTCAGGCCACAAAACAAGTCTCAACAAATTCAAAAAGATTGAGGTCATACCATGCATCTTTCCTTTTTTTTTTTTTTTTAAAGATTTTATTTATTTGTCAGAGAGAGAGATCACAAGCAGGGGGAGCGGCAGGCAGAGGGAGAAGAAGGCTCCCTGCTGAGCAGGGAGCCCAATGCGGGACTTGATCCCAGGCCCAGAGATCTTGACCTGAGCCGAAGGCTGGCGCTCAACCGACTCAGCCACCCAGGTGTCCCCTACCATGCATTTTTCCTGATCATAACACTATGAAACTAGAAAAAAAAACCACAAGAAAAAATATGGAAAGAACACAAATACATGAAGGTTAAATAACCTGCTACTAAACCATGAATGACTCAAACAAGAAATCAAAGAGGAAAGAAAAAAAAAATACATGGAAATAAATGAAAATGAAAACACAATGGTCCAAAATCTTTGGGATGCAGCAAAACTTGCTCTAAGAGGGAAGTTTATAGCAAATTTTAGTCTTACCTCAAGAAGCAAGGAAAATCTCAAATGAATAATTTAACTTTACACCTAAAAGAGCTAGAGAAAGAACAAACAGAACTCCAAACAAGTGGAAGGTAGGAAATAATAAAGACTAGCAAAAATAAATGACATGGAAACTAAAAACAAACAAAGAAAAAAAACCAATAGAACACATCAATCACCCCAGGAACTGGTTCTTTGAAAAGATCAACAAAATTGATAAACCTTTAGCCAGACTCATAAAAAAAAAAGAAAAAGAGAGAGAGAGGACTCAAATAAATAAAATCAGAAATGAAAGAGGAAAATAACAACCAATGTCACAGAGATACAAAGAGTTATAAGAGAATATAATGAAAAATTATATGCCAAAAAACTGGACAACCTAGAAGAAATAAATTCCTAGCAACATATATCCTCCCAAAACTGAATCAGGAAGAAACAGAAAATTTGAGCAGACTGATTACCAGCAATAAAATTGAATCCGTAATTTAAAAACTCTCAACAAACAAAAGTCCAGGACCAGTTGACTTCACAGGTGCATTCTACCAAACATTTAAAGAAAAGTTAATTCCTATTCTTCTAAAACTATTCTAAACAATGGAAGAGGAAAGAAAACTTCCAAATTCACTCTATAAGGCCAGCATTACCCTGATACCAAAATCAGATAAAGACACCACAGAAAAAAGAACTACAGGCCAATATGTCTGATAAACATAGATGCAAAAATCCTCAACAAAATATTAGCAAACCAATCCACAATACATTTAAAAAATCACTCACCATGATCAAGTGGGATTTATTCTTGGGATGCAAAGGTGATTCAATATTTGCAAAACAATCAATGAAATACATCACAGCAATAAAAGAAAGGATAAAAACCATATGATCATTTCAATAGATACAGATAAAGCACTTGACAAACTACAATATCCGTTGATGATAAAAACCCTCAACAAAGTAGGTCTAGAGAGAACATACCTTAACATAAAAAAGGCCACAAATGAAAATTCCACAGCTAAGGTCATACTCAATGGTGAAAACTAAGAGCTCTTCCCCTAAGGTCAGGAACAAGACAAGGATGTCCACTCTCACCATTTTTATCCAACATGGTACTGGAAGCCTTAGCCAGAGCAACTAGACAACAACAACAAAAAAATAAAGAGTACCCTAATTAGTTAGGGAGAGGTCAAACTTCCACTATTTGCAGATGACATGATACTATACATAGAAAACCCTAAAGACTCTGCCAAAAAACTACTAGAACTGATAAGTGAATTCAGTAAAGTTGCAGGATATAACATTGATACACAGAAATCTGTTGCATTTCTATGGACTAATAATGAAGTAGCAGAAAGAGAAATTAAGAAAATAATCCCATTTACAATTGCACTAAAAATAATAAAATACCCAGGAATAAACTTAATTGAAGAAGTGAAAGACCTGTATCCTAAAAACTATAAAACATTGATGAAAGAAATTGAAAATGACACAAACAAATGGAAAGATATTCCATGCTCACGGATTGGGAGAACAGTTATTGTTAAATGCCCATACTACTCAAAGCAACCTATTTAATGGAATCCCTATCAAAATACCAATAGCATTTTTCACAGAACTAAAACAAACAATCCTAAAATTTGTATAGAACCACAAAGACTGAATAACCAAAGCAATCTTGAAAAAGAAAAGCAAAGCTGGAGGCATCACAATTCCAGACTTCAAGTTATATTACAAAGCTGTAGTAATCAAAACAGTATGGTACTGACACAAAAATAGACACACAGATCAATGGAACAGAAAAAAAAAAAACCAGAAATAAACCCACAGTTATATGATCAATTAATCTTTGACAAAGGAGGCAAGAACATACAATGGGAAAAAGACAACCTCTTCAACAGATGGTGTTGGGAAAACTGGACAGCTACATAGAAAAACAAAACAACAACAACAAAAAGAAACTGGACCACTTTCTTACACTATAGACAAAAATAAACTCAAAATGGATGGAGCTAGAGAGTATGATGCTAAGCAAAATAAATTGGTCAGAGAAAGACAAATACCATATGATTTCACTCAAAGCAAATGAACAAAGCGGAAAAAAGAGGGAGAGGGAGACAAACCAAGAAACAGACTTAACTATAGAGAACAAACTGATGGCTACCAGAGGGGAGGCAGGTGGGGCAATGGGGGAAACAGGTGAAGGGGGGAATAGGTGAAGAGCACACTTATCATGATGAGCACTGAGTAATGTATAGAATTGTTGAATGACTATATTGTACACCTGAAACTATTATAACACTGTATGTTGACTATAGTGAAAAATAGATTTTTTAAATGAAAAAATATATATACAAAGAACTCTTTAAAAAAGCTTTAAAAAGTAAAATACACAAAGGGGTGCTGGGTGGCTCATGACCCCAGGGTCCTGGGATGGAACAAGGCCCACATTGGGCTCCCTGCTCAATGGGGAACCTGCTTCTCCCTCTCCCTCTGCCCCCTCCACCCCTGCTCTTGCTCTCTCTCAAATAAATAAATAAAATCTAAAAAAAAAAAAAAAAAGATTGAGTAGGAAATACTCAAATAAATAAATAAATAAAAATCTTTTTAAAAAATGGGCAAAAGATACCTCACTAGAAAAGATATACAGATGGCAAATTAACATATGAAAAGATGCTCAACATATATGTCATTAGGGAATTGCAAATTAAAGCGACAATGAGATACTGCTAGATACCTAATAGAATGGTGAAAATCCAAAACATTGACAACATGAAATGCTAGCAAGGACGTGGAGCAACAGTCATTGCTGATGGGAATGCAAAACGGTACAGCCACTTTGGAAGGCTGTTTGGCAGTTTCTTACAAGCTAAACATACTCTTACTAATGATCCAGAGATTGTACTCCTTGATGTTTACCCAAATGAATTGAAAACTTATGTTTACCCCAAAACCTGCACCTGATGTTTACAGATTTGTTCAGAATTGCCAGGTCTTGGAAGCAACCAAGAAGTCAACCAAGGATAAATAAACTGGTACTTCCATACAATGGAATATTCCTCCATGTTAAAAAGAAATGAACTATTAAGCCATGAAAAGATACAGAGAATACTTACATGCATATTACTAAGTGAAGAAACCAATTTGAAAAGGCTAAATACTGTATAATTCTCATGAGAAGACATTCTGGAAAAAGCAAAACGATGGAGACACTAAAAACCCAGTGGTTACCAAGGGTTAGGAAGAGGGAGAGATAAATAAGCCAAACCCAGAGGGTTTTTAGGGCTGTGAAACTATTCTGTTTGATACTATAATGGTGGATACATGTCATTATACATTAGTCAAAACTCATAAAATGTACAAGAAGAGTGAAACTTAATGTAAAGTATTAATTTGGGGTGATAATGATGTGTGAATGTAGATTAGTCAATTTTAACAAATGTACCAGTCTGATGTGAGATGTTGACAGTGGGAGAGCCTGCGGGTGGAGAGGCAGGAGGTATGTGCTAATTTTCTGTATTTCCTACTCAATTTTTCTATGGACCTAAAAGTGCTGTAAAAATAAAGTCTATTAAAAACAAAACACTAGAAGTTCACAGAGAGATGCATGTTGGATCAAGTTATCATTAGGAAACCTGTCCCCTACCAAACTTCTCATTTAAGTAAAAATCAGCATTCTCCTAGTTACACAAGCCAAATACCTGGGCATCATTCTTGACAACTTCCCTTACCTCATTCTCCACTTTCATTCATTCCTACTGAAGACATCTTACTATTTTTTCCATCACCATTGCCATCTCTCAAGGCCAAGCTTCGAGTATTTTTCTCCAGGACTAGAAATAGTCTAGCAGGTCTTCAAGAATCTATTCTTGCCAGATTTCAATCTGTTCTTCACACAGTAGCCAATGACATCTTTCGGAAACATACGTTTATGTCATTCCACTGCTTAAAACTTGGATTTTTGTGTGTGTGCACTTTGAATAAAAGCCTAATTCTTCAAAGCCGATCAGGTGTCAGTCTCTCTGCCAGCTTCAATTCACACCCCTCTCCCTTGCTCATCAAGCCCCAAGAACGTGAGCCTTCTTTCACCACTTTGCCTAATAGACTTCTTATAATTCTGTCTCTGGATTTGATTAATTTCCTCCAGATCCCTTTGAATTTTGTAAATTCCTATTTGTTTACTTATTATTCTCTGCTGATCTCCCATGAACTTGGAAGCACCATGAAAACAGGAGTTCATGGCATGCCAACATGGCGTGTCAACACTTGACCGCATGCCTGGCTCCAGTCAGCAGCTGGGTAGCAAGGACAGGGAAGTAGGGGTAGTACTTTCCTAGCTCAGGCAATAAGGGGCTGTGTTTAAAAACAATAATAAAAGCAACCTAGGAGTTGGTTTGCTTTTTATTATCACCACTAGTCTTTAATTCTAATAATGTCAGTTGATGGAATACTCCCTCCCAAATTCTTTTGTTGGTATAAATTCTGTACCAATTGTTGCTATTACTGAGTTTCGCTAATGAAAGCTTCAAATTAGCACATTTGTATTACTTATGCTTCAATAAACATTTTATTTTACATAAAAGTTAATTCCAATAATTCCCAGTTATACAGCAGGCCCTCGAGACATGCAGATTAATCCACACAGAGGCATTTTAAGAGTAAATTCACAACAATTTAAAATTGTAGCCTGTTTAGGAACCAGTTTATATCTGACTCCTGTAGTATGACATATTCTTGAATTTAAACAGTAGATTTAAAAAAATGATACCATGTGACTGTAGAGATTAAGATACACAATGATTTCTATCCTCTCATTCTATGTAATCATTTAAAGTTTCATTTATGTTTAAAGCTTAAAATTGTGAAATAGAATGCACACTACAAGATGTAACATTTTCATCTTGTTAGTGCGTATTTTAGTTCATACATGAACTGTTTTACTGAATTTGAATAATATCTTTAAAATTGAAATTTATTATTTTAAAATTATTATTATTTAATAAGCTAAAATATCATTATTCATGAACAAACCAATATATAGGCATAAGTTTTTCAATTTTTTTCAAAAAACACATTAAGGTAAATAAAAACTATCAATTCTATGCTTCCTTGTATTGTGATATTCATTTTATTATTTATTTATTAGTGTCATGATTACATATATGCAAAATTCAATAAAACAAAATTTTTACCCTCATGTTCTCATGCTCCTTTTCTGGTCATTATTATTGTTCATTTCATTGTTCTTTTTTTTTTTTAAGATTTTATTTATTTATTTATTTGAGAGAGACGGAGAGTACAAGCAGGGGGAGGGGCAGAGGCAGAGGGAGAAGCAGGCTCCCACTGAACAGAGAGCCGGATGCAGGGCTCGATTCCAGGACCCTGAGATCATGACATGAGCCCAAGGCAGAGGTGCTTAGCCGACTGAGCCACCCGGGTGCCCCTCATTTCATTGTTCTGATTCTTATTAAAAATTAATTGTATAGGGGCCCCTGGGTGGCTCAGTCAGTTAAGCACCTGACTCTTGATTTTGGCTCAGGTCATGATCTCAGTATCCTGGGATCAAGCACCATATCAGGTTCCCTGCTCAGCAGGGAGTCTGGGGAGTCTTCTTGTCTCCCTCTCCCTCTGCTCTACCCCTATGCTCATGGGTGCTCACTCTAAAATAAATAAATAAATCTTTTTAAAAAATAAAAATAAATTAGCTGCATAGAGGAGGTGTGCTAAAAATTGATCTGTTCCAGGTTTAAAATATGTTAGAAATGACAATGATGGTGGATGGTCAAAAAATATTTGTTGAATGTATGAATTAGTCAATTTTAAAAGTAACTAACATTTAAGGATTTAATCTCTTTCCAAAATAACCAGCCTACATACTAAAGAGACAATTTTATTTCCACTGGGTAAAATCTACTTAACTTACAGAAGATGCAAGTCTAGACAAATTTTTTTCAAGTGGCAAAGCTTACCTATCCAGAATATGACAATGAAGTCAAGGTTTAACCTAGATCACAGTCAGAAAGAAATAATTTTAAAATGACCCACAAATTTTGTGAAGTAAGCCACCCACTTTGGAAATGCCAACTCCTGAGTTTACCAGACAAAGGTGTAAAATTGGTTGAGTATAGAAAGAAGCACTGAGTTTCTTCCAGTTAGTTCGCTGGAAAAATGTGGGAAGAGGATGTCTTTTCAGCAAAAAAGAATGGGCAGCCCTACTCAAACCAACTTACTTCCTTTACCAGTGTGGCCTGCTATGTTTCTAGGACAGTAAATTCTCTATGTTTTGCCACTTCTAACTTCTGGGTAACAATGTAAATGGAATAGATTTCCCACTGCTGTAGGGATCAAAACGGTTTTATGAATTCCAGTCTTTTCCGTTTTAATTTGTTGTCTGTCTCTGTTTCTCTCTGTTTCTGTCACCCGCCCCCCCCCCCACAACACACACACGGAAATATTGTTCCCTAATCCCAGGTACAAAGGGGATTTGGGTGTTGGCTCATACCTTTGAGATGTCATTGCTGCCGAGGGTGGAGCTTATCTGAAAAATTCAAGGACTGTTTGAATTATAAGGGAAGTTCTTGCTTAGTCTGTTTCAGTTAAAATGTAATCTTACAAGATAAAGAGTCTGAGTCCAAATCAATTTAATTATTTTGAAGCTTAGAAAGGAAGGAAGATTACTAATACATGTGTTTGCTTTTACTTTTTTTAATTGAGGAATTAATTTCATTTCTGTTTACCTACTATCTGGGGAGGAGTTTAATTACTTAGGCTGGAGGATAGCAGTAGATATGAAGCCCTTTAAATTTTGTCTTCAGTTGGAGACTTCCTAAGAAAGGCGTGGGAAAGAGCAGTGTAGAATAACATGACACAAAGATATAGTGTTACTTTCTATAAAATTGGCAGCTTTTATATTGCTTCAATCTGCAAATACTTTTCTTCTTACTCTCCCAAATTATACGAACACACATTAATTTGCATGATAAATGTGTTTCTGAAAAGACTATTTGTACTAGAGGAGAGCTTATTTTTAAGAAAAGTTTTATTAAATCTTTTAATTGACGAATCACTTTATAGTCTCTAAAGTCAGGTTTTTGGGTAGCAGATTTGTTTAGAGAGGTACCTCCGTATGCTGTATAATAAAACATACACCTTTTGAATCTGGCTCAAGTGTTAACCTAAAACGGCCAGTTTAGCAGGAATAGTAGCATCAGTAACCTTCCCCAAAATGAAATTTTAAATTATTCATTATATACAAAATTGAAGGTACTAAAGGCCTGATTTGGGGCCCCATAATTTAGGTGAAAACAAAACAGAGAAAGGTTAGCCATAAACGAGGAGAGCATTTCAAAATAAGACATATAAGAAAGAGGCTAACAGGAAGGTGAAGGAGACTTTGTAGTATAGAGAAGAAAAATTATAGGGGAGATTTTACGTTAACTTTGAAATTTATCTATTTAAAAGCATATCACCAAGGGCTTCTTTTGATGTGAACAACTAAAAGAATAAATAACCCAGAATTACAACCAAAAAAATTGTAGGTGAGGGGCGCCTGGGTGGCACAGTCAGTTAAGTGTCTGACTCTTAGTTTCAGCTCCAGTGGTGATCTCAGGGTCATGAGATCGAGCCCCACATTGGGCTCCATGCTCAGTGCAGAGTCTTCTTGAGATTCTCTCTCCCTCTCCCTCTGCCTTTCCCGCTCATGCTCTCTTTCTCAAATAAATAAATCTTTAAAAAAAAATTTCAGGTGAGAAACAGTACAAATAAGTCTTGACTGTGAAGGGAAAGGACACTGAGGTGAGTTTCTGAGAAGGCCAGTAGCACACAGCTCCACACATCTTGGTTCAGTTTGCCACGAAGCAAGGGACTTGATCTACAGCAAATATTTTTTTGAATGCCTCTTCTCTCTGGTCCTACCACCCTAAAAGGTGGAATTGTAATTCTTTCTGTCTCCTTTTCCTTCCCCAGGAATGGCCTCCCTTTTTAATTTTTGCTGATCATCTCTCCTACCAAGTTAAAAAAGAAACCATTAATAAAGAGAAGCCTTCTGGGGAGCCTGGGTGGCTCAGTCAGTTAGGCATCTGACTCTTGATTTCAGTTCAGGTCCTGGTCTCAGGGTCCTGGGATTGAGCCCCACATCAGATCCATGCCCACTGGGGAGTCTGCTTGAGGTTTCTCTCCCCCTCTCCCTCTGCCCCTCCCCTTGCGTGCTCTTTCTCTCAAATAAATAAATAAATAAATAAATAAATCTTTAAAAGAAAGAAAGAAAGAAAGGAAGAAAGAAAGAAAGAAAAGAAAAGAAAGGAAGAAATAGAAGCCACTGTAAAAACAACCAAGCAGGGTTCGATATGGGGTGATGGCTGATTATTCCATTTTGCATGGTGATGCTTACATAAAGAAGTTTGCTTTTGGTTTAAAGAAAGCCATATTGGGGGGTGCCCAGGTGGCTCATTCAGTTAAGCATCTGCCTTCAGCTCAGGTCATGATCCCAGGGTCCTGGGGTCAAGACCCACATAGGGCCCCCTGCTTGGCAGGGAGCCTGCTTCTCCCTCTCCCTCTGCCGCTCCCCCTTACTTGTTCTTGCTCTCTCTCTGTCAAACAAATAAATAAAATCTTAAAAAAAAAAAAACCATATTAGGACAGAATAACACAGTTCTATTTTTTAAATTTTTTTAAAGATGTATTTATTTATTTAAAGAGAGAGAGAGCATGAGCGGCCAGGATGGTGGGCAAAGGGAGAGGGAGAGAGAAAGAATCCCAAGCAGGCTCCACACCCAGTGCAGAGCTTGATGCCGGGCTTGATCTCAGTGTTGTGAGAAATCAAGAGTCAGACACTTAATTGACTGAGCCACCCAGCCTTCCCCACCCTTTTTTTAAAAAACACAGCTTTAAAAAAGATGAAGTAGTCATTTATCCCATGAATGAGTGTTCATGTGCTGGTTTCAAAGGAAGATGGAGGAATAATGAAGAAATAATAGTTGACTTCTTATGGACGAAGAAAAGTGCTCACCAGTGGAGAGAGTGAAACAAGTGGCCTTACTTCAGTTTTAGCCAGGGCTGCCTCTCCTCCTGGGTTATTCCAATATGCCAAGCATTTCCTCGAGGCCCTTATATTCAGGTAATGCCTGTGATGGAAGGTCCTAGAACGGAGAGGGGGTGGGGCGCAGACCGAAAGTTTAAAAGATTAGAAAGGTAACATAAATGAGTAAGACTTGATTGGGTAGAAGACAATTAGGAATTACTGGGTTTTAGAAGAGTCCAGGTCCCGCCAAAAAGGCACTCAAATAAAATCGAATTTTAAATATTATACAGGTCAAAGAAAGCACAGCTGACTTGGCAGAGTTCAACTATAGGCTCATCATGATTTTACTCCTTTCCTAGAGAATAGGTATTAAAGTATTACCCTCTTATATGTTAGGTATGTAAATGATACATATTTATATGATCCATACAAATCAAAACTAATTAAGAGGAAGATCTAGATAGAGCACAATTTACTAAGATTCTACCTGCCTTGAGACAGGTTATTTCCAGAACTTTAGACAATCTATGAATTAAAGGAATCCTAATTCTGATTTTTTAATTTTAATTCTTCAAATCAGTTTCAGGCTGGGGAATATAAAATATTTTTGTGTGAATCTGTTTGAAATAATGAAGCTTTTTTTCCCATTGGTCAAAAGTCACGGAGTCCCTGGGTGGCTCAGTTGGTTAAGCGTCTGACTCTTGATTTCGGCTCAGGTATGATCTCTGGGTTGTGAGATGAAGCCCTGCACTGGGCTCCGCTCTGGGCATGGGAGCCCACTTAAGATTCTCCTTCCCTCTCCTTCTGCCCGTCCCCCCTCTGTAAACAACAACAACAACAACAACAAAAAGTCAATTACTGCCCTTTCTGATATTGCCTATACAGCCTATGTGAGGATACATTCTTCATGTTGCTAAGAATTTTCAAGTTGAAAGAAGTCCTGCTTGAAACACATGGAAGACTTGAATTAATGTTATAGTAGAAACAGCTTTCAAATCCAAAAGGACTGATGTTTGGAAGATGGGGGTAAATAATTTCTCTTTTGAGAACATGAGTAAATAGTGGCTCAGATTTAGGTAATAAACAAAGTAATATTAAAAATTATCCAACATTCCTGAAATAGGCAACCTGAAGTCACATTCAAGTCAGATATAATCTATGATAGCTCAACATTCCCCTTATCATTTCAGATATTTTGGTTTATTAGGATAGATGTAGTGATATCTCTTTCTTACCTCACTATTATATTTTCATCTTTAATAAAGAAGATATCAGTAGCTCCATTTACCACCTAAAATTCTATATATGATCTTATAATTGGGGAACTTCCTGTCAGTTTATACATCTGAAGTCTTCTTCTTCTTTTTTTTTTTTTTTAATGGAAGCTCTACATCCAACGTGGGACTTGAACCCATGATCCTGAGGTCTAGAGTCACATGTTCCACGGACTGAGCCAGCCAGGCACCTCTATACATCTGAAGGCTTCTTAATGGAAACTTAAAACACAAAAGCTTTATAGCAATTAATACTTTTTTTCCTTATGATAATACATAGAGCAATTCTGAAGGCTGTTCAACAATTTTGAATATTGTTAAGATGGAATTTTAAGGTAGAAAATAATCAGAGAAGAGAAAATAAAGGGAGAAAACGATCAAATTTTTTTCTCAAAAAATTGGATATTAAGAAAGCCAAAGTCAATAATGGTGTTTTTTTTCTTTAATATTTTATTTATTTGACAGAGAGAAGACACAAGCAAGGGGAATGGGAACGGGAGAAGCAGACTCCCCGCTGAGCAGGGAGCCCGATGGACGGGGGCTCAATCTCAGGACCCTGGGATCATGACCTGAGCTGAAGGCAGATGCTTAACCAACTGAGCCACCCAGGTGCCCTGTCAATAATGGTTTTTTAAAAACTCTTAAATCTAACTTTGCTTATAAAATGCCTTCATAGAGCTCTGCTTAACTTTGATAGAATCCTAGCAAATGCTAGTGTTGCATGAAAATGTTCAAACAACTCTGCATTGGACACCCCTGCCAGTGTCTCAGGAATTGTAAATTATGTTTCATCGCAGGACTAAAGTCAAGTCCTAACAAAGTCTTGTTTATTAAGTCCTGGCTTTGGTATTTGCGTTGCTCTGGGGAGAAGGGGTAACCTGTAGAGTTTCTGCCTAGTAGCCCCAGTCTCCTCTGCTAATGCAAAGCATTGGACTCTCCCAATGTAAATAGTGTTCATGGAGCCTGTTCTGCTTATTATTCAAATTCAATAAGAAAACACGTGAACCAAAGTTAACAAGACACATGTAGACATGCAAAAGAATGGAGAGCTCCTGTTCTTAGAACATGAAATAAGGGAGCCGCCTGGTGGGCAAAGTTGTACACTGTCTTCTTGCTGGGTACCTGAAGAATAGTGATTTTACTGTTAACATGACTGAAAAAGTAAAGAGTAAAAACACTGTAGTAAAAAACAAAAAAAGATAAAAGCATTTAGCTAATGGACCTTTTTCCAAACCCACTTACTCTCACTTTTTCTAAAATCATATCTGCTGAAAGTGGTTTATGGATAATATCAGTACTCATTTATTTAAAATTCTCCCTCTCTCTCTCTCTCTCTCTCACACACATCTACACATTTTCTCGGTGTTTATCATTTTGGTCAGTTTTAACCCTAAAGAGATGCCCCAAATCTCACATAATAACTTCACTGAATGACTTGCAGTTAAATAACTTTCAAGCACTTAGAGAACTCAGATTAAGAAGCCTGATTGGCAGAAGTTAAATGAAAATCTACTTAAAAATTTAAAAACCAGGGCACTTGGGTGGCTCAGTAGGTTAAGCTTCTGCCTTCCACTCAGGTCGTGATCTCAAAGTCTTGGGATGCTACCAACATCTGGCCTCCTGCTCAGCAGGGAGCCTGCTTTTCCCCTCTCCCTCTGTCCCTTCCCCACCCCCAATCGTGCTCTCTCTCACTCTGCTCTCTCTCTCATATAAATAAATAAAATCTTTAAAAAAATTTTAAAAACTCCACTATTTTGGTATCAGCGTATCTATCAATTAAAATCAGTACTTCAGGGACAGAAAAAATGGTAAGACACCCACCACGATGCAAAAGGCCAACAACCTAGTAAGAAAATAAAGTAAACAAGTAACTAGAAACTGTTTAGTAGAGTGGTGGAAGATAAGGCTGGAAAAGTAAATGGCTACAACTTGGAATTTCAGGCTGAGGAGCTTGAACCATTGGTAACTTGATAAGAGTATTGACAAGATAACTGGCAACAGAGTGTAAAATTCCTAGGAACAGGGAGAAACAAACAAGCAAAAAAACCAAAGACTAAATAAATGCCTATTGCAACAGCTCACAGTGGGGTTTTGAAACTCAGTTAAAAGGGGCAGTGAGAGTTAAGGAGATAAATCAAAGAGTTTTTACTTTAAAATTTTACTGAAAATTTTTACTTTTCTACATGTGAGAATATGTGACTCTAGAGGGCATCACCAGTGTCATGGATAAACAAGTTTAATAAACTTACTGTAAAAATGGAATAAAAATTTCATTTTAACAGACCTAAGTGGGGGCACCAGGATGGTTCAGTCAGTTAAGCAACTGCCTTTGGCCAGGTCCTAATCCCTGGGGTCCTGGGATGGAACAAGCCCTGTGTCGGGCTCCCTGCTTCTCCCTCTGCCCCTCTCCTGCTCATACTCACTCCCTCTCTCTCAAATAAATAAATAAAATCTTAAAAAAAAAAAAAAAACACAAAACAAAACACCACAGTAGTTCTGAAGTTCTACATGACATCTAAAGAGAATAATTTGTTTTCTTGAATATATTTTCCTTAGGAATTTAGGCATATCTTCCATGATGTCTTACGTAAATTCTTGATTGGTTCAATCTATGGGACGTTTGTTAGCAAAAGAAAACTTCCTATGTTCCATTTATCCAATCAAAAACAAACCAAACACACATTTTGCATATTTGTGTCCTTGGCTAGTTAATAGTTTCTGGGTTTTTCTACCTTCCTTTTTAATTGTGGAAGGGAAGGAAGAGCTCTAGGGTTGAGAAGTTAAGTAGGTTGAGGACTTGATGGGAGAAAGGAGCACTGGGCAAGAGGACAGCTCTTCTTGGAAGATGACATATCTACCATCGACACAACTTCATTATCTTTCTACCATCTGCCATCTTAGGCTATCTTTTTGTTGTTATTGCTGCTTTTAAGGCTGCTCTTGACACTCATTTTTATAGTGAGGGCCACCCCCAATGCCCTAGTATATTACTATGTGCAACAAGTTGGTCTAATAAGGCATTCACTCAAAAAGATAAAATCAAACTTCTGTGTGACTTACCCAGGGAAGGCTCTGTTCTCAAAGCATTTCTACAGGTAGGTGAAAGATGTCTGACTATTTTTTTGGAACCAAAAATTTGAACACATGATGTCAAAACTGTTCTATTTTAAAAACCTACAAAGGCAGTTAGCTGCATATTCTCTGAGATTTTTAATTTCTCTCATTCCTTTGCTGTATTAGAACCTCGAAGTCAATCTTCACCTGTACAATGCTCATCTCGGTGCTTCACTGGGTCCCACTGGTTCTCTTTAATCCTGACCCAATCTGCTGCTTCTTCCTCTTCATCATGACTCAGCCTTGGTCATGTTCTCATTATCTCTTGCCAGTGCCACACTAGTTTCTATGTTTCTATATTCAATTTCCTTCCTATCAGTCAATTCTTTATATTACCAGCTGAGTTTCCTAATTTGAAACTCCTCTGCTTAAATTCTCCCACTGACTTCTAGAATAAGTCCAAACTCTTAGCATAGCATACTAGTCCTTCTGTGATATAGTCCCACCTGGGTCATCTGGGTTCTACTGGGCCATCTCTCTTCATACTTTCACTTAGTGTCCCAAACTGTATTCCAATCTAATATCCTCCCACCCCCTTGAAAAAGCTCCACCCTCTCAAGCCTCTATAGGTCTTCATGGGAGCTATAACTTCTGCTTCGAGGGCCATTGTTCATCTCTTCACTAATTCCTACTCATATTTTAAGACAGTGAGGAAAGTTCTTTCAAAAGGAGAAATTGTCTGACTCAGTTACTGAGTGGATTAAGTATCTTTGTTGTGTACTTCCATAATACACTGGACTTTCACTCTGTCATAATACTTACAACCGGTACTATAATTTTCTCCAAATCAACTATGAGCAACTTGAGGGAGGGGCTGTGTTTTTTATCTTCTACTGTGGTACTTGTTACACATTAGGTGTTCAAAATATTTTTTGATGCTCCTCTGAAAAAGGAACTTACACAATGAAAACTGCATTTTATTTGCAGTTTCTCTCATGCCCTCATACTAATCATTTTCCTTTCTGATGTATCCTGCATACCTGTCAGTCCAAACTTCTTTAAATTACTCTGTCAAGGTCCTTCCTTGCTAAGAAAATTTAGTCTCCTCATTGTCTATGACAGCAAGTCTAGACACTTGGGTCTGGCTGTCAAGATATTTGGATCAGGGGCGCCTGGCTAGCGCAGTCGTTAAAGCGTCTGCCTTCGGCTCAGGGCGTGATCCCAGCGTTATGGGATCGAGCCCCACATCAGGCTCCTCCGCTGTGAGCCTGCTTCTTCCTCTCCCACTCCCCCTGCTTGTGTTCCCTCTCCCGCTGGCTGTCTCTATCTCTGTCGAATAAATAAATAAAATTTTGAAAAAAAAAACAACATGGCTGTCCTGTGAATTTATATAGGATCGTGTTCCAAGACACTTAGCTAATACACTCAATTTATCTAGAGTCAAAAACAATATGGGATGCCTGGGTGGTTCAGTAAGTTAAATGTCTGCCTTCGGCTCAAGTCATGATCCTATGGTCCTTGGATTGAGTCCCTCATTGGGCTCCTTGCTCAGCAGGGAGCCTGCTTCTCCCTCTGCCTGCTGCTCCCCGTTTGTGCTCTTGCTCTCTGACAAATAAATAAAATATTTAAAAAAAATATGTTGCCTTCAAAAACTCATATTGCATTTTAACAAGGACTTCTAAAAACACAAAGATCTAACTTAAAAGATTATTTGATGATGTTTAATACAAACACAATTTTAGGCCAAAAGAAATAGTTGTTTTGGTACTTGCTAGCTTTTCAGTAACTGCAAATTGCTTCATGTATGTTCCTGGCTATTCTTTTTACCACTGGGCCATTTTCACTTTTATTTTTGAATTTTCTTGCCGTAACCAGTGATTTAAAACCTTTAGTTCAAAGCAAAATGGAAAATACGTTGAATCTCATTTTACCAGTTCTGTGGCTTTGGACAAGATATTTAACTTCCCTGAACCACAGTTCTTTTATTTTTAAAATGGGGACAATACTTATTTGATAGGATTGCTATGAGAATTATCAACATACATAGAATAACCACCACAGTGCTTGGTATACAGAAAGTGTGCAACTATTATTCTGTGTTAATTGATTTTTTAAAAATGCATCATACTGAGTATAATGAGTATATTAAAACATTAACTATTCTGGTGCAAAATACCTGAAATATCACACTAACGGTCATAATTTCTGGTGACCTAATAAAATCAAAAGATACAATTACTGTTGTCATTAATATGATCTTTAATAAATGGAATAATGCACCATTTTACAGCAAGCCTCTTTTAAACCTAAAGAACTGTCTTAAAATCTCCTTCTCCAATGTCTCTGTAGCAATACAATCTTTTTATTTAGGTTTATATATATCAAAGCATTTACTTACAATTATTCATAAAAAACTCTTTAGTGGCTTAATGTCAGCTTTCATAGTGGCATCCATAGATAATACAAAAGAAAAATGATTTGCTTTATTTCATACTCACACTGATCCATCAAACACAACTTACACAGCATAGCAAGGTCTCAGACGGCTTTTACAAAAGCAAAATAACTGAAAGTAATTATCCATAAATTCATATGATATTCTATCTGTAATGTAAGAGCAAAACACACCAACAAAAGATACCCGTTAACAAGAAAGAGGGTTCTGAGGAATTGCCAATATTTTCCAGCCTTTCTTATTCCAGAAAAGCATCCTCAGAAATGAATACTCTGTAGCTTATGTTTCTCCTGTCCATTCAGAAAAAGCATGGCAGCTACACATCTCCATGTTTCAGCTACTACAATACCCTAAGAGTTAGTGTACTTTACAATTATCCACTTATCTTCATTTGAAAAATTATCAACAGAAAATTAAGGATGATTCCAGCTTATACAAATACTTACACAATATAATTTCCATGGAAACATGACAAGGCATACAAAAACTTTAAATAAATAAATGTGACAAGAAAAAGAAAAGCCACAGAAGCCAAGCAATTCAATTTTAACCAGAACCTATCTTTGAATTGCATCTTTTAGTAATTTAGTTTTCTTATTATTAAGCTTCTCTAAAAATATGTTTCCCTATCATACTTAAGAGGATTGGTAATAAGGTGGAGAGCCTGAGACAAGAGACTGGTTACAAATAACTTCACTGCTAGGATTTTAAGTATACAGCATATCAATTTGGAGCTTGGACTTGTCTGATTGAAGGAAAAATTCTATTTGGATCTGACAAGGTGATAAACGGCTTATCATAGTTACCTTCTCAAAACCATCCAAACTACTACTAAAGCTATAAACTCATTAATTCACTTTTAGAAGAGTTTTATAATGTTAAATTACCTCAAGAAAATTTTATCTCAAAGGAACAACTTTACTAAGTTCTCCCATTAAAAAACAAAGCAAAATGAAATATATTTGTCCCTTCGTATATAACCATTTACCCAAGGAACAGAAATGGTTTTAAGATGGTGCTTCAACTCTAAGGCCTAAATAGGCTGCAACATGTAACCAATTAGTTGAGTCACTTCCCTCTATTCAGTAATTATAGAATTGGGCAAGTTTTTATGATTAATGAAATCTGATGTTATGCTATGTAAATTAAGTCAAATCATAAGATGAAACATTAAATGACCTGTATGTGCAACAAACACTTTAAATACTCAACTGGACTAATTGCTTGTTTGCTACCAATTAAAGTTTCTCATGTGCAAAGGGATGAAAAGGGCCCTGAGTTTTTAAGTAATATTATGTCTATAGAGTGAGTCTAAAACATGAAGATGTTTCTGAAATCTAAAAGTACAAATAAAATGGAAAAAACCTACATGTTGCCTTTTGAAACATTTTTAAGAAGTTGTAGTTTAAAATACAGTAATTTGTTTAAAAATTCAATCATAAACTGGATGCCCTAAGTGATGCAATTTATTTCTAAAGATTTCTTCTCTCTTACCCAAATTTTAGAATCTGGGTTGCAAATTAAGTTTAAAAGAATGAATGTCACCACAATTAATAGTAACACTATGAACATCACATAATAATAGAATTGGAATTTTCAAGATATGATAGATTTATCTGGGGCATAATTCTAATACACGGCATTAAATCTGCTAAATTATTTACTTTCAAATGTATTAGCCATGAAATAAAATCCTAAATTTTTCTTTATATGCACAAACGCTCAACTTTAACCAGCCACTTAAAAGTTAAATGAAAGTTGTTATAGTCCAGTCTATGTTGTAAAATAATAAGTATTTCAAAAGTGGTCTGCAAAAATATTCATAGATAATACCTGATTTTTGTAAGGTTTGTTTTTGAAAGTTAATCTTGCATTTTGTGTTTAATATTTGATACAAATACGTAACATGTTGTGGCTCAATTGTAATGCTAAGCTTGCTGCAATACAGGTTAAAAAATTTTAATGGCAAAATTATATACAATTCTGTATGCATGGCTTTTTAGTTATAACTAATGAGAATATAAAATGATAAAACTCCACAATTTAATAGGAAATGTTAGATAATACAAAACTTAAGTGCTGCTTTTCTGACAATCTGATGGTTGGATCCATTGTTAAATTGTAACATCTTAATTCTTAATTCTATCCTACTGAACTATTACTTGAGTAATGAATTTGAATATAATGTAAAATATAATTTGAAGTGTTCTTAAGTATAAATAGTTATTAAAATAGGGCTGAAAAAAAAATAGGGCTGAGAAGGAAATGCTAAGGGAACCAAAGCAATTTTGTCTGAAGAACTGAGACTTAGATGTTAATTGAAAAGCCTGAAGCGTAATGAAAAAAGAACAATTCTGGAGAAGATGGCCAACTGCTCTTTTTTTTTTTTTTTTTTACTGCCGGAGGAGACAAATGCACATAAAATGAAATAGGAAGGAAGCAGAATCGACATGAAGAACATTCCCCTGACACAGAAGATTGCAAGTCAGATAACCAAGGGGTAGAGTAAGTCAGACACAAACTAAAAGGTGGTTGGAGGAAAGTAATGGGTCGGTGCTCCAGAGCACCCTGAGATTTCCTCTTTTCTTCTATGTTAGTTTAATCTGAGAAGCTATACAAAAGCCTTCTTTTGATAATAACATTTATGTAACTAGCTCAAACAGTGATTTGCCAGATTTACTAAATCAAGGAGTATATTTAAGAGTGGATCATGCAACATAGTTTTGGTTAACATTTGCATAGTTCAAAATCTACAAGTTAAAATGCAATTTTACCTGCTGAAGAGCAAACTGACAGCAAAAGGTACACTTGGAAACATCTCAGTCTGAAAAAAACTCCTGGGGTGTATGTGGGAGGGTTACACAATTTCTGGAATAACAGGTTTAGATAATCAACTAACATGTGTGTACAATTTCTAATAAGTTAGCTTGGAAGATAAAGTAATATATAAAGCAATCTGTGAATAGTTATGCAATAACCTGCACATAACTGGTAGTTAAGTTCAATATAAATTTATAAAAGGTTGTTTAGGAATACAATGTAATCTCAAGTTCTAGGAGCTAACCACCTCCAATGAAATATTCATTTCCATAAATATTTAAAAAAGAAACAAAAAAATTTATGGAAGTATTCTTCCATTTTAAATGACTTTGAGGATGGAAAGTTCAGTAAATAGCTGCAACCTACCAAGTATTCCATCTGGCTTTAGATGCCAAACTTGAAAATATTTCAAATAAAAACACTTGCCAAATTTTGTGACAATTCCCACCGAAACATATTCTTCCTTGAGAGTTCCTACCTTTAATTATTTTCACATTCAGAACCAATGTACATTTTCTGCAGTAAGTGGGTACATGTAAGGAAGATACTGAAACTGCTTTATAAAAAAAGATATTATCCTTGTATCCTTCCTACATCCTCAATTAGTTTTATGGATTAGTAAAATTTTCTCTAAGTCACTACAAGCAGAAATTTTCAAGATGGAGTCAAAGGATTGATGAGACTTAAAATCCATGTTAAATTAATTCCTCCAAGTCAAGTATGGAATCGATTTAGGGAAAAGTCTTCGTTCCCACAAGCCACCTTCACTTTTCCCTTAAAATTTACTTTACCTTTAGTTCTACAATGCAAGAATATTAGGAATGAAAAGTAAAATAATTTTAGGATTCATGATGGCAGACGTGGGATTGAATTTCACCTTGAATTAGTAATTATTTCTCAAGCAACAGTCAGCATAGATATGTCTACATGTCTTATGTTCGCCTAACTTCTAAAGTCATTAAGGTATCTGGTTTGGCTTATATACAAGCCACAATTGTGCTAGAGTGTAATGACTGAACTTCTTAATAAAATGTCAGTATATTACACATCCTGTTGTACTGTGCGCAGGCAGTGTGGTGTGGATGAGGGAGATGTGGAGAGGCAAACCCAGGTTGAAATCCAGCTTTCTCTATTACTAGGATGGGAACTTGGGCAAATGATTTGGCTTCTCTTAGCTTCAATTTCCTCAATCTGTAAAGTGGGAATATTAATAATAATCCTTAAACAGTTGCTATGAAGATTAAAAGAGATTGTGTGTGTATATCCCACCATTCGGTATATAACAAATTGTCGATTAGTACTATTTAATTCCTGTGCCTTTTCATAACATTTTACAATGATACTGGTTTCTTTTCCCCAAATTATGAATTTGAAAAGGGGGAACATTGTTAGGAATTATAATTAAATCATTTTTGTCTAAAGCCAATTCAAATCAAGTTCTTTCAAGGACTTAGTTCTGACAAACAATTAGGATAGCTCGGGGAATTAATATTAGAATTTGATTACCTATTATGATGCTTTTAAGGCTGTAAAACTAGCAAAGTGAATTTTAATATTTTTTTCATTAAATGGCCTTTATTCAAAGGATCCAAATGCTTTTGTACATGCAAAATACTGTGATAGCAGTTAAATATTAGCTTTAAGAAACATTATTAGATGAATAAAGTTAGCAAGTATTTTAAGTAATTTTGCTTGCTTGTATATTACAGATTCTAAATCAGTCTGATGTAAATTTAATTTAAAATTTATTAAAATGATCTACACTTTTTATTCTTCCTATTTTTGAAGGGTCTACTAAAGCTAGGGAAAGCAAATTATTTGTTTTAAACATGTTTGCATGAAATGGGAAACTTAAAAGGATTCTTTTATTTTGATATATTAATTCTTGAAAGCATTTTATTATTAAACATCAAAAAAAAAAAGATGCTGGAAAAATTACAACCAACTAGCCTAAACATAAATTAAAGTAGGATGTAAGATAACTTCTGTCAGGAAAAGATCAGTTGGATCTCAAATGGTTATTTATCCTCCAATGCTTTCAATTGGAGAAGGAATATACTTTATTTTGATTCAAAGATATTCTACATGTGTTTGAAAATAATGAAATGCAGTTCAAAGATATTTAAAGGCAAGAGAACTAAGTGAAAATTTGGTGGGAAAGATATAAATAATTTGTTACATATATAGAATAATAATTATGCCAGAAGACTGAAAAATGTTAAGGATCTGAATCAAGAAAAGGGCCAATAAAACAAAAAAGGTGGAAATCCTGGGCACTAGAAAAATAATCTTAATTCTAAAAACTCAAAACTGTGTTCAGCCATCCATCAGAATAAGTGTGAAGTGTTGTAACAACTAACTAATAGGATTATAGCAAAAGGCAAAAACCAGAAGGCTTATATAGTAAATTATAAATATTTTGGACAGCAAATTGGGGAAATTTATGTTATCTTTAGCTAATGATGAAGATAGAGGAATATGAGTGAGAAAATATTGTTCAGGAGATAAAAACCTAAAAGCAAGATATGGGCATTTGTGTTTTTCTCTTAGCTTTTTATCTTCCAGAGAAATCATAGAACTTAGTTAAATAACATCTATTAAGTACTCTGAGAATCCGGAAAAATTAAGTGAGATCATCAGTGTTTGCAAATTGATAGAAAATAATTTGTGCTTATAAAAAAAAGTCCCTTATTTGACATAAAGTGCTTTATTTAAAAAAACATGCTGAGGTTGTTGTTTAGAGATAACTATCAGTAAGGAAAGAAACAAAGGAAGCTTTAAAAAAAACAAGAGGACTTGAAGGATACATAACATGTTAAACATCACTAAAAGGTATATTCTAATATAATGGAAATAATAAATGCTGCTCACATATCAAAGATCATATGAAAAACCGGCAAAAAGAGAAATTATGAAAATAGGATTAGTGAAGAAACAGTTTTGAAAAAAGAAGGTAAGCCTCAGTCTGCTCAAAAATGATAGGCTTGGCAGCAATCCTTCCTTCCACAGGGATGTGGCATGCCAGATTAATGATTTTTCCATACAGTGTTTTAGGTCATGGGAAGAGGACTCATCTTCAGATAAAGTCACCAGGCGTTGCTTGGGAAAAGAATAAAAAGTTACTATGGGTTCAAAACTATGAATTACTTTTGAAGTTATTTTAAATAGGAAATGTAATTTTATTTGAGTCAAAGATGGCCTATTTAGAGAATGAAGGCTATAACACTATATAGTCTTAACCATCTACCTACTTAAAAATTCCATATAAGTATAGCTCTATAAGTTTTCTGATAAAAATGTGCTTCTTAAATAAATGAATATGGAACATGAACATACATAAAAAATAAAATAAAATGAAGAAAGGCTAATATTTGACTTTGTCTACTTTGTTCTATGCTCTCTTATGAACTTCCAAAAACCGGAATCAAATACGTTTACTAAAATGCCTGGAAAGAAACATTTAAAACTTGGAAGGTTAAAAGAAACGGCATTTCAAATTAGGTTTTGGTAGTTCCTTCTTTCGAGCCCTTTGAGACAATGTTTCTGCATTCTCCATAAGGAGAGAGAAAGCAAGAAATCAGGTAGCTACTTTCTCTTGTGCAAAAAATCACTGCCATAGAACTGACCTGCCAAAAGAATGGGGGTTGGGGCAGAAAAATGCACTTATTATGGAAGAATGTGTGCTCTGTTAGGAAGAGAGCTTACAAGAAAGCTTCTTTGTGGACTATAGACTATTGCACGTTCAAACAAAACACAAGAGAAAAGAATGTCCAACAGATAATATGTTCAGGAACGGTTCAACATATAAACTAGCTTGTGCCCAGAAATAAAACATGGATACCAGACACCACTGCAGTCAAACCTGTCTTAATTTGCTTCTGTTTTAATGACCTTTAGAAACTGGTCCAAACTGATTATCGGCAATACATTGTTTTTGCTTTTTTTCTTAAAAAAATATTTTGAGACCACTTTTGATACACACACATATAATTCTGTGGTCATAACAGACAAATATAACTTTAATGAGACTAAACAAAAGTGCAAAACTTAAAAAAAAAACAAAATTAAAAAATATGGAAGCATAAGCTAACTTTTTCTGCATAGCTGAAATCTATTTAAAGCAAGTCCTGTTGCAGGGGTGGGGGAGAGTACTGACAGGAAGATAAAGCAGTTTTTTTTTTTTTAAATGTCTTCTGCACGTTTAAATGATGCAAAAAATAATTTCACTCCATAGGCTTGAAAATATTTCACAGACAGTTCATTCCTATATCTTTAGACACCATGGTTGTGGCAGTGCCTCCTTCTGCAAGGTAAACTGCGGTGCTGGATTTGGAATGAACTGCCCTGTCACTGCCATTGTTGTTGACCTCACAGTCCAGTGGTTCAGTGGAGATGACCCAGGTGGAGGGGCGCCACCGCTTAAGAGAATAAGGAGTTTTCACACGTTTCTTAATCTTTTCACCAGATCCTGATTTGCCATCTTGTGTTGACTCACCTACTGGAAATAAAAGGACAGAAAAATAAACTACATATAAAGAAGCTATTAAATAGTAAGAAATTAGGGTAACTCTAGAACAGATCAAATGAATATCTGCAGGAGGTATTAATAGACATTACTTGAAATTCATGATGTCAGGCAATTATTTTCTAGGCAAAACTTAACCAACTTATTTTGAGACTCTTTAAGCCCCATTGTTTTCGTAACTGGTTGAATTATTCTATTGGGCGAGCAAAAACCGAAGAGAAAATTAAAAGTTCTCAGCTGTGTTCTCAAATCCTTTGGTTGCTGGTAGTGATCCTAACTTGGCAAAATGCATTTAATCATTTAACTTAATGTTCAAAGCAGATCAAATTTTAAAGGCACCTGGCATATAATATTTTCAGAAGAATGACATAAATACTACAGTATAAATTTCCCAGTAATTTCCAACATTTTATTGCTATGGAGCCCTACTATAGGATGTGTCAATCGGTCTATAATACAAGCCACTCAAACAAGGGGATAGATTCTACTGATATTTTTTTTAAAGTAAGCTCTATGCCCAACATGGGGCTCAAACTCACGATCCCAAGATCAAGCTGCATGCTCCACTGACTGAGCCAGTCAGGTGCCCCTCTATGATTAATTTTTGAGAGCTGAATCCCTTCCGGCCATTTTGCAGTCCTTGATGACAACCATAAAACAGGACTGCTTTTTTTCATAAAGTGCTGTCAGTCTAAAAGAGAAATCATCTTGTGCAATGATGACTGTTAAAGATTTTGGTGAGCTCTCCTGTCTTGTGTTATAATCCCTTTAGAGCTAGAAACCAAGTATCAAGTTATTTGTCTAGGGGACCCATGGCACAATGCTATAGGCATGCAGGAGGCTCAACACATGACTCTTGGAAAAGATGAAACTAACAAAACAAAACCAAGAACTTTAGTTTTTTTTAGTAACAATTTTTTCTGAATTTTCTCTGGACTTTATAGGTTTAAGGTTAGTCTGATAAAATCTAGATGTGTATAAAATAGATATTAATATATTCAACAACTGTTCCAAAAGTTCTACTGACTTCATTTTACCTGGAGCTTTTAAACTCACATTTACTTAATTTCAACCATTCACAGCAAGTACGTGAATTGCATTATGAACCAGCAGCTATGTAAGGCATGTATTAAGTTGGTATTAAGTTCTGACTGTTGCGACATTGACTATCAACAACAACAAATTACTTTTTCTCTTTACAATAGTCTGATTAGTTCTGAGGTCCAACCAAGTGGCTTATTTTATTTCCAAAAGTGGTAAAAATAAGTAATTGGTAGTTGAAACACAATTTAATTTTATCTAAGTAATTAAATGGTCCCAAAAGACAAGCAGGAGAGATTAAATGATCCCTCTACTTACACTGCAAACTGCTGCCATCAAGGACATTTGTGGCTGAAAGATCCAGAGAATTAGGCCTCTGTGCTTTTCTGGGTTTTGATGGTCCAGGATCTGCTACTGTGCTTGGAACACCCTGTGTAAGAACATCTTGCTCTGAACATGGATTACTGTTGTTGTTATTGGAATTAGTTCGGCCACCTTCCAGTGGCCGTTCCCTCCTGTCCACAAGACGATCCAGAACACCTTCATCATGGCCAGCCTGTTGCTCTCGTCTCAGTAAAGGTTCATGCTCATCAGGGCTGGAATTAATATTCAGTCGGGTATCCTCACCAATGAACTGATTCTGCAGCATTTCTTGGCCCCTATGTGCCACTGTGTTGGCTGTCTGGCCAGATGGTACTGCCCCATTAACATACTGGGTAGTGGCAGTATGGGAGTTAACACTGTGGTTTCTACCTGCCACACCATTCATGGTGACTGTCACCACATGAGGTTCTGCAGCATTGATTGTATTCATCTTGGCAACTCCAGTTTCTACTTGTTTCAAGTTTGATTTGTGCTTGCTGCCAAATTTCAGCCGGGGCTCCTTTGTTGAATTTTTGGTGTTTAAAGGCAAACTAGTAGGTCTCTTAGGAAGGTTTTGTTGCTTGGGGAGAGGATAGATCTGAGTGGGTGGAACATCAGGAATTAAACATGCTTGGCCATTTGCAGCTTGTGTGAAGTCCTGCTGTCCAGTCACTTCTACTGCAAGTTTTATGAGTGGGTAAAGCAAGCTAGAACTGGTGCTGCTCAGTGGGTCTGGTCCACTGAACTGTTTAAGAGAATGCTCCATGAGATTCTCATCAGAACTTTCCTTGAGGTTCTTATCAACCTCTTTTGGGTCCAGCTTGTTGGTCTCCAAGTCTTCTTCTGTAAGTTGTAAGCAGACAGGGGTTGGCCCAATTGGCTGTGAAACATTTGTGGCATGCAGATTTGTTTCATCTGAGTATGGCATCTCAGAGATAGTGGTCATGCCGGTGCTTGGAGTGAGGCCAGTGGTGTTTGTGGTTGTTGTGTTGGTGGATAGGCTGGTGACGCTTGTTTCAGGGCTGGGGATTCGAGCTTGTGCTTGCTGCCGTTCATAGTTAATTGAGTTTCGGTTCTTTTCCCCTATAGTCAAAGGTGTGCTAGACATCGAATGCTCAGAGGAAATATTCTTCACAATGCTGTCAGTATGATGGATAGAGTCTTCAATGTATGAGGAAGAAGAATAATCTGGATAAGGGCCAATCTTTGGCACACGCCTATTGTGTGACAGGTTGCTTAAAGAAAGAAAAAAAGTGCCACAATGAGAATGTACGTTCATAACAAACTGACCCTCCAAGTTTAATACCTCTGATTTTAAAGTATGAACTGCTTTTTATTTTATTCCTAACCACATTGTACTAGCGGTTATGTAAAAATTGTGATCACACAATCAAGCGTCAATTAATAACTTGCTAAATGCTAGGGTTTTTTTTTTTTTTAAGATATCGTTTATTTATTTGAGAGAGAAAGAGCACAAGAGAGAGAGCTGGGGGGAGGGGCAGAGGGAGAGAGAACCCAGCAGGGGGGCTCAATCCCAGGACCCTAAGACCATGACCTGAGCCGAAGGCAGACACTTAACCCAATAAGCCACCCAGGTGCCCCTAAATGCTAGTTTTATATGAATTAGGACTGCTGAAAAACCTATGTGGATCTAGATATGATTTCCATAGATGCTCATTATTCTGGTTCATAAGAGTTAATTTAAAAAATCTCCCTATAGTTTTGAAACATTACCAAATATATCTTTATGAACTATATACTTGCATACCTAGATATAAAGGTTCATGAGAGGAGGAGCCATGGTATATGTTTCTTTTGTACTCCTACAATCCTAGATACATAGTGGCAACTCAGTAAATTACCAATTAAGTTACAATGGTCAAATGGTAAAAAGAATATAAGCTTTTAGGTTGTTCCAAAGTGCTTCCATTAAGAGGCAGTCTAGCAATGGAATGTACCTTTCTGGGGGTAAACTGAGCCATATCAATGAAAGTTCTACAGACTAAGAGTATAAGGCAGAACGTGACATTCAGATAAAGGAACAATTCAGAACTGCTCTCCAGTTAAAAAGAGTTCTTCACAGTCATTATCACACCTTGAGAGGGATGGTTCTTGAGCATCACACTATAAAATATTTAGGTTATTTAAAATAAAAGCCACTGATAGCTTTAACTAAACAATGGGAACATTAATAGATACGAGTGTTATAGGAGAAAAGCAGCAGCTCCAGGAAAATGACAGGAGGGTGAAGGATAAAAAAGTAGTTGTACAGCACATAGAAAAGAGGTCTGGGGGTAAGATTCAATACGATGAAACCTAGAATGGAATGACTACGGGATGAACCATGATTTAGGGGAAACTATTTAAAAGTGACTGGACATGAGAAACAGCATGTAAAACATAGAGCTGAATGATTCAGGGGGCAAAAAATGGTCAACACAAGGGAGAGTCCCTTCAAGGATTTCTTCTTACCATTCAGGAAAAGTTCAAAAGTACTTAAAGTAAAAGTAACTGACTCTTGAGAGAGGTACAAATAACATGCTGGAGCACACAGAAAATACAGAGATCAGGGGAGATAGAAGAAGACTATCCTCAAGTATGCATAAAGTAAGAAAATTTGTATTTAGAATTGCTAGTCTCTACCTTCCTTGACTTGCTGATATATAAGGAATAAGGGTTCACATGCCGAAGCTAATTCAGTCCAAACACAAGCAGTTGTAAACCCAATTTTGGGTTTATAGTTCATAACACAAATTGCACTTAGAAATTAGAACATAAAATAGCAAAAAAAAAAATTTATTTAATAATCAAGTATATCTTTATCCCAATTTTCTCTGCTCTTTTCTGGGTGCTTTTCTGGAAATTTTTAATATGTATTAAATAAAATGACAAATTTGGGGAAAACTTCCCCCAAACATAGAACAAAGAAACACAGATTGTCTAAAAGTTCTGTTTTTTTAAAGGAATTTTTTAAAAAGCCCTTTTATTTAGAATGAAAGATCATAATTTAACAAAGAAATGTCTCATAAAGTAATAGTCATGATGGGATAGAAAAATCTTATGAATTGCTTTCATGTTAAAGTAGTAGTAGTATATTCTATACAAAAGAACATTGGATAGGAAGCCTGAAATTGTAGTTTCCAGTGAAACAGTGGTTAGATACATAGGCAAGTTCATAGTTCTATTCTCCCTTTAAAAAATAAATAAATAAAAAGCAAGAGAAAGAGGAATAATAGCAACAAATGATAAATGAGACAATATATGTATAAGTGCTTATAGACTTTGGAACTATGAAAATGTTTTGCCTTTATTATTTTAGGGAAGTAGGAGAACTAATAAACCTCTTTTACTGTATCTTGAGATATATAAAAACACGGATTCCATCTTGCACGTATATCAAACAAAAATCTCCAGTTAAAAAATGGGCATATTGAAAGAAAAATCACAATGTTAGATTGTATGAATTAATCATTGCCCTTTAAGACTGGTTTAATAGTATCTTTTTCCTAATCTCTGTTTAGTCTCAGTCTTCAATACTGACTGATGAATGCCAAACCCCTCCAGGTCTTACCGCTCATTCTGCATAGCAGTAGACATGGGATTGACTGTTGGGCTCACAGATTTGTTTCTTTCCCATATCATCATAAGTTCAGCCATCCGCTCCTCAGCACACTGCGCAGTAAGCCGAGCCTCCGCATCCTGGTCCCAACAGTCTTCGATTGTCTCCTTGAGTGACCTCACTGCCTACAATAAAGTACATGTCAAACAGTATATCTTTAAAAAAAAAAAAAAAGTATCGGAGATTTTTAGTGACATGAGGTAAAAGAAAAATTAATTTTCTTTAACCAATATTTTACACAGATACAATAAAATATTTTAGACTTCAGAGATTTGTAAAGGGTCATATTTCTCAAAAGATGAGGAACAAGAAAGCAAGCAAGACTTAACTCCTAAAGAATTAGCCATAAATGTGAGCAGTTGTAAAAAGTTACATGGTTCATCAAGGTGACAGGTTTATGCCACTGTTCACTGTTATTTCTATCAACAGCCACTAATTCCACGTCAAAAATGAGTTTTGAGTTTGACAGAATTTTGGCACTAGGCTATCTTCAATCTCTAGGTGAGCTTTTTTACTCCTAGTAAAGAGTACTTCATTCTACCTGAAGTTTAAAGGCTTGGCGTTTTCTTTTTCTTTAAACTAATTTCAGCGGTAGTATCAAAAGCAGTCTATTCTGTAGTATTCATCAATATCAGCAATGAAAAATAGTTTCCCTTTTGGGGAAAGTTGATTTGAACTCCCTTTTAAAAAAAAGATTTTGTAAACTTTCATCCAGAATCCTTTCAGACTTGTTTTTTGGATTTGTGTTTATTAAGTTTCAAAGCTTTATACCTGCTGATATTCACAGTTCTTGCACATTTAAAACACTTTAAAAAAAACTAAGGTGAGGGTTGCCAGATCTAACAAATAATATAGAACAGCATTTAATTTTAAGTTTCAGATAACTGACAAATCACTTTTAGTATGTATTCCATGCAATGCTTAATCTGGGCATTTTATCTCACAAACCTATTTTAAGCTAAAGTCCTTGTTAGCTATCTTGGTAACGTTTTTAGTCTTTTCCTAATAATTTGTGTTCTCTAACGAACAAATCTTAACCTGCAGGAAATTTGATGGTGTTTTTCCTGGGCATATGCTAAATGAATACCTGCACCATGGCCCACCCTTGATACCATCTTCCTTGCTCCTTTGGCTCTTCTAAGCTGCCTGCCTCACAGTGCGACATTGCTCGTTCCCCAATTCTGATCATAGCACAAATAAAAAACCTGTATCTTTTAACGCTGAAATTTACATTGATTTTTTTTAAAGATTTATTTATTTATTTGGGGGGAAAGGTAGAGGGAAAGAGAGAGTTTGAAGCAGACTCCATGCTGAGGGTAGAGCCCATGGTGAGGCTCGATCTCACGACTCTGAGATCATGACCTGAGCCGAAACCAAGAGCTGGATGCTTAACTGACTGTGCTACCCAGGCGCCCCAACATTGAATTTTGAAATCTATTTGAATATATGTTCCAGGCTCTGACTTTTGAGTAAAAATTAAAATTCAAACAATAGATTTAGTTATCAATTAATAATCCTGTCATTAAATAATAATCTACCTATTTCTCAAAATTTGGAAGAACCTAAAGAATAGATAGTGATCATCCGGAGTTTGAGGGCAACTGTGTACCTCCCTGAGGTAGAAGTTTGTTGTTTATGTTAGAAGTACAGTTGAATCTGTTATTTGTGGTAGTCATGTTCTACACAGTTGCTGTAAATGTTGAATTAGTGAACTCTGAACCATTCCTCCTAGGGGAAATACAGGGTTAGGCCCCTCTGAGCCTCTGGCCACATTTTTGTCAACTGATCAATACATAATCTTGTTTTATTTGTGTTTCTGTTTAAAGGCACCTTTAAAAATAGGTATTATTAATTTTATTAACTGTGCTCATGGCCAACAGCATTCTACATCATCCCCTAACAAAGTAAATCTAGCACATTTTTTCTTTCTCCAAAAGGCACATCACAGCCTTCCAGTGCTTATGAACACTACTCAGCACGTCAGCTGAGTATATATGTGGGAGCTATTTTAAATCAGAAATCACTAACAAAATGCCCCCAAATGTGAAAAATACACTAAATAGCAAAATAGTGTTAAGAGATGAAACAAAAAGACAGAGTGATCACCTTGTCGACCTCAGTTAGGAACATGTACATCCAGTGACTAAAGTTTTTCACGGCTCTGTGTATATCCATGAATGATCATAAAAGCATTCAGAGTACTGGCTTTGGGATTACAAATCAATTTTAGCAAGTAGTCGAATTCCAAATATGAAGTCCGTAAACATGAGAAAAAATTATATGTAATAGATTTAAAACTGACTTGGATTTGAAAATAGCAGAGGAAGTTCAGAAATCAATTAACTTTTTTTTTTTTTAATAAATACACCTCTCAAAAATAGTTACACATTTACCTTAGCGGATTTTGATATTGGTTTGATAAAATGAACTGGTCTATTTTGAAATAATTTCAAACATTTTTTAAAAATATAAATACATTTAATGTTCCGATGGCAGCATAATTGTAGATAATGTGTAACATTTACTTTTCTTGTCTTTCATGGACTTGACATTTTGGAAGATTATAGGCCATTTACTTTTTTTTTAAAGGACTTATTTATTTATTATTTGAGAGAGAGATCAAGGGGGGGACGGAGGGAGAAAGAGAATCTCAAGCAAACTCATGTGCTGAGCACGAGTCCCCATGTGGGGCTCGATCCCATGAACCTGAGATCATGACCTAAGCCGAAATCAAGAGTCAGATGTTTAACCAACTGAGCCACCCAGGAGCCCCAGCCAGTTACTTTTTACAATCTCAATTTAACTGTTGTTTCCTCATGGTTAGATTTAAGGTTTGAAACTTCAGCAGAAAAATCACAGAAGAGATGCTGTTCTTTCTTTCTTTCTTCCTTCCTTTCTTTCTTTCTTTCTTTCTTTCTTTCTTTCTTTCTTTCTTTCTTTCTTTCTTCTCCTTTTTCTTTTCTCTTTCTTTCTTTCCAAGATTTTATTTATTTATTTGTTAGAGAGAGAGCACAAGCAGGGCAAGCAGCAGGCAGAGGGAGAAGAAGGCTCCCCACTGAGCAAGGAGCTAGATACAGACTCCATCCCAGGACCCTGGAATCATGACCAAGCCAAAGGCAGATGTTTAACTGACTGAGCCACCCAGGCGTCCCTAGAGTTGCTGTGTTTTTCTCATTGCATCTTATCATGTGGTTCACAATTTTGATCTGTCTCATTACTAGTAAAGTTAACCTTGATCACATGTCTGAGTTGGTGCCTGCCAGGTTTCTCAAAAGTTCCACTTTTCCCTTTTATATTCAATCAGTGTTTTGTTTTGTTTTGCTTTGTTTTTTTTTTAGACTTTAATCAGTGTGTTTGGGGTTGAGGGAATACTAACGTCTCTGTAAATATATTATTCTCTATTCACCTTTTCACCCACTAGTTTTAACATCTCTCGATGTTTCTTGGCTGAATTTCTGTGATGCTTGCTAGTAACATGACATTTAAAAAACGAGAGTAAATGCATAATAGAAATACAGATAAAGGGCACATAAACAAGTAGTGCAAATTCCTGATAAAATATGCAAAGATGTTTAATCTTACTATTTTGAGGCAGTACAGTACAGTAGTTAAGAATATTAGTTCCAGTTTTGTAGCAAGTTAAGAACCTGGCTTTAAATCTGGGCTCTACTACTTACTAGCTGCAAATTAAGACAAGATCCATTTCTACTTATCACATCAAGAAAGATAAAAATATTTTTATAATACAAAGTGTTGGTGATGGGAAAGCAGGCACTTATATACTGTTGTCAGGAGTGTCCTCATTTTGGAGGGTAATCTATCAATAACAAATTATAAATGTATTTACCCTTTGAGTCAGCAATTACTACTTCCAGGAATTTATTCCTCAAACACACTTACACATTTGTAGAAAAATGTGTGTATAAGATGTTCACTGCAGTACCATTTATAACAGCAAAAGCTGGAAACTACCCACATGTCCTCTAATAGGGATCCAGCTAAAGACCTGCAGTATAATGGATAGTACGCAAAATGAAAAGAATTAGGAAGATGTATATGTTCCAAATTGCTAAGTAAGAATTATAAGGTAAGTGGATGTGGTAATTGCCATCTATATATTAAAAAAGGATATAAAAACATATAGTCATGTAATCCATAGAAATTTCTGAAGTCTACAAAAGGAATCTAACAGTGGTTGTTTCTTCGGGGGGCCTTTTAGATGTCTGGGCCCAGCATATTTTTTGTATTGTTAATGAACTCCTTGTTTGAATTTTGACCACATGCATTTAATGAATTTTTTGAAGAGGTAATATATGTATGTGTCAATAAATTCAAAAGGTCAGAAAGAGAATACAGGTCAGAAAGAGAATTGTCCCTTCCATTCCTATCCACCAACCATCGATTTTCCCAGTCTACAGGCAACCAATATTACCAATTTCTTGGGTATTCTTTCTGAGAAACTTATTACCTTTTTATTCAAATATATACCCATCATATACCACACACACAGATTTACAGTTTCATTCATGTTCTTAATTACTAAACATGAAGTGCAACACAATGAAGTGTACACACTGAAATCTTTCTAAAGCAAAGATTTGGAGGCCTTTCCACACAAAACTGAAAGAGACCCTTTCCTTTCCAAAACAGAGCACTATCTATTGCACAGAGTCTCATTCACCAACTGCCCAGAAGAGCTCAGAAGCACCAAAATCCAAGCAGCTAAAAATTGTATATTGGCTGTTTTCTGTATCGGAGGAAAGAGAGACACTGAATGAGGCTGTATTTGTTACTTTTCATTATATAGTTGGAAAATAATTTGTAAAAACACTTTTTCAAAAAGAGACCCCACATCCACCCCACTCTCACCCCAGCCAAAATAAGATATTCACCAAGGCACTGTCCTGGATGATGAATAAAATTTGGTAAACAGAAACGCTAGTCCCTACTCTAAGGAGTTTCTATTTTTAAAACAGAATCGTTGATGCATAATAATAGTTGACAATTATTGAGTTCTTACTATGTACCAGACTGTGTTCTAACTCATTTAATTCTTATTTGAAGTACTACTATCATCCCCACTTTTCATATGTAGGAAAAGAGGCCCATATAAAAACTATGCTGATAGAACACAGCCAGTTCCTAGTGGATAAATGGGCTCTATCATAAAAGTTGCAATTTGATTGTTGGTTGTTTTTTTTTTTTTTTTAGAAAAATCTATTATAAGTTCCAAACAAAGTTAAAATAATGGTTACACAAGTAAAGATTTAGAAGTAAATTAATATGAAACAGGCAAAAGGAAAAATTAGAAAAACAGCTGAGAATTTAAAGAGGTTGACTACCTGGGAGGGAGTCTGAGGGTCCTAAAAATAATGATTTGGTCATATAAAGTTGATCTAGAAGTAAAGCAATGCTGAATATCCCAGAATTAGTAAAAAAGTCAGTAAGAGAAGATTAAGGAAATAAACTGTATAGAAACAGGAAGATTAAGTCACCAATGGGGAGTTAGTTTAAAGTCTCCAAATATTAAGAAAGGATTTGACAATTTTGATGAAATGGACAAACTCCTTCAAAGACACAAACTGTTAAAGCTCACTTGAGAAAAAATAGATGACTTGAATAGTTTCTGTATCTATAAATTTGTAGTTTAAAATTTTCCCACAAAGAAAAATCCTGGCCCAGATGGCTTCACTACTACTGAATTCTACCGAAGATTCAAGAAGGAGATAATGCCAATACTACCAAGAAAATCAAAGAGGGAAGAATATTTCCCAACTCATTGTATGAGCACATTAGTGAAGATGGCAGAGGAAGGAGACCAGGGGACATTATTTCATAGAAGTACCAAAAATCCTGGTAAAAACTGTCAGAATCAACCTTACTGAAGCTCTGGAAGTTAGTCAAATGTTTACAGGAACCAAGTAAAATATGAAGATAGCGATCTCTGTTCCCCATGATGACACAGACAGAGGGGATGACCACAAGCAGGGGGAGCATCAGGGAGAGGGAGAAGCAGACTCCCCCCGCTGAGCAGGGAGCCCGACATGGGACTCGATCCCAGAGGATCATGAACTGAGCAGAAGGCAGATGCTTAACTGACTGAACCATCCAGACCCCTTCCCTGGCAGTTTTTAAAAACTAGTTTTTACACTCATTTATGTTTGGAAGATTTTTGAGTTTTGTTAGTATAAAAATGTTTTTTAATTCTAATGCAATTATAAAGCAAAAATGTTTTCTTTTAGACACAGGTGTATTTCTCTCTTTTTATATACTATGCATTTGCTATATACCTCTCTAGTATTGGATTGTCTTTACAGAGCAGCAGTTCTATTGACTGCAGCACATTAGATTTAAATGGATTCATTGGAAGTAAACCAAGTATCACTTATCCCTTACTTAGCAACCTACTCTAAATTGGAAGCAAAAAGTTTTCAGGTAAATATGCATATAATGCATATCTTTTAATGGTAGGGTTGTCAAGAGATATTTCAAAATAATGAGTCAAATTTCTCTGGTGAAATAAAACAATTTAAGGAAGATAAGTATATTTATTAGATAAAATTTCATGAAGAGATTTTTCTTTGAGGGATGCCTGTGAGGTTAGCATATCTAATGAATCCTGGTGTAAGATTCAGCCTCTCACCTTCTGCCAAGGACTTCTTAAAGATCTGTCCCAGTTTCCAAAGAAGGGACTGCAGTTTGGAGGCAATCTTGGGCATATGTTTTTGGCAATAGGTCTTTAATTGCCTTGAAGAAGATTTCAATCTCATTTGAAGCAGAAGCCTTCCTTGACCAACGGACAAGATGACAAAGATGACCAATGAAGAAAATATCCAGTCTAAATCTGTACAGAAACACGTAACATCTCTCTAGCCTCTCTCCGACATGCCACCACCCCATTTAAGTCAGGATCGAGAATGAAAACATTCTAATCCTATGAAGACAACCTAAAAGTAAAATGTGAAAATACACAACAAAGTGATTTTCATTGCTTAGTGAATTTTTTTCATTTTTGTTCTTGAACTATAACCAAGAAAATTATTTGTATAAAGTGTCAAAAATTCTGATTTACATCTTTAGAAATAATTGAATCCCTATCGCATTCTTAAGACAAGAACAGATTGCTGTGGAAGAAGCAAACATTAAGAATTTCTAGATTACAAATATGACTGTTGAAAGTAAAATTTTAATGAACAGATAATAAAGTAGTAAAGTAAGATTTTAATGAACAGATAATAAAGTAGTAAAGGTAAAAAATGAATGAGTGATTTGAAAGCTAACGCAGGGTAAATCTTGAACAATATACAACAACAAAAAAAAAGGAAAATACAAGAAAAAAACTGATACCTGGAATGTCAGGTGGACCAATATTTGTCTAATGGGAATTCCAGAAGGAAGAAATGGAAAAGAAGAAATTTTTTTTAAATAATATTAAAAAATTCCTCTGAATTGAAGAAATTTCTGAGTTTTCAAACTGAAAACCTGTCTAGTGCAAAGCAAAATGTGTAAAAAGATCCATGCCTCTATATATTCAAGTAAAATGCGATAATTCCAACGATAAAGTAAAAGGCTTAAAAGCTCATAGAGACAAGAAAACAAGGGGGTGCAACAAAAAGACAAAAAGTAATGGAATGAGACTGGCTGGCTCTGGAATTCTTAACATGTCTGAATGCTTAAAGACAGTGGAGTAGTGATTTCAAAAGAACCACTATTAGGAAAATGTGATTTTGATCTTGAAATCATTTCTTGGCCAAATTATTACTCAAATGTGAGGGCAAGATATAAACATTTCTGAAGGTACAAGGATTCATACACATAATAACACACATCACTTAAAGAGGAACTTCATCAAAGACATAATGATTTACAAGAAAAAGAACGAGATTTTTAAAAAATGTTGCTTCTTAATAGAACCTATAAAGAAGAAAAAAAAAAACAAAGTGACAAAAAATCAGAGAATCCAGTGGATGGTAACTTCTGAAACATTCTTCCTCAAGCAGTGGAGGCTTACAGTAACTAACATAGGATTTTTACTTCCTTCTCTAGGAGTCTAAGCACAATACTATACTGTGCAGTGGATGTTTACACAATCATAATTCTACAATTTCTGACATTTTTATTTTAAATTTTAGATCAATCTGTGGACAAAACATAAATTATGTAATAATTGCTACAATGTTACAAACCTAGGAGAGAGTAAACGAGGAATAACAAGAAATAAGGATATAGTATTTACAGTTATAACAGTAACCTCCGGAAGAAAAAATTAGGAACAAAAACCAAAACCTCAGAATATTGTTAACAGGAGTTTCTTTTGAAGAGTGGTGGTAGGGGTATGTAGTTTTTTCCTTTTCCTTTTTTATGCCCTTCTACTTAATTTGATTTGATTTGCCATGTATAGGCATAACTTTGTCATTTTTAAAAAAATGTTTAAAGTAAATATGGGATACTACTACCATCAATAAGGGATAATTCAATAATTATGATATATTATACAATGGAATACTGACTAAATGGAGAAAGAGATACATGTATAGGTACTGACATGAGAAACTGTCCATGAGTAAAAAAATAAGTTTCAGAAGTGATAGTGGATAATGAAATGATCCTACTTATGTTAAAAAAAAATTATATGACAGAAAGAGAAAGAGGGTGTGTGTGTGTGTGTGTGTGTGTGTGTGCGTGTGTGTAAATGTTCGTAAGATGTTTACAGTGCTGTAGCAACAATTTACCAAAATGGCAGTAGCCCTTGAAGATATTTTAGTGTTTTAGACTGCGTCTGTTTTTTAAAAGATTTTATTTTTAAGAAATCTCTACACCCAGTGTGGGGCTCGAACTCACAACCCCAAGATCAAGAGTTGCATGACCGAACAACTGAGCCAGCCAGGTGCCCCTAGACTGCATTTTTAATAAGTGGAATTTATAAGCACATCTTGGTTTCTTTTTGAGGTGGTTTAAATTTCTATTAGCCACTGAGTATGTACATCTGCACTAATTAACATTTTGGTACCACTCGCAAGAGAATAAGACGAAATTTCAATAATATCTAAAATATTAACACGTTAATTATCCCAGCTGTTACTCAATCTGGCAACCTTCAGACACAAGTTAGTCTCTCTAGTATTTTATACTTGGAAAAAACTGAAACTGAACCAAAAAAGAGGACTTTTTTATATTGAAAAATTTCAAAGTGTATAACATCATAAAAGTCAAGTAAGTTGGATTTCTGGCATTAGAAAACTCTAAAAACTATTAACATTAAGTCTATTTTTGCTTCAAGCAACATTAAAACACATTCAGATATAAGTTCTCTTTCTAATAATTTAGTTTTTTCTTACCAGGCTATTTTCTTTCCAAGCTTCTGGGAACTTGGGTCTCTGTTTTTCCCTAGATACCAGAACCTGCATATCTTCAAAAGTGGGATGGTTTCCAACTTCTGTCTGAAAAGCCATCTGGTATTCTGGTACAGATTCACCTGTGTATTTTTTTAAAAAAGAAGGATAGAGTAAAATTTCCAACTATGGAATAACAGCAGAATTTCTAAAATCGAGTTAAGGAGAGAAATTATGTCATGATCTTTTTTTTTTTTTTAACACTTTGGGGCATATTTAGAAATCCAAAAGAGATCCTGTTGTGGGTAGAATACATTATTAATAAATGCTTTACTTAGAACAGTCTTTGATAAACTAAACGTCTGTTGATAAATCAAGTAGTAGTTTCAACAGTGGACAGAGCTACTTTTAAATGGTTTCTAGTATTACTAATTTGGGAGGGGGTATTATTATATGCATAAGGTGTACTTAATACTTGAAAATGCCTGAATTCTTATCCCATACATGGATCAAGGGTGGTGAATAGGAGGACAAAGTCCAGAATCTAGTACAACACATGTCTGTAGAACCAAATATAAGCATGTAGAATGTATAGTCATCCTGTCTTAATATGTCACTGGCTCTATCATAGTCCAGCCAGATTGTATCAAATGTCACAAAAACTTTTATGATAATGGCCATGATAGAAAAATCAATATACCGATTTTTTAAAAAAATTCCTCTTAAGAAGCAGTATCTAGATCAAGGATTTTTAAATATCATTAACTATTCTACCACTGTTTAATAACCCTATTTATCACCAATAAACTTAATCAGCTGCTTGTGATGAGAAGCTCACGATTTTTACAAAATGTGATCAAATTAAACTTAATAAACATATTGAGCATACAGAAGATCTCTGGGACCAACAGTCAGAAAACCAATGGTCTAGTCAAAATCTTGACAAACAACAGAGGAGAAAGACTCTTCCTGTCTCCTGGCACCATTCCCCACCCCATTAAAATGACAGGATAAATTAGAAGGAAGAACACCAGAATGTAGGATGATAAGGCACTGAAGTTTTATCCTGGCTTCATCTCTCTCCTAGAAAAGAGATTTATTTTATTTTTTTATTTTGAGAGAGACAGACAGACAGACAGACAATCTTAAGCAAGCTCCACGCTCAGTGTGGAGCCCAACACAGGGCTCAATCTCACAACCCTGAGATCATGACCTGTGCTGAAATCAAGAGTCAGATGCTTACTTAAACAGACTGAGCCACCGAGGCGCTCCTGGAAAAGTTGTTTATTTTGTGTTTTAGTTTTCCTGTCAGCAAAATGGCAATGTCTGTCTTCCTTATCTCATTCACACGGAGATAATACAAAAGTTATAATGACCCAGATAGAAAGTACTTTATAAAACATGTATTTAAGTTTTATGTTTCAATTTGGATATTCAAAACAAACTATAAACAGTTGCCCTCCACCATATTAAAAAAGATTATATTACAAAGATTAATTCTATAATTTACGTAGCATAACCCCAAAATTTTGGAATATTACACTATCTATACAAGTGATATTTTCACATACTCTAAACACTTAAGCTGTTACTTATTATTGACAATCACCATCAATATTGAACTTGAAACACAAAACTGAAAGATTTAATCCTACTAGTTAGTATATCACTTTCATTCATGAAACCTCATTTGATAAAACCTCAACGAATAATATCTGCAAATTATAAGATATTTACTAGTATATCTTACCTGTCTCTCTGAGACATAAACACAACAAATATAGATATCTTCCAAGTGCTATTTATTAGTTCTTTTTTTCAAATGCTGATTCAGAATAATTAAAAATTCATAATTTTACTTATTTGTTTTAATCAGGTCTAAAATATAATTAGAAAACCTGCCAAATAAAATTGATGCACAATCTTATTTTGTGAATGAAATGACATTAAGAACTCTCAATTTTCTAATAAATCTTCATGGTTCTAAATCTAATTGTTCAATAGACACTTGTTTAGAGCTAACTTGGTATTAGGCACTAGGGAAACAAAGATTAGTGTTTATGAATTATATTAGTCTTACTGGATTTCTTTAAAACTTTATAATCATTGGACTGCTCAGGGGAAGTTTTATAATCCCATTTTCTTTCAAACTGTCCAAAATATATCAAATGTCTAAGAATATCAGATACTATTCCCTGCTTCTCACCTCATTTGCTACTTGTTAATTATGCCTCTAAGCAGTTAGGAACTTTCTAGTTCTCTTCTTAAATTATGCTTGTTCTCTTTTTTTTCTTTTTCTTTCTCTTGCTTTCTTATTTTCTTCCTTCCTTCCGTATTTCTCCTTTATATAAATACTGCAGCATTTCACTCTTTTTTGTAATACAGACATCTAATTAATTTATTCAGCAACTATCTTACAGAGAGTCAGTCTACATAACATAATGTTTACATTTAATAATAAAGCATGTACTGCATTTGGAAGTATACTGTAGAAGTCTGAAAAAATGTTTACCAAGAATTGAATCATGATAGCATGCTATTCTACGCTTATTAATATGTTTATGGGATCCTTTTTACTCAACCACCCCCCATTTCATTGTTAAATTGTTTAAGAATACCCTAAATCTTCTTCCTGTGCTCTCTTAATACTTTTCCTTCCCATATGCTGTAATATTTGTCTTCTCTATTTCACAGAATCTCCTCTAAGAATACTAATGACCTCCTCCAATTCAAATTCAAAGATCACTCTTCAGTTCTATTTCCTTGACTTCATGTTACATCTACTTCTATCAGTCTGGGTTCTTAACATTTTCTAACATTTACTTCCAAGATACTTTGATTTCTTAGTTTTCTCACTATTTTTCTGACCTATGGTCATCTTAACTAACCTACTGGTACAGGGAGGTCCCCCAATATGCAGTCTTTATTCACCAATTTTTTGCACTCTTAATTTGTTCTCTTAGGAGAGAGCATTCACTCATAAGTTCCCATTTACCATCTGTATATAGATAATTTCCAAATCATTTTTAGTTCTCTCAAATCCTCTTTATTTTTAAAAATTCTTTTTAGGGGCGCCTGGGTGGCTCAGTTGTTAAGCGTCTGCCTTCGGCCCAGGGCGTGATTCCGGAGTCCTGGGATCGAGTCCTGCATCGGGCTCCCTGCCCCGCTAGGAGCCTGCTTCTTCCTCTCCCACTCCCCATGCTTGTGTTCCCTCTCTCGCTGGCTGTCTCTCTCTGTCAAATAAGTAAATAAAATCTTTAAAAACAAACAAACAAAAAATTCTTTTTAAAAAATTTCTTCAGGGGCGCCTGGGTGGCACAGCGGTTAAGCGTCTGCCTTCAGCTCAGGGCGTGATCCTGGCGTTATGGGATCGAGCCCCACATCAGGCTCCTCCGCTATGAGCCTGCTTCTTCCTCTCCCACTCCCCCTGCTTGTGTTCCCTCTCTCGCTGGCTGTCTCTATCTCTGTCGAATAAATAAACAAAAAATCTTTAAAAAAAAAAAAAATTTCTTCAGTTGTCCATCAATACCCCATCCAGAAATCTCCATAATTAACTCACCTTTCCAATGTAAACCAATATTTTTTCCTAAGTTCCTGGGTGCCACCCTATTTCTTTGATCTCTGAATATTTCTCAATTCCTTAGATTTTCTTCAAATAGCTAAGTAGAACCACAGATTTCTCCTCTACATTGTCTTACATGTGCCTCTTCTTGCCCATTTCCGTGTCCAAGATTATAGGATCTCTTACTCCAACTCTTGTTTTTCTCCTTTATTTTATTTTCATTGCAGTTAAATATACACAAAATTTACCATTTTAACAATTTTTAAGCATATGTGGCAACAAGTACTTTAATAATGTTGTGCAACCATTGCTACTATCCATCTCCAGAATTTTTTCCATCTTCCCAAACAGAAACTATGTATCCATTAAATAGTAATTTCTTTTTCCTGTTTTTTTTTAACTTTATTATTTTTTTTAAGTAATCTCTACGCTCAACATGGGGCTCGAACTCAAAACCCCGATCCAGAGATTAAGAGTCTCATGATTAAGTCAGCCAGGCGCCTTTTTCCTTTTTAAACTGCCTCTAATTTTTGCCATTTCAGTTCACCCTAACCATCTGCTAAAATAATCCACAAATAAGCTTGAATTGTCTTTCCCTTTTCTTTTTTCTTCTTTTTTAAGATTTATTTGAGAGAGAGAAAAAGAGAGAGCGCATGTGAGAGGGGCGGAGGGATAGAATCTTCAAGTAGACTGCACGCGGAGCGTGGAGCCCCATGTGGGGCTCAATCTCAGAACTCTGAGATCACGACCAGAGACAAAACCAAGAATTGGACACTTAACCAACTGTACCGCCCGGACACCTTGCCTTTCCCCTTCAAACACTTGATATTGCTCTTTATTATTTATCAGACCAAAAGCAATATTTATTCTTTGAATACAGTAATTGTCCAAAAAATGTTGCTGATGGCAGTATATGAATGCTGTATAGGAATCATTTTAGTCAGACATGCTTCTAAAAAATAAAAAATTCTGGATTAGGATATATTAAAACAAATCTGTGGCCAAAATTCCAATAATAGAAATAAAAAGTGTCAAAAGTTCCAATTATACTGTGATACTACTGCAATTCTGCTATGTCCGGAAAAATACCTCAATTGAGTATTTTGTACTTCCAATAAACTAGGAAACATACTTCTAAATAATAACTGATTGACCTGTAATCAATCTAAATAACTATTAACTTATTGATTTTTAGAATTACTACCTGTTAAATGCTTACTGTTTTTAAAGCAAAAAAATTCAACCCTACCACTGATCTTTGCTTTTATTTAATAGTTCCATTTCATAATTTGTCTAATGCTGATTTAACTGTTTTCCTTTTTCTATGCTTTTAATGGTGTAATTCTTACAAGACAGAAGCCATATATATCAAATCATTTTGTACATCATCTAGAAGAATACAATGTATATACTGATAGCTAAAGTTTTTATAGGACAATAATGACAGTAAGCAGTAATCCTAACAAAAAGAGAAAAACTATAAACTCATTTGGCTAATTCAAGTAAGCCTCAAACAAGCATTCATATTATATTAGTGTTCTTTCATTGAAAGACAGGAAGGAAAGCAGGAAGTCAAGAATGGAGAATGAAAAAAATAAAGAAAAAGAAAAAAGTGTTCCAATGGTTAATTCATTGTTTCTAATTTCTTACTTGGGTCAATTGAGGAAGTATTTTAAGTGTTTAAGCTTATCAAATACTCAGAGGGTGCATAAGGACAAGGATGACCGTTAAAGCAATCAGAGACCAAACTAAACACAGATAAGCTATTATGAGCAATTAATTAAAATGCACTCAGATGCAAACTTGGAGTCCTTTTAAAAAGTTTTTCCTGATTGACATCCTTCTGCTAATAATGTTTCTGAACACTAGATGGCAATGAACTAAAGGTTTAAATGAAAGTAAAACCGTACACAAAAGTTGACTTATTTGTAGAAAAAGAAGATATAACTGCTTCATTTCAAAACATATGTCAATTTTTGATAGCAATTCTCTTACCTGGGAAGAGGTCTGTACATCTCATAAATATCTCCCAATAAATGAGTCCAAGTGCATACATGTCTACTTGTTTCAAAGCTGATTCACAGTCCCTCAGGTTCACAGCTCCTTCTAGAACTTCTGGTGCCATATATCTGATGGTGCCGACCTGATAAATTAGAGTGATATTTTTCAGAAACAGAATGTAGCATATTCTGAAAGGCATACATTAGACCAGAAGTTATACATAAATTTCATATCAATGATATGTTTTTTGACCCTAAGCATGTCACTGAAACCTTCTATACCAATTTTTTTAATCTATAAAATGCCCTTCTTGAATAATTAAACTGTGGTAAATCCATCCCATTGAATACTAATTCATCATTCAAAAAGAATGGGCTAGACCATCTTATGTATGTCAATGCAGATACATTTCTAAGACACCATGAGAAAACTATATAACAATATACACCATTTAATATTTTTTTGAAAGATTCCACCTATTTATTTGAGAGAAACAGTGAGAGAGAGAGCACTAGCAGGGTGGAGAGGGAGAAGCAGACTCCCCGCCGAGCAGGGAACCCGATGCGGGGCTTGTTCTCAGGACCCTGGGATCATGGCCTGAGCCAAAGGCAGATGCTTAACTGACTGAGCCACCCAGGGTGCCCCACCATTTAATATTTTTAAAAATTAAAAAAAAAATTAAGATTTTATTTACTTATTTAAGGAGAGAGAAAGCATGCAAACAGGGAGGGTAGAGGGAGAGGAAGAGAGAGAATCTCAAGCAGACTCATGCTGACCACAGAGCCTGAGGTGGGGATCAGTCTCACAATCCTGAGCTCATAACCCAAGCCGAAATCAAGTGTTGGACCTTCTATCAACTGAGCCACGGAGGCACCCCTCAACAGTTTTTTTGAGTCAAAAAAATACACACACACACACATACACACACACAGACACATATGTATGAATTCAGAGAAAAAGGTTAGGAAGGATGTGTTCCACATTTTAACAGTGATTATCAACAGGTGACTGTCCTATCTCAAATTTGGCAGTTTTACTCTTGCTTCAAAAGTCAGTTCCTACACACTTCCTCCCAATGCTTGTCAAAAATGAGTTGGAATGGCAGTGATTTCCATAAAGAACTGATAAACTTCATGTAATGTCTTTTACATTTTTAATTTTGCAATTCTTAATATGCTATAATTGGTAGCATATAAGGATAACTGTCCTGGGATGATTTTTTTAATGCAATTCATTATGTTCTCAAGGTATGTCAGAGTGATACCTTTTTTAATATACTTACCTCACTTATGGCTGCATTATCTTCTTCCCCTGGGCGTACCAGTCTGTTTCCAGTCAGCCTCATGGACAATCCAAAGTCACTAATAACACAGGTTCCATCATTTTTCACCAGGACATTTCTGCTGTTTAAATCTCGATGGGAAATTGCAGGTTTATAATGATCTGTTTAGATAATTTCAAATATTTATTAATGCTTAAACAGCACCCTTGGACATAGAGTAAGCATGCAGGTAATAGGAACTACATAAATATAGATGACTGTATTATTTTTCTGCCCATTAATTTTCTAATAACAAAAAATGACACAAGAAAGCAAAGTTTCACATCGAGGTCTTTCATCCATTTGGAGTTTATCTTTGTGTATGGTGTGAGAGAGTGGTCAAGTCCATCAAAATCCTAGAGGAGAACATAGGCAGCAATCTCTTTGACATCGGCCACAGCAACTTTTCTCTTTTTTTTTCTCAAAGATTTTATTTATTTATTCGACAGAGACAGAGACAACCAGAGAGAGAGGGAACACAAGCAGGGGGAGTGGGAGAGGAAGAAGCAGGCTCATAGCGGAGGAGCCCAATGTGGGGCTCGATCCCAGAACGCCGGGATCATGCCCTGAGCCAAAGGCAGACGCTTAACCGCTGTGCCACCCAGGCGCCCCCACAGCAACTTTTTTCATGACACATCTCCAAGGGCAAAAGAAACAAAAGAAAAAAATGAACTTGTGGGACTTTATCAAGATAAAAAGCTTCTGCACAGCCAAGGAAACAGTCAAAAAAACTAAGAGGCAGCCCACGGAATGGGAGAAGATATTTGCAAATGACACTACAGATAAAAGACTGGTATCCAAGATCTACAAAGAACTTCTCAAACTCAATACATAAGAAACAAATAAATCAAAAAAATGGGCCAAAGATATGAACAGACACTTTTCCAATGAAGACATACAAATGGCTAACAGACACATGAAAAAATGTTCAAAACTAATTAGCCATCAGGGAAATTCAAATCAAAACCACACTAAGATACCACCTTACGCCAGTTAGAATGGCAAAAATTGACAAGGCAGGAAACAGCAGTTGCTGGAGAGGATGTGGAGAAAGGGGATCCCTCCTACATTGTTGGTGGGAATGCAAGTTGGTACAGCCACTCTGGAAAAGAGTGTGGAGGTCCCTTAAAAAGTTAAAAATTGAGCTACCCTATGATCCAGCAATTGCACTACTGGGTATTTACCCCAAAGATACAGACATAGTGAAGAGAAGGGCTATATGCACCCCAATGTTCATAGCAGCATTGTCCACAATAGCTAAATCGTGGAAGGAGCCGAGATGCCCTTCAACAGATGACTGGATTAAGAAGATGTGGTCCATATATACAATGGAATATTACTCAGCCATAAAAAAGAATGGTTTCTCAACATTTGCTGCAACATGGACGGGACTGGAGGAGATAATGCTAAGCGAAATAAGTCAAGCAGAGAAAGACAATTATATGGTTTCACTCATTTATGGAACATAAGAAGTAGGAAGATCGGCAGGAGAAGAAAGGGAAGAAGAAAGGGGGGGTAGACAGAAGGGGGAATGAAGCATGGGAAACTATGGACTCTGGGAAACAAACTGAGGGCTTCAGAGGGGAGAGGGGTGGAGGAATGGGATAGGCTGGTGATGGGTAGTAAGGAGGGCATGTATTGCATGGTGCACTGGGTGTTATACGCAAGTAATGAATCATGGAACTTTACATCAAAAACCAGGGATGTATTGTATGGTGACTAACATAATATAATAAAAAAATATTATTAAAAAAAAAGAAAGCAAAGTTTCAACTCACAACTGTTACTATTTTCACTATATTTTACAACATAAACTACTGTTGCATGTATAATTAATTAAGCTTTAAATATTTAACTGCAATGTATAGCTAACATGCCATTGCTTCTAATTTTAACACACACTTGTTTCTTTCTCTTTATTTCTAGGGTAGCAAGAGGAGGCAATAAAGAAAGAAATATTTAGTATAAACAATCAAAAAGTCAGCTTGTCTAAAATAATATCAATGAAAAACTGAGATGGCTCCAAAATCTGTATACGTATGTTATACTATTTTCCTATGGCTTAACAGATTAAACCTATGATGGAACATCCCAGTCTGCCCTCAGGTTTAGCCCTGGCTCTAAGCCCACCTCAGTTCTTCAAATCAAACTAGGGATAGTTTTACAATGGACCTGGTGAATGAGTAAAGGAGCTGCTATCTCTCAGCAAGACATGAAAACCTATTTTCTGATTTTACAGAGAAGCAAAGCACTATTATACTCGTTCTATTATCACTAAACTATATGCTCCATGAAGACAGAAAGAGAACACGTTTTACCTGAATTCAAAAGGGCTGGTACACAATAAATGCTTTCTGACTGAAAGAATGTATTTAACCTAAGCTGCCTCACAAAAAGCATAATATATTTTTTCCCTCTCTATAAAGAAAACTTAAATAAATATTATTAAGTAAAACTATAGCTCCTGGGGTGCCTGAGTGGCTCAGATGGTTAAGCGTTCTGCCTTTGGCTCAGGTCATGATCTCCAGGTCCTGCAATGGAGCCCCATGTTGGGCTCCCAGCTCAGTGGGAAGTCTGCTTCTCCCTCTGCCTCTCCCCCTGCTTGTGCTCTCTCTCTCTCTCAAATGAATAAATAAAATCTTTAAAAAAAAACAACAACAACTATAGTTCTTGAATTGAAAAAAATTCTATACCATTATTTCTGAAGTTTAAAGTAACTCTCTAGGTATACAAAGAAACAGAGCAATCGGAACAAAGTCAATGATAAGTTTATTGCGTATTTATATTTAGACACAAATAGGCTCAGCATTTAGCCATTACTCTCATTAATGAATATTAGACTGCAATTTCACCAACAATGAAATGAAAAAGAGGATAATAATTTCTTTTTTATAAAAAAATAAAATAGAGCAACAGCACAATTGGAGGAAAAAATAGTAGTTACCATTGATCTTTCCTGCTCATTTTCTCCCCTTTCAGTTCATGGTCCAGCTTTCTAAAGCTTGTACTAACATCGCTTGCTCAAACCCTAAAACAGCTGCATTTCTTATTCTTATTCATAATACTAGTATATATGGTATAATCTCGAGGTGATATTTATATAAGAAATTTATAGGTATAAAAATGTTTCTATATTTGGAAAGTGTTTACATATTAATCCCAAATCATTACTTAAACTAAAAGATCTCATACTTAGGGAAACCAGGCAAATTATGGGGAGAATGGGCAACTAACAAGTCGGTGAGACAGCCAGAGAGGAAAACAGAGTAGTACTTTCTTCTACTATATAATGAGGGGGAAAAAAAAAAGAAATGGAGCAGGGGAGCAAAAGAGGTAAGGGAGAGAAGAGAAGAAAAAGAGGAAACAAGATTAGGATTTATCACCAGTTCAAGAGGTAGAACTACAGACTGCCCACTGAGAGACTTTTTCCCTTAAAGTTCTCCTCGGTATACCTTTTAATCCTTTTTATTTTGGGGTGGGGGGTGAAGAGAAAGGAGCAAAATATACAATGATTTTGCCCTGGGCAACCGCACTGTACAAGGCAAGTATCTCAAAGAAAAGCAGGACATAATATTATTTCAATTGTGAAAAAAATAAAACCTGAACAAAAAATAGTCCATGGATATTTACATACACACACAGAAAGGACCTGGAAGGATTTACGTAGTTAATAGTAATTTTCTGTTTATATTTGAGTGATCTATATATGTTCTTTCTTTGTTAGAGACTTTTCTGGGGCAAGTATGGTAACAAGTTTCATTGACATTCTCAGAAAAAAATTCATAAGAAAGACAATTACAAATAAATAAACAGGTTCAACTCCTCCTTATTTATTCTGAAGCCAAAAACAGCTGAATAAAATAATAATAGTATTATTCCTTACTATAAAATTTCTATGCCAAACAGCAAATTACATAAAAAGACTCTGGAAAAAATAGCATTCTTTGAAAAAAAGTGAAATAACACTTTAAATGTTTTGAAATAATATAGCATATTTCCAATATTTTAAAAATCAAATAGCTACTACACTTATTTTTTTTGCAATAGCATATATATACTCAGTTTTTAAAAAAGGTTAACTAGTTTAAATGATAATGTTAGGTAATATTTGAGAGTAACATCTACATTAAATAAAACTCTTATTTGATGGCAATCATTCTTTTCATCCAATGTTTGACTTGAAAACTTGCTAAATCGTGCAAGTCTTGAAAAGGAGGATTAGGACGGTATTTTAAATTCTGTGCTAAGCTAGCTCTTTAAATGAGTTATAATAATATTGAAGAGTAAGGAAACATAGTCCAAATGGTTAATGTGCTAAAGCACTAGAAAAAGTACATCAAATTGCTGACATAGGCAACAACATTGGTCAATTCTGTATTCAGGAAAAGCAAGATGTCAAGATAAATGAAGTGATAAATTATTCAGGAGAAATTATTTATATATGAAGTAGCAGCTAGAAAAGATGATCCATGCTATTACACAATGGAACAAAGATCTAAGAAATTGATATATTAACGATTCTCTTATCTACAGAGGTCAGAGAAACTGGAAAAACAATATTCTGGGCTATAGTATGACAAAATCCCGTAAGGCATGAAAGCTTGAGAAAGCACGAAGACTGATTTTTGAAGCAAAGCTAATTTAGAGCAGCCTGTGATGTCAGGTGTATTTTGAAACAAAGTAAGACAGTAAATGTATTAAAAAGATGCTTTGAACACCCAGCAAAAACGCACACAGATGCTGAAGAAAACTGTAGTTATGGCAAAGAACACAACCACACAGTTCTTAAGTCCCCACCATGTATTATCCTCTTTCTACTTGGTAACAGAAGCCAATATTATTTGAGTCACAACACAGCCAGCTTAAAAACAACAACAACAATAACAACAACATCAACTGTATTTTCAGCATCTCTTGCAGGTAAGTGTGCTAGTTAAGCATGAACTAAGTTCTAGAAAATAAAACATAAGTATAAGAGTAGGACTTCTGGAGGCAGAAGGGTACAACTCCTTTTATCTTCCCTTTCTTTTCCCTACTGATTAGCATATATATAGCATGATGGACAATGAGGTGACATTGAAAATGTAAGCCATATATAAAGAATGATGGAGGGGATAATAATAAGGCTCCAATAATACCCTGGTGTTACCAAACCAATCTTAGATTGTCTCTCTCTAAATTCTTACACGAGAAAAAAAAAATTTTCATTCTTATTGAAGCCTGTTATTTTTCCCCCTGACAGATTTGACTAACCTAATTCTAGCTAAGAGAAACACTGAATTATAAAAAGATACACATAGGTTTTATACTCAAGACCAACCAACAACAGAATAAAGATCTATATGATGTTAAAAGTAAAGAATTGGCAATACACTATATTTCATTTAAATAAGCAAGGAGCAAGTGATGAACCATGGAACTTTACATAAAAAACTAGGGATGTACTGTATGGTGACTAACATAACATAATAAAAAATTATTGAAAAAAAAATAAAGTGAAAAAAAAAATAAGAAAAGAAATGCAAAGAAATGCAGTATAGCCTAGCTAAGAGGTTTTTAACCTAAGTCCACAGATGGACTTTAAAGGGTCTGTGAACCACTAGACTCAAAAGAACATTATTGAAAGTACGCCATACATGCATCTTTACAGAGGTGTTCAGAGCTTTAATAAAAATCTCAATGAGCTCCATGACCTCTCTAGAGTCTTTAAGTTCTTTTTCTTATTCTTCCTACTACATTTCAAATCCATTTCCTCATGCCAGATCATTCAAACAACTGGTTAATAATAAATCTGCTACTAAATAAAATATACTCTTAGCTTGAAGATATGAATAAAATTTCCCTTTGTGAATTTTGACCTCATATGGGTGCCATTCATCTTCTATTCATTGTCTTACCTCCTCGTGGCAATTCTGTATGAAGATAAGCCAGTCCCCTAGTCACAGAATGAGCCAGACGACAAGAGCTGACCCAATCACTTGTATGGAGACTCAAATACTTGCATAGAGATCCCTATAATAAAGGAAAAAATCCACACATACAAAAAAAAAAAAAAAGGAATTAATTTATTTGTAACATGAGGAGAAAAATTAGGAGCAGCCTTATAAAGTATTTAAGCAGGTTAGGATTCCATGAAGATCCAATGAACTATGACATTTCAAAATCGCAAAACAGACATTTCTGTGAGTAGAGGGGGAGGAGAGGATGAAAGGATAATTTAAACATTATTAGTTTTTATTTCTCCAACACTGAAAAGTATAAATGATTATTTCATATTAAATGCTCCTTTGATTTATCAAATTAAGATAGAAAAGAGTCTTTTAGACTCTTTCTTCACAATGTATCTCTTACCAGTACAAATACAAATTATATTTTTTTGTTTTACAAGTACAAAACAGAAAGCTTTCATAAATATATATGTGTCAGTGTTACTCAAGGTGCTCACCCACAAACTATTTATAACCAGACATGGGTAAGGAGCTTGCACCAGAATGAATGTCAATCAAAACACTGTTTCCTTCATCAAGAAAGTCTTGCTGAGAGGGAGAAAGAGACAGACACAAACAGATGAACTAAACAGTTAACTAGTTACTTAGTTGATTCATATTCTGATGTGAGATCCTTATCTCACTGAAGACCATTAATAACCAGTTGCAAACTACGAATGCGTTACAGAACAGTAGTCCTGAAAATCTGATTGACAGCTAATATAAATGTCACTTTAATCTTTATAATAAAGAACTTACATTGGGATAATACTCCATCACAAGCAAATACTCCATGCGTCCATCTGCAGTAACTCTCTCATCTCCAACAATAAAGCGAGCAATGTTGTCATGTTCCATCAAAGGCACTCTGTAAATGTTCTTCTCATTGATAAAATTCTGACGGTTTGCAAAGGAAAACACTTTTACAGCAACTGGACGCTCATCTAAGGAACCTTTATATACTGCTCCATATCGACCCCGGCCAATCAGCTGTAAATTTGTTTTGAAGAAAGCAAGGTATTAATTCATATCACAACTGAAAAATCAAATTTTCTAGAAAAGTATAAATTCAAATGTAGACCATAGCTCTCTACTGCTTATAGTTTTAATTACTCCATTGTCAAGAAACTAATAAATTCCACATCTCATATGGCTCAGGAATCTCCTACCAGACCCAGCCCTCCCACAGATAACAACTATGAACTCTGTACAAAATTTCATTTTATTTTAATTTTTTAAAAAAGATTTTATTTATTTGAGAGAGAGAGAGAGAGAGAGACATAGAGAATGGGAGCACCAGTGGACGGAAGGGCAGAGGGAGCGGGACCAGTAGACTCCATGCTGAGCAGGGAGCCCAACGTGGGGCTCAATCTCAGGACTCTGGGATCATGACGTGAGCTGAAGGCAGATGTTTAACCGATTGAGCCACCCAGGCGCCCCTGAACAAAATTTTAAAAAGAAATCTAAAAGTGCAAGAGAATGAACAAAAGGAAGTAGATTCTGGGAGTCAACGCTTAGAAATGAATGCCACAGCATGAACTACCCATTTTTATAGCACTTTAGCCAGAGAGCAGGCTGAAATGAACACTCCGCAGTGGAGCTAGAACTGTAATAGAAAATCCATAATCTTTCTGGCCCTAGAAACCAGAGGACAGAATTAAGGGCAACCACAAATTCTGTAAAGTGAGGGGAGAATTCCACAAAAGAGAGTGAGAGAGGGGGAAACCCAATGAAGACATGAAACCAATTCTAGCTAAAGACAAAACAACTGCACTGAGATTTGAGCTTCTGCCTAAGAGATGAGTTTGCAGCATATCCAACCAAGTTAACAGCCTATTACAACAAACAATGTAAATAAACACACTTTAGAATAGCCTAACAGAACACAGGGTATCTACAATATAACATTCTTAATAGCCAGGACACAATAAAAAAAAAATAAATTCAGCAAAATGCAACGCATTCTCTTCATTTTTGGCTTCTGGAGATTTCTTTCACTTTACTGAAACATGTCAAGGACTTACCATCATTTATTTAAGGACTTTTATTACAGTTCACTCACTATTTCTAGGTTAAATTTAGCAGATACATAGAATGCCCTTTAGAAAGGTTGTATCAATATACAGTTAAATCAGCAATGTTTGGGAGTGTTTTACTCGGTCGAGGATAATATCCTATGGTTTTAATTAGTATTTTTTTTCAATTTAGTAAATTGGACATCTTATTATACATTTAAAAGCTACATTTAATTCTTTCGTGAATTGGCACTTCATGATTTTTTCCATTTTTTTATGGATTGTTTCTTCTATTGATTTATACCAGCTCTGAACAATTCTTTTTCATGTGCTGAAATGCTTTTTTGGAATCTTTTAACTTTGTGTATTATATTTTTCTCCTAAACAGAAGGTTCCTAAAATGTTTTATATAATCAAATCTACCATATTTATTATTTAACAGTCTCTAGTTTGGGGATCATAGTTTATTTATTCTAGTAAAGATCATAAAAATATTCATCATGCTAAGACTTTAACATAGGTTCTGAGATATTACCAAATGAAAATTAAATTCAACATAATATATAACAGTTGTATGTACCTATAAAAATACATAATATATGCACAGACAAGGAATATTCATTAGGCATATAGTATGGATTGCTTGAAAGCACATTCTTCTCAGAATTTCACATCTTTATTCCCATATTGTTGCAGTCTGTACTCAAAGATCATCTCCTTTCTTTTTTTTTTTTTTTTTTAAGATTTTATTTATTCGACAGAGATAGAGACAGCCAGCGAGAGAGGGAACACAAGCAGGGGGAGTGGGAGAGGAAGAAGCAGGCTCATGCGGAAGAGCCTGATGTGGGGCTCGATCCCATAATGCCGGGATCACGCCCTGAGCCAAAGGCAGGCGCTTAACCGCTGTGCCACCCAGGCGCCCCGATCATCTCCTTTCTAAATATACTCTTTACTAACTCCCTTTCCGATTTTTCTTATCTTCTTATCTGCTTTACTTTTCTCTATAGCACTTACTACTACCAGAAATAATATACATTTATTTTTTAAACTGTTTGTAGACTCTTTTCCCACTAGAATATAAACCTCAAGGGGAGCCTGGGTGGCTCAGTCAGTTAAGCAGCTGGTTGACTCTTGATTTCTGCTCAGGTCACAATCTCAGGGTCCTGAGATGGAGCCCCACAGTGCATGGGGCTCTGTGCTCAGTGAGAGTCTGCTGGAGATTCTTTCTCTCCTCTCCCTCTGTCCCTCCCCCTGCTCTCTCTTTCTCAAATAAATAAATAAATCTTTAAAAAAAAAGAAGAAGAAGAAGACAAGCCTCAAGGGGACTATCTGTACTGTTCACCTATATTCTCAGTGCTTAGAATAGGCCTTGGCACCAAACTGCTAGTTAATAAATGTTCGTGGAATAAATGGATGAATGATGTAGTGAGTGAATAAAGTTACTGTCTCAGATACACTATGACAGCAGAAAGAACAGCCTATAATATGTAAGAGCAATCTTACCTCCAACAGTTTCAGATTATCTAGGTCAAGAGAGGGTTCTGATGCTGCTGCCTCCATCATGTTCATACTGTGAAGACCTTGTTTACGGTCTCCTGTAAGAATAGAAAAAGAAGTTACTAATGTACGGTTCAATAAAATGAAGATCTTTACTACAATTTTTATTATATTTTAGTTAAAAAGAAGAGCTACAAATGGGTAGGGAGCTAGATTTATGCCCAACGTCACCAAGAGTTAAACTATTTACTAAACTAAGAATCACCTATAAATGAAGATGAATGATGAATAATAATATTAAAGCTGAATTTTGGGAGATAGGTCCAACAACAAACCTTGTTTAAAATATTGCAGAAACATTAAAGGTTTTATTAAAGTTATTCAAATGAATGAATGGGTACTGACTTCCTAAAAAACTCATCAAACCTAAAGTTCAGTAGAACTGACTAGACAGTTGGTGATACCAAAGAATTATTTATTTTTTTAGACGTGAAAATGGTATTGTGGTTATATACATTTTAAGTCCTTATATTTCAGAGATAATATTAAAAGTTTTTTACAGATAAATGATGTATGTGACTTACTTCAAAATAACCCACTACCACAGAAGGATGTGGTGAGCAGGACTATGGATGATATACAGATGTGATAATCACTGAAGATGGGTGAGAGGTATTTTGGATATTTTTGAAACTTTTCATAAAAACTAGGAAAAAAAGGTTGTTAAGAGAGAAGAATGGGAGCACAGAGATTTTGAAAAAGGAGAAAATTGATTCTAATTAAATGGTATATTTAATAAACAATAGAACAAACGGTGATATTTTTACCTGTCAGCATCCTGTATCCGAAGCATAAGGCAACTATCAAAACAGCTAATACAGAGACTGATGCCAAAGCAATGATTATTGTCTCATCTCGGTTAAATGAATGAGGTGGACCTAAAAGAAAACAAATTTAAAAACATAGTCATATTTTTTTCACTATTTTATTAAATACTGACAGAAAGGCTGTATCAATATATAGTCAAATCAGCAATGTTTTTGCATCAAAGGAAATTAAAGAAAAATTAATAATAAATCTGTGATATTACAAATTATATATTTTTAATCATACAAATGATCTTATATAGATTTACAACACTGAAACACCTGGTGGTTGTGCTTATTATTGAAATATCAACTATATTATGGAACAGCATAGGCAGAATAATAGAATATTTAAGAGAACAGTCTTCGGAATCACATTTGGTTTTAAATCTTGATTCAACACCACTCTCTCAGTGGCATTTAGCAAATTGACTTTCCTAATCATTAAGTTTTCTCATTTGTGTATTTCTCAGCACTCAGCAATATATGTAATAATCTTTTTTTTTTTTTTTTTAAGATTTTATTTATTTATTCGACAGAGAGAGAGACAGTCAGCGAGAGAGGGAACACAAGCAGGGGGAGTGGGAGAGGAAGAAGCAGGCTCATAGCAGAGGAGCCTGATGTGGGGCTCGATCCCGTAACGCCGGGATCACGCCCTGAGCCGAGGGCAGATGCTTAACCGCTGCGCCACCCAGGCGCCCCTGTAATAATCTTTTAATCTACAGTACGTTTACTGGATTTTAATAGAAACTTCAACATAATGATAATCGTACCTACTTCTAACATACAAAATAAATTATAGGAAGAAAGCTACATATAAAAATTCATTTTACCATGTGATATCAAGCCACACATACTAGGATGGCTATAATTTAAAAAAAAAAACAACCCAGACTGGCAAGAATATAGAAAAATTAAAACTCTTTTATGTTGCTGGTGGGAATGTAAATGGTGTAGCTGCAGTGCAAAACATTCTTGAAGTTCCTCAAAAAGTTAAACATAGAATTACCATAAGACCTAGCAATTCCACTCCTAGGCATATACCCCAAAGAATTGAAAACAAGTGTTTAAACAAACACTTCTACAGGAATTTTCATGGCACCACTACTTACAACAACCCAATGTGGAAACAACACAATGTTCATAAACTGATGAATGAATAAACAAAACGTACTATGGACTGAACTGTGATCCCTTAAAATTCATATGTTGAAGCATTAACCCACATTGTGATGATTTTTGGAGATGGGTGCTTTGGGATGAGGTTTAGATGAGGCCAAGGGAGTGGGGACTTCATGATAGGATTAGTGCCCTCACAGGAATAGCTGTCAGAGGGCTTGCTTTCTGTCTGTCTCTGCCATGTGAGGAAACAGTGAGAAGGCAGCCATCTGCAAGCCAGGAAGAGAGTTCTCAACACAACGCAGCCATGCTGGCACCCTAATCTTGGACTTCCAGCCTCTAGGATTGTGAGAAAATAAATTTCTGTTGTTTAAACCACACGGTCGCTTCTATTTTGTTGTGGCTGTGAAGGGTAGCAGAATATAGAACCCCAAAATAAGCCTCTTTGGCATGATTATCTTGAGCTGGATATTTTTAAGGAACACCAGACAAAGAAGAAGCTCTGAAAAACAAGTAGAAGTTACCCTTTTATAACAGACATTTACATTTATAAGAAAAATCTCCATTTGTAAGGTGTCTCCCTCTATGTACTAGGAAAAGGAAAATAACTAAAACTCTAGAAAACTTTATCAATAGAGAAGACATGGACTTAAATCTGCACAGCAAACATACACTTGTTTACTGTGCTTCTCCTAGTAACCTACCATAACTGGTCTTACCTTAACCCCCTCTCCGCCTAACTGGAGATAGTATTTAGGGTGGCGACTTGGGCCATTTCAGAGAATTACTCAGTTTTCCTGGATGTCTCCCATGTATGCAGGAAGTGTATATGTTATTAAACCTGTTACACTGTCTTTTTATTATGGGGGTATATTCTCTCAGCCAAGAACCTAGAAGGGTAGAAGAAAAATTATTTTTCCTCCCCTATTGCTGCTGGAGCAGACTGGTAGAGTGTAGTATATTTGTTACAACTAATGAACCATTATTGATACATTAACTAAAGTCCATAGTTTACATTAGCTTTCACTCTTTGTGTTGTATAGTTCTATGGGTTTTAACAGATGCATAGTGCCATGTATTCACCATTACAGTATCATACAGAATAGTTTTGCTAACCTAAAAGCGTCCCGTGCTCCACCTATTCATTCCCCAACTCCACCTCCCACTGTCTGGCAACCGATATTTTTACTGTGTCTATAGTTTCGGCCTTTCCCAGAATTTCATATAGCTGAAATAGTTTGCATGCAGATTTTTTTTTTAAGATTTTATTTATTTATTTGACAGAGAGAGAGAGAGAGACAGCCAGCGAGAGAGGGAACACAAGCAGGGGGAGTGGGAGAGGAAGCAGCAGGCTCCCCGTGGAGCAGGGAGCCCGATCCAAGACCCTGGGATCACGCCCTGAGCCGAAGGCAAACGCTTAATGACTGAGCCACCCAGGCGCCCCTGCATGCAGATTTTTGTGTAGATATAAGTTTTCAACTCATTTGGGTTTAGGTAGGACTGCTGGGCTGTATGGTAAGCCTATGCTCAGCTTTGTAAGAAACCATCAAACTGTCTTCCAAATTGGCTATGCCATTTTGCATTCCTACCAGCAATGAATGAGAGCTCCTGTTGCTCCACATCCTTGTTAGCATTAGGTGTTGACAGTGTTTTGGATTGTAGCCATTCTAATGGGTTTTTTTTAAAAACAGATACCTCGTTGTTTTAATTTGCAATACTCTAGTGCCATGATATTGAGCACGCTTTCATATGCTTATCCACCATCTGTCTATCTTTGGTGAGGTGTCTGTTCAATTCCTTTACCCACTTGAGCTGTTTGTTTCCCTACTGTTAACAGTTCTTTGCGTATTTTGGATACAAATCTTTGCTATATGTTTTGCTAATATTCTATCCTAGTAATGTCTTTTCATTGTCTTGGGATGAGGGTAGTGCTGGCCTCACAGAATGAGTTAGGAAGCGTTCCCTCTGCTTCGATTTTCTGAAAGCAATTTAGAGAACTGGCATCATTTCTTTTTTTTAATGTTTGCTAGAATTCAACAGTAAACCACCTGAGCCTGGTGCTTTCTGTTTTAGAAGGTTATTAATTATTGATTAAATTTCTCCAACAGATAATGCCTCTTCAGATTATATATTTCTCCCTGTGTGAGTTTTGGTAGATGTGTGTACTTCAAAGAATTGGTTACAAAACTTGTGAGCATAACGTTATTCATAATATCCTTTTATTACCCTTTTAATGCTCATGTAATCTGTACTGATAACTTTTCTTTCATTTCTGATTATTAGTAACATTTCTTTTTTTCTTGATAGCTTGGTTAGATACTTAGCAATTTTACCAATCTTTTAAAAAAAAGCAAGCTTTTGGTTTTATTTATTTTTCTCTATTAATTTCCTATTTTCAATTTAATTGCTTTTTTTAAAAGATTTTTTAAAGATTTTTTTTATTTGTCAGAGAGAGAGCAAGAGAGCACAAGCAGGGAGAGCGGCAGGCAGAGGGAGAAGCAGGCTCCCTTTGAGCAAGGAGCCGGACGTGGAACTCAATCCTGGGACCTTGGGATTGTGACCTGAGCCGAAGGCAGATGCTTAACCGACTGAACTCCCAGGCATACCTCAACTTAGTTGCTTCTGATCTAACTTTTATTCTGCTTATTTTGGATTTAATTTGCTCCTCTTTTTCTAGTTTCCTAAGGTAGAAGCTTAGGAAATCACTAGGTTTTATTATTTATTTATTTATTAAGATTTTTATCTATTTATTCGACAGAGAGAGATAGCCAGCGAGAGAGGGAACACACGCAGGGGGAGTGGGAGAGGAAGAAGCAGGCTCTAGCGGAGGAGCCTGATGCGAGGCTGGATCCCTGAACGCCGGGATCACGCCCTGAGCCGAAGGCAGACGTTTAATGACTGAGCCACCCAGGTGCCCCTAGGTTTTATTATTAAAAAAAAAAAAAATACACACACACACACACACACACACACACACACACACACAATTTCATCCAGTTAACAAAAAAAAAATTGCCCCCAATTTTACCACCAATGTGAACAGACAAAATACACTTAGATTTTTCATATAGTGAGGCTGCTCTTTAACTGGATCAAAAAAATTCACAAGTCCTATGACACAAAGTTTTGGGGTACCTGGGTGGCTCTGTCAGTTAAGCATTTGCCTATAGCTCAGGTCAGGATCCCAGGGTTCTGGGATCAAGTCCCGCATCAGGATTCCTACTCAGCGGAGAGCCTGCTTCTCCCTCGCCCTCTGCTCTTAGCCACCCCCCCGCCCCGACTTGTGCACTTTCTCTCACTCTCTCAAATAAATAAAATCTTTTTAAAAAAGGCACAAAAAGTTTTGCTATTTTCAAATCAGAAAGGCTGCATTTTAAATGGGTTTTAATTTTCTTGTGTAATTCAAATATATATGTTAATAAAAAAGAATCTCTATGTCTACTGTATAAGAAAATAAAGATGAAATATTGAAAATTGTAATAGTAATGTGACATTATGGAAAAACCATCTCTACAAATGAACAGCCAATGTTGTAATTCCCCAAAGAATTAAACTACACTACTTATTTGAAAAGTGTACTTTAAATTCAATCAGGAATAAGAAGTTATAAGAGATCTAATTTTATTTTAAAAGTCTATTTTTAATTTCTGAACTATGTGGACACTTTTAAATTTTAACAATTTAAAACTTTAATGTTCTTTAGTTTACATTACAAATTGAAATTAAAAATGTTACAAAGCATACATTTTCTATCCTAAAATACCACTGTATATATTTAAAAAGTACAGAATGTTTGACACAAATATGTAAATTTTTAAGGATATTACATTAAGATTTAGCCTTCTAGGTTAGAGATTCTTATGAAAATACTGTATAAAGCTAAAGTAATGTGTATTTTAATTCTATCAAACTTCTATTACAAAATAGGAATGATAATTTTCCTACTCTCTTTTTCTTGTTACTGGATAGTGATTTTAGCATTACCAACACATCTAGAAAAAGGATACAATTATGTGATAATAAATATAAATAGTAAGGTTTTCAGAAATGTTCCCACTTAAAAAGTTGTTTTTGTCACTGATTTAAGCAACAGATATTTTTTTCATAGTCTATGAAGAAGAGCAGTATCTTGAACACACTACAAATGTTAACTATATGGTACTTAAAGAAGAAATACTGTACTAAAAATTATGCTGCTTAAACTATCACTCAAACTATACTTACTGAAACAACTCCTTTAGATTATCTAGTCATAGATTTTTCAAATCAATTTATGTGAATATTAAAAAGAGAGTAAAAATAAATTGGCCTAGGTATCCCTATAGCTTTTTCACAGAGTCTGATTTTTCTGAATCTCTTTTTGAATCTAACATCTATGTTCTGTTGTCCATACATTTCTCTTTTAAATTTACATATAATTGACATATAACATTATATTAGTTTCAGGTAGGCAATATAATGACTCTATACACGTTCTTTCTTTTGTGCCATTAAAAACATAATTGAGGGGTGCTTGGGTGGCTCAGTCAGTTAAGTGTCTGCCTTTGGCAAAGGTCATGATCGCAGGGTCCTGGGATAGAGCCCTGTGTCAGGCTCCCTGCTCAGCTGGGAGTCTGTTCCTCACTCTCCCGCTGCCTCCCATACTCGTGCTCTCTCTCACTCGCACACTCTCTCTCAAATACATAAATTCTTAAAAAAAAATCATTGAGAAGAATAATACAGCATTTTTTTTTAAGATTTTATTTATTTATTTGAGAGAGAGACAGCGAGCATGAGTGGGGGTGGGGGAAGGGCAGAGGGACAAGGAGAGGGAGAAGCAGACTCCCTGCTGAGCAGGGAGCCCGATGTGGGGCTTGATCCCAGGACCCCAGGATCATGACATGAGCCAAAGGCAGCCACTTAACCAAGTGAGCCACACAGGCGCCCCATCATTTCTTAAAAGAGTGCTTTCCACCACCATCTCTGGAATTTTCTTCCCAATCACTGACACCCACTCTGAAAATTTTAATGCAGGTTCTTTCTTTTCTTTCTCTCTCTTTTTCTTTCTTTTCTTCCCTTTTTTCATTTCTTTTCTCTCTCTCTTTCTTTCCCCTCCTCTCCCTTCCTTCCTCCTTTCATTTCTTCCTGCCTGCCTGCCTTCCTTTTGAGTGAGCTCTATGCTCAACATGGGGTTTGAACTCACAACAAGATTAAGAGTCCCATGCTCTACTGACAGAGCCAGCCAGGTACCCCAATGCACATGCTTTCTTGATCATACCAGAAATTGCCAATGGGAGACTGCATGTTTTATTTTTACTCTTTTTATTATAAAAGCTTCCTTCTATACACAAAAGTAGAAAGTACATAATCTTCAAATACCCAACAGTATACCTCAGCAACATCAGTATTGTAGAGTTTTCAAATGATAGAACTATGATTTCCTCAAATGGTCTGCTGACAGAAACACTGAGGGGCTGATGTGAAGTGTATAGTCTACCAGTATAACAATCAAGTTCACATGTGTGCAGATGACAAACACCATATTTAATCAATTTTAATATGTCATTTAAATTTAATATGTCATCTAAAAATCGCTTAAGGTGGGATACATCAGACAAATGATTATTTGATAATGTTTTTCTTAGTGGTAGGAAAGCAATGGTAAGTCTTTCAATTGATGGCTATATAAATAGGATGAAATGATATATCACATCAGATATGTTAAAATGTGAAAAAAAAGTTACTTCCAATTCTGTTTAGGGTAAAAAAGATGCAAGCAAATTTTACTTCCACCCTAATAACAAGTCAAGACATCTAATAAGACACCTAATAAACCAACAAAATCATAGCCTTTTCTTTAAAGTTCATTAAGAGCTAAGGACACAAAGAAACCAACGTATTTAAACACTAGTATGTGACAACCCCTTTCTAAGAGAGAAGAGACCTAAAACTGCCTTTATCCTTGGTGATGCAATGAGTGGAAGAGGACACCACCCACAGACATGAGTAGGAAGAAACAGTTGAACATTTAACAAATTCTTAAAGCATAAGAGTACCAGATAGCATGACAGCTAAGAATACCCAGGGGCTGTGAACACAAAAAGAGCTTGCAGTTACCTACCAACTCTTTTCTACAGGCCTTTACCAAGTACTCACACGTATGAATAGAGGCAGGCCAAAAGAACTGAGAGAACCCTCTTATGTGTAGGTACAAAAGGCCTGCTAAAGTCTGAGAATAGGGCAAGAGAGCTGAAGCAAAACTTCTGGGCATGCAGGCTTTCACTGATTACAAGACAGTGTCCACCTGTGGCTAGGCAAGGGTTATTAAAGTTGAGAGAGCTCTTTCCTGAAATGCCGAAGTATAGGGCCTACCAAAGGCTGAAGGCAAAGGAGAACTAAGAGAAATCCTATAAACACTGAGATCCCAAACCCTACTGAGGTAAAGGTTCTTCCTGCCCTCAAAGCATTTGAAACCTATAATGAAATGAATCAAACTGAGGCAACAACAAAGCCCAGATACAGCTCAGCTAACAGACTATGTTCATTTAGCCCCTCATGGTAGTAGCTTGACAAAATAGGGTATATCCTTTTCTGAACATAAATATTTATTTTAGACTCTACTTTTCTTTTGTCTGCAATGTTCGTTATTCAACCAAAAGTCAAAAGATGTGAAGAAGAGAGAAAATATGGTTCAATGTCAAAAAGGAAGTCATCAACAGAAACAACCACTAATGATGAAAGTATCAGAGGCCTAAAAAATAACTATGATAAATGTGTTAAAAACATAGTAGAGGGGTGTTGGGTGGCTCAGTCAATTAAGCGTCTACCTCCAGCTTGGGTCATGATCTCAGGGTCCTGGGATCAAGCCCCACATCACTGGGGTCCCTTCCTCAGCAAGAAGTCTGTTTCATCCTCTCCCTCTGCTCCCCCCCCCAGCTCACATACTCCCTCTCTCTTTAATAAATAAAAATCTTTAAAAAAAATAGTGGGAAAAGTGGACACATGAATGAACAGATGGAAAATGTCAGATGAGATAGAGAAATTAGAAAAAAGCCAAACAGAAATGTTAGGAATTAAATGTATGGTAGTAGACCTAAAGAATTCTTGTGATGTGATTATCAGCAGAAAAGACACCACCAACAAAAGAATCAATAAATTTGAATACACATCAACAGAAATTATCCGAACTATATCATAAAGGGAAAAAGAGAGGAAAAAATAGAGAATCCAGTATTTATGAGACAATATCAAATGGCCTAATATACATGTAATTGGAATCACAGGAGAGAGAAACAGGAAATAATATAGAAGAAACACTCAAAGAGATAATGCACAAGACTTTTCCAAAACTGGTGAAAGACATCCACCCATAGATTTAAGATCAGTGAACCCCAAGCAGGGATAATTGCAAAAAAAAACTTACTGATGTATATCCCAGTCAAAGTGTTTAAAATAAAAAAGTATTTTTCCAATCTACATAGAATACTTTAAACAAGATTGTAATTATTATATCCAACTTTGTGGTCTGGTTCTTTTCAATTAACAGTGTCCTATATCATTAAGAATCCTTTAAGATCCCAATTTCTGTTGTTTATACTTAACTGACTTTAAAAAAAAGCTTGTGAACATCTTTCTGTCTGTTCACTTAGTGCAAATCTTCTGTTTATTAAATTTTTGACTGCTTATCAATTACTAGGAAGTTGTGTTAAAATCTTCTATTATAATTAAGAATTTATTCTTTTAGTTGTATCCATTTTTGGCTCATATAATTCAAAGCTATATTACTAAGAAGAGATTCAACACAGGGGTCATCTGGGATGTTCTCTTTCTTGACATGGGTTTAATGATATTTTGTGTTAAACTGTTTTACATGATATGTTTTACTATAAAATACTTATGCGCAGAAAAAGACTAAAAGGAAATGCACTAAAATGTTAAAGATTTTGAGCAATTTTTATAAATGTATTTTCTAAATTTTCTACAATTAATATGCACTATTTTTATTCTAGGCAGAAAAAAACCAACAACCGTCATTTTTAAAAAAGATTTTATTTATTTGAGAGACAGAGAGCACAGGGGGGGGGGGGTTGCGGCGGAGGGACAAGCAGACTCCCCGCTGAGCAAGGAGCCCAAAATGGAGCTCGATCTCAGGACCCTGAGATCATGACCTGAGCCGAAGTCAGACATTTAACCTACTGAGCCATCCAGGCATCACAGCAATCAACATTTTAGAAGAGCTCACCTCTTGCTCTCTAGGGATTCACAGTGTAGTACCAGTTTTCATGTATGAGTTGTCCTTTTTATTAGTGGGATACAGAATGTTCCTGCTTTGCTATCATTGAAGAATTATCTAAATCACTACGTTGAACACCTGAAACTAATATTGTGTGTGAACTACACTCAAACAAAGAAAAAATTAAAATAAAAAACAAAGAATTATCTTCCAGCATCCTACTTTTGGTGTCTCAGCTTCCCTTAAAGTCTGAGTTTAGAAATTCTAGTATCTGATAACATAAGATTTACTAAAGAAACAAAAATCTTCCTTAAACTCTAGGCCAAACGAACTGTAATAAAATGATAGTTTTCAACTTACTTTCCTTTGTCTACAAAATATAAATATGCCACAGGCATCTTATCAACTTCAGAGCAATTTCATATTGTCACCTACTTTATATTAAATGGCCAGGAGGTTTACCCAAAAGATAAGCTATTATCCTCTGCTCGCTCATTATTCCAAAATATTAAAAGATCAGATTACTAAAACAGGTATATAATAAATCAAATGCACTGGGCTATCTAAATTTCAGAGGAATCATCAACATAGGATAATCAAATGATTTCTTTAGAATGAACTACAGAAGTAAATAAGGGGAGGGAGACAAAACCACTTAAAAGATGTTGTTAAGTACACGTAAACAATTTTGTATAATTGTGGACTGTTGAAAAACCATGAGGCAGATAGGCCTCATGAAGGCCTGATATGAAATCAAAAGGTCTGGGATGCTGTTTATGAGAGAAGCTTGGGGCTGATCATGAAGCCAACAAGAATAACTGCAAACAACAGATTCCAAAAGGAATAAATGCTTTTGTAAATCAAGGAATGTTCCCCATGTGTATGCCTATTCAAATAGCACCCTGTTCAGCATTATCTATGTTAATAGCTTTGTTAATGACATCTCCAGAATACAAAATAATGACTGACATCCCAAATACACAATTATGTCCCTTTTCTTCTGCAAAAGATCCATATTTTATTCAGTATAATTAACAAGCATGGCCCTATCTTTAAAATAAAATAATGGGATCAAATTCTTTATGGATAGCACCCATTAGAAAAAAAAACAACAACAGGTCCAGCAATCTAAACAAAAAACCCATCTTATTCTACAGTGGAATTCAATATATTCTGCAGTTATTATATGCTCTTCTACAAAAGGAAATTCTAAGTCACTAAAAAAGATGAGAAAAGCTACACCCAGTCTTAAAAATGATAGTTGAACCATAAACAGAAGTTGTAGAGGGTGTGATTTAAACATGCTTCATAAGAACATACATTGATGGCTTCCCAGAGGAATTCTACCAAACATTTAAAGAAGAGTTAATACGTATTCTTCTCAAATTGTTCTAAAAAATGGAAGTGGAAGGAAAACTTCCTAACTCATTCTACCAGGCCAGCAATACATTATTTCCAAAACCAGACAAAGACTACACTAAAAAGAGAATTACAGGCCAATATACCTGATCACCGTGGATGCAAAAATTCTGAACAAAATACTAGCAAATCAAACCCAATAGTACATTAAAAGAATCATTCACCATGATCAACTGGGATTTATTCCTAGACTGCAAGGTGGTTCAATATTCACAAATCAATCAATGTGATATACCACTTTAAAAGAAATGATAAGAACCATAAATAGATGCAGAAAAAGCATTTGACAAAGTCCAGCATCCGTTTTTTTTTTTTTTTTTAAGATTTTTAAGATTGATTTATTTATTCGAGAGAGAGAATGAGACATAGAGCAGGGGGAGGGGCAGAGGAAGATGGAAAGAAGCAGATTCCATGCCGAGCATGGAGCCCTACATAGGGCTGGATCCCAGGACCCTGAGATCATGACCTGAGCTGAAATCATGAGTAGGCTGCTTATTTGAGCTACCCAAGTGCTCCCAGCATCCATTCTTGATAAAACCCCTCAACAAGGGACACCTGGCTGGCTCAATCAGTTAAGCATTTGACTCTTGATTTTGGCTCAGATCATGATCTCTGGGTCATGGGATGGAGCCTTGTATGGGGTTCCGCACTCAGCGGGGAGTCTACTTGAGTTCTCTACTTCTCCCTCTACCCCTCCCCTGCTTGCACTCTCTCTCTAAAGTAAATAAATCTTAAAGAAAAAAAAAAAACAACAACAACACCTCAACAAAGTAGAATAGAGGGAACATATCTCAACATCAGAAAGGCCTTATGAGAGACCCACAACTAATATAATCCTCAATGGGGAAAAACTGAGAGCTTTTCCACTATGGTTGGGAAAAGACAGAGATGTCCACTCTCACCACTGTCATTTAATGTAGTACTAGAAGTCCTAGCCTCAGCAATCAGACAACAAAAATAAATAAAAGGCATACAAACTGGCAAGCAATAAACTTCCACTATTTGCAGACAACATGATACTCTATGTAGAAAACCCAAAAGACCCCACCAAAAAATTGCTAAAACTGATACACAAATTCAGTCAAGTCACAGGATACAAAATCAATGTATGGAAACCTGTGGCATTTCTATACACCAATAATGAAGCAACAGAAAGAGAAATCAAGGAATTGATCCAATTTACAATTGTACCCAAGACCGTAAGATATCTAGGAATAAACCTAACCAAAGAAGTAAAATACCTGTACTCTGAAAACTATAGAACGCTTATGAAAGAAATTGAAGATGACACAAAGAAATGGAAAAACATCCTATGCTAATGGATTGGAAGGGCCATATGCACCCCAATGTTCACAGCAGCATTGTCCACAAAAGCTAAATTGTGGAAGGAGCCGAGATGCCCTTCAACAGATGACTGAATTAAGAAGATGTGGTCCATATATACAATGGAATAGTATTCCGCCATCAAAAAGAACGATTTCACAACATTTGCAGCAACATGGACGGGACTGGAGGAGATAATGCTAAGTGAAATAAGTCAAGCAGAGAAAAACAATTATCATATGGTTTCACTCATTTATGGAACATAAGTAGGAAGATCGGTAGGAGAAGAAAGGGAAGAAGAAGGGGGGGTAAACAGAAGGGGGAATGAACCATGGGAGACTACTGACTCTAGGAAACAAACTGAGGGCTTCAGAGGGGAGGGGGATGGGGGGAATGGGATAGGCTGGCGATGGGTATTAAGGAGGGCACATATTGCATGGTGCACTGGGTGTTATACGCAAGTAATGAATCATGGAACATTGCATCAAAAACTGGGGATGTACTGTATGGTGACTAACATAATAAAAATTATTATTAAAAAACCCCATAAAAGACCCCAAATAGCCAAAGCAAACTTGAAAAAGAAAAGCAAAACTGGAGACACAATTCTGGACTTCAAGTTATATTACAAAGCTGTAGTGATCAAGATATATGGTACTGGCACAAAAACAGACACATAGATCAATGGAACAGAATAGGAAACCCAGAAATGGAACCATAATTATATGGTCAACTAATCTTTGACAAAGCAGGAAAGAATATCCAACGGAAAAAAGATGGTCTCTTCAAGAAATGGTGTTAGGAAAACTGGACAGCCACATTCAAAGGAATGAAACTGGACCACTATCTTATACCATATACAAAAATAAATTCAAAATGGATGGAAGACCTAAATGTGAGTCAGGAAACCATAAAAATCCTAGAGGAAAACACAGGCAGCAATCTCTTTGACATGAGCCATAGCAACTTCTTACTAGACAGGTCTCCTGAGGCAAGGGAAACAAAAGCAAAAATTAATTATTGGGACATCATCAAGATAACTTCTACACAGTGAAGGAAACAATCAACAAAACTAAAGGGCAAGCTTTGGAATGAGAAAAGATATGTGCTAATGACACAGCTGATAAAGGGTTAGTATCCATAAGAACATAAGTGCTGGTTTTATTTGGAATAAAAGGCAAGATAGCCTTGAATGATATCTTCTCCTGTGCATGTATATATAGATAATCCATGAGAAAAACTACTAGAATAGAAATGTGAGGTACTACATTCTACATTATGCCTAACTGAAGACATTCTTAAGTAGGGAACTAGTGGAGAGTCAAAAAACCAATGGTGAGGAACTGGAACTAAAAAGCTTTGAATAATCTTTAACAGGGAACATAGAAAAAGAGTCTGCCTTCCACATGACTCGACTGTTCAGCTGTGGAGGAAGAAACATGTGTACCAGGAAAATCTCTTTGATTTACAGATACAGCAGCTAGACTGATTTCTGAAACAGGTGGATTAAGTAATGCATTAATCAATTCATGTACATATAGAGGTTCTTTAACAAATATACTTTTCTTCCTAGTGAATATTTTTTCCCTATTGAATATTTTAGAGATATATAAACAATATACTCAAAACTAAGCTCATTACCTTCACCCATCCTCCAAAAGGGGCAATTTCCCTTGACTTAATTAGCATCACTGAAAAATGATTAGTAAACAGGTAAAATTGCTGGAAAAGAGGCCAATGAGTACCTGCAATTAAATATGTTTTTAAACTTGAAGTATTTTGTATAAAATGCTCTGAAAAATACAATGTACATTTTTCCTGCCTTCTTAAAGTAGATATATTAAACCACATTTCTTTTTGCATGACTAGGTATAATTCTGAATATCAGTTAGTCTATAGTGATAACTCTTAGGACCTATTAGGGACTCTCAGACCATTGAGTTTTTCTACAGAATTGCATCTTATTTCCAATTTTTCTGTCTTATCCTTTGCCTGCTCTTTTTGATGTTGTCAATGTACTTGATTTAATGTTTCTTATAATCTGGACTAACTTGTTACAAAGGAATGTAAAGTGTAAGAAAACAGACTAAAAAGACTCAGATTTTTCTTAAAAATTAGATGACTTTTAATACAAAAATTCTGTAGCATCCATCTGGGCTGCTTATCATGAAGAATCTTACTTCATTGTTACAGTCCTGGTACATGAAATTAGATGTTATCAGAATTCCAATGAAATTATGATTCCCAATCTTCCTTTCCAGCATTTGGTGTGGGAAACTGCACAGGATGTCAAAACAGATCTGCACTTCCAACGTATAGTTACTGGTGCTTTGCAGTAGGCAAGGGAAGCCTGTCTGGTTATCCTTTTTCTGAAGACACCAACCTGTGTGCTAGCCATGCCAAATGTGTAACAAATATGCCAAGGTAGCATGCCACACATGTAGAGAATGTGCTTTAAGAATCAACTATGACAGGAAACATTTCATCTTCAAAAACAACAACAAAAACCCACTTCTCTTCCTTTCTTCCTGTTATTTGTAGTTCTAATGTTAGACATTTTTCTCCCATAGGGTTAAAAGATACCTATCTAAGTATATAACTAAGAGTGGAAAAATAGAGAACAGAAATCAGGTACTGTAGTTTTTCCATTTTCATTTATATGTGAATTTTTAATATAAGTGAGGGGACAGAAAGCATTAACACAAGTCAAACAGTTTCAGGGAACAAGTTTCAGCAGTTTAACTTAACAACAATTACAAATAAACCTGCAAATGTTTCTGGATGGTGCCAGCATTTGGATTTTTAAAGAACAAGGAAATTTCTTATTGACAGCAACTAAGAGGTATTTGTAGCATTTTTATCATATAGTAGATTCCATCCATTCACTATACTTTTCTGAGTTGTCCTCCATACAAATTAAGTACATGTTTTTAATGTTGTTTGTTTTCTGTGCTTTTCCTGTAAGTTTGTTATTAAAATGAATTTAAAACTAGTTTTTAAAAAGTGGTTATACTAGGTAACTTTTAAGGTCTAATTCTAAAATTCTGTATGGGTCTTCTACTGTTTTTTTGAAGGTTCAGCATTGTCTTTGCTCTTAATCTTAAATTTAAAAAAAAGTAACATAGCTTTTACATAAAAATATTTATTCAAAATCTGATATAGAAATTATTAATTTATATAGCAGTGATGATAAAAAGTGTTAAAATAGATTTTTAAAACATGTTAAAAACCTAGTAATGGTTAAATATTTCAAATAAAAAGCTTTCCAGGGTATGTTATATGGTCTAAAAATAGGAGATCCCTGGAAAACTGCCAGGAAAAATATTTCAATATGTTTATTCGCATATGTGTGCAATAAAAGAGGCCTTTGACCATAAAACTCCTAACTTCTGTTTTTTCTTTCTTTATAAAATCTTTTTCTTTTAAACATATATGGTACATATATGGTATATGCTGTACCTGAAATTGTCTTGTTCCCCTAGCTCTAATAAACCCTCTCCTTCCTCCCTATTAGCTTTCTCAATTAAATACTCAGCCAAATGTAAACACTGCTATGTATGTCTGTGTGCAATGGCTGGGTTTATGCAAGCAAGTGCTTCCTGAATGCAGAACAGACAGGGAACCGCTGTCTGCCTCATTGGAGCCTGGGATGTTTCTGTTTACAAATCCTGGAGCCAGGCAGGGGCCACTACTGGAGGCGTGCTGTCTGCTTCCTTGCTACACTCAGCCTTTGTCTGGGTCTGTGTCAAAGAAAGAACAACATTGTTGCATGTGCAGCAATAACAAAGGAAATCTTAAATATAACACACTGGTGGTTTTGTTGGCTCCTTAATCTTTTACAACTCTGCGTGGAAAGGCAAATTAGGGATTAGGTTTAAAAACATTTTTTTAAAAAAGCAATGTACTTATTCATAAAAGCAGAGAAAAAGTTTTAAAATCAAAACAATTGATGTGATCAGAGTTAAATGAATTCCTCAGCAAAATAATTCAGATTCCTAAATATCATTTCTGTAATGATGATATACTGTGCAGATCAATGTTTTGAACAAATATTTTTACAAAGAATAAACACTGTTGATTTATTTTAATTAATATGTTTGGAATGGCAACTATATAGTAATCATAATCAGATTAATGTTTATGTTTAATGTCTAAAAAGCAAATTGAGAGGAGGCAGATTTCTTTTTTTTTTCAAATTGGTAATATAATACTGAATATTTAGGACTACTTTAAATTTAACTTGCCTCGTTAATCCCTGTGAATAGACCTCGCTTGTAAGAAACACAATAAACAACAACAATAAACAAAACAGTTTATGCTCTGCTAAGTCTAGGCATTTTATGGCTAAATTATAAAAGCAATAGTGGAAAAGTAAGGGAAAGAAAGAGAAAGAGAAACAATCCAAGTTAAACCAAAAAAAGGTTGGGGGAGGGAGGATTCACAAGAAAACACAGGAAAGACATGCAATGCTTATCCTTCTTAACTTTCAGCTTTGTATTTATAATTCTAATTTGTTTAAAATAGCTGTTTTGTGATTAGAAGAGATCAAATTTTAGCATTTTATTTCCTTCATTAGAGAATGAATTAAAACTAACAAAATTAGTTATATGTCATTGGAATAAAGTCATTAAATAATAGAAGGGTAAAAACAGCATTTAAATAAATATATTTAGAATTTTTAGTAAATGCAAGAAAACAGAAGATAAATATTAATCTCTAGACCATGCTACAATAAAAAAAAAAATCTATCAAAGTACAAAGAAAATACTATTAAATAGTTTTTATATAATTCTACCAGGCTTAACTGCCTATATTCTGTTGAGATTTTACTTTTTAGCTTTATACAAAGATATGATAAAACAAAAAGGTTGTTATTCCATGCAACAGCTTTGGAAAATAATTACTGAATACTTCTCAGAAAGCACTGATAACCTAATTGAGTAAAGAAATGTCAATTCAAGCCTAAATTAACACAAGGAAAATTGAAATCTAACTACTGCAATATTCGTTATTTAAAATAAACAAAAACAAGTAAATATTAAAATCTCACAATACAGGGGTGCCTGGGTGGCTCAATCAGTTAAAATCATACAATAAAAAATCAAACCAAAGAGGTGAATCACTCAGAGATCCCTAGTCAGTTTTCCTGTCTATAAATGATACTTCTAAATCCATAATTCAAACTAAAGACCCTCGTTCTCAGAAAGTGACCATGAAATCATGTAAGTATAAAAGTGGAAGATATATCTTCCAGTCATTTGCTTAATACTACAAAACAAAATAAAAGTTGCACTGTACAGACAATTCCCCCCATTTAATGTTCTTTTAATTATGATAGTAATGTGCTCAATCTTATATAAGGAAAGCAGGATAGATATGTAGGGAAAATTAGCTTTTTTTCCTATTAAATTTCTGTTTTCTAGTTTTTTCCACAGTTGTTTTCCAATCTTTTAAACCATTTTTATTATAAAACAAATCCCATAGTGTTTATAATACAAATGTACAGTTTAGTGAATTATTATGAAGTAAACACTCATGTACTTACGCCAAGAAATAGAATATTCAGGATCCTAAAAATCACCTGCCTGCTCCCTTTTGGTCATAATAGACTTTCTCCTCCCCAGCAATAGACACTATCCTGACTTTTGTAGTAATCATTTCCTTGCCATTCTTAATAGTATTACATTCCCTGTATGCTTAGGTTTGGGTTTTTTTAATGCCTATTTTTGAATTTTATATAAATGGAATTTTTATGCCTTGCTTTTTGTTTTCAACAATATGTTTTGAAGATTTAACCATGCTGTTGGGTGCACGTGAAATTAATTCAGGGTTGCTTTTCTATATAACAAATGCAGTTATTTTTCCTTGCAATGAGTCTGGGACTTATAATGATAATTAAAAGATCAATGTAGGTAATCCCTATTTAGCTCATAGAAACACCCCACCAATGTAAACATTTAGCTTTTCAGTTATATTTAGTACTTTTAAGTACCCAATTTTGTTGGCAAGAGAAAAATATTAAACAAAGTAGACAAATGAAAAGCTGCATATCCTCTTGCTGTTTCTAATGTTTTGGCAGCAGAGGCAATAGCTAGCAGCCAAGAAGGTCAGAGTTAATAAAAGATGCACTAGAGTAGGAACAGAGCAGAAAGAAAAGCTTTGCGATTAAGAGACAGGGTAGAGGAAAATATGCCTTATTGGACAAAGCTTTATGAAATTAGCACTGTTCAGAAGACCATTCTTTTTTTTTTTTTTTAAAGATTTTATTTATTTATTCGACAGAGATAGAGACAGCCAGCGAGAGAGGGAACACAAGCAGGGGGAGTGGGAGAGGAAAAGCAGGCTCATAGCAGAGGAGCCTGATGTGGGGCCCGATCCCATAACGCCAGGATCACGCCCTGAGCCGAAGGCAGACGCTTAACCGCTGTGCCACCCAGGCGCCCCAGAAGACCATTCTTAATACATATCTAAAACCAATGAAATCCTTAATTCGTCCTTTCCATAGTGCTCAGATTTCCCTTATCCCCTACCCTCAAAGCATTTACAGAATCTTATTTGACAATTCTTTAAAAAGGATCTTCTAAACGTGCACACCTGGTCTTCCATGAAAGGAGAGTAAAAGGAATAAGGTCTCCATCAGACCATTATTGATATTCTCACCCAAACTGCCCCTAGATATTTGTTCAGTTCCTATTAAACCCTACTCCTTAGATGGTGAGAATAAGAAGGTAAAGTGACAGAACACCGAGGGCAGCGGTAAGGCCAAGGGGAGTTAAGAGTAATTCTTGCTGGTACTGTATCTTTCTCCTACACAAACACTTCTTTTTCCCAATCCTTCTTTTTACCTTTCCTTCTCTTTTATGTTCCTTTCTTTGTCCCTTTACATATTCCTGTCTGCAAACCTGTCTTAAAGGCACCCACATGTCCTGCTTAGCAGCACTGGTGACATTCTGGACAATGCAGGAAGTTCTATTTTTAGTCCAATTCTACCTTGCTTTTCAAACAAAAACTTTTAAAAACTGACAAAAAAGCCTTAGTGATCTTACGATCTCTATGTGATAAAGGTGAGATAAAAGCAATTTAAGTTTAAAAAAAAAATCTCTTTGTATTATATCAAATTACAAACAAACCACAGTAAACTTTTTAAACGGTAGCTCCAATCCTTTGATAGATCCAACACTTTGAAAGTTATCAACTAAAAACACTGACCTAACAGTAAAGAAAAATTATTGATCCTTATAATAACTGACAGGCTATATTAAATAATGTAAAAAATTAAACAACTAAAACATTTGTATTAAAAGCTAGCAGAGTGAGAAATAATTTTGATTTACACCATTTGTGGTAGGTTTTGGATATCCATTCTAATACACAACCATTTTTATTTTAAAAGAAGTGAGCACTTTTTAACATACAAAACAGAGTTGATACTAAATATGTAGATGCTAAAACAAATCTGCCTTTTAAATTTTGAAAGTAACTCTTTTTTTAGCTGTGTTTGTACTCCTTGTGATCAAATAATCCACTATGAGAAGAACTTTCTCCGAGTAGATGCTACTTCTTGATCCTCAGCCCCAGACATAGAAGATCTGAACTGACCCTATAGCCTGGAGCGGAGGCCAGCCTATATCAGGCAAACTCCAGCTGATCTAATATGATCATAAGAATAAATGTTTACTGTTAAAGCCGCTGAGCTTTATTAAAGGTGGCTTACTGATGAAATATTATTGGCAATAGCTGACAAATAAGAGTATACCTACTACTGGCCACGTAACATCTTCCAGAGATGTGCACAAACATATACAACTTAAATCTAAAATTAGACATTTAGGAATGGCTTAGCGTAATTTTTTTTTCTAGTTCTGCCCATGTTGTCCTTAACAACTGTAGACATAGTAACATTCAAACAAGAGTCTATAAGTAATGCCTATAGTTGCACTATTAGCTATAGAATGAATGTTTAACACTAGAAAAATTAAATATATTTATTTAAAACATAGCACTTCAGTTGTTTTGTGGAATAAGATATATAATATTCACCAAAGATCAACATTTTATTTACTTTTTGTGAGCCTCAGTTTTACAGGATGAAAAGAGTTCTGGAGTTTGGTTGCACATTATGAATATACTTAAATTACTGAACTGTACACTTAAAAATGGTTAAGAAGATCAATTCTATGTTATGTGTATTTTACCACCTTTAAAAAAGCAGTCTAAGAGAATGGTTCTCATCTTTTAAGATGATTTTTTATTTTTAAAATATCAAGGATATATACATAAGGACCAGAACTCAGTAACACAATTTTCAGTATTTATAAAATGCTTTATAGATACTGTTTGCACTTATTTCAGTGTATTTTAGTCCATATAAAGAAAACAAAAACATCAATTTTCTTTTCCTTCGCTTTAAAACACTGATCTGTCATCAACAGCTTTGGCAGCTGGAAATACGTGACTTGCTCAGTGGTGTGGTACTGAGATGTATCTGATTAACTTTTTTAAAGGGAAAAGTGATCTTTTACTAAATAAAATACACTGTGGTAGACAAAATCTTCCAAGACATGAAATGGAAGGACTCAAGACAAATACAAAAAAGAAGTCCTTGGTAGTGAAATAACTGCAAACAACTGTTTCAAAACATATATCAATTTCTACTGAAAAAAAAAATCTGTAAAAAACCTCTTTAAAATCTGATATAAAAATGAGTAGGGAGGGGTGCCTGGGTGGCGCAGTGGTTAAGCGTCTGCATTCGGCTCAAGGCGTGATCCCAGCGTTCTAGGATCGAGCCCCACATCAGGCTCCTCCGCTGGGAGCCTGTTTCTTCCTCTCCCACTCCCCCTGTTTGTGTTCCCTCTCTCGCTGGCTGTCTCTCTCTGTCAAATAAATAAATAAAACCTTTTAAAAAAAATGAGTAGGGAAAATTCTATTTCATGATAGCAAAAAAAACACAGGCAGAAAAAATACTCCATAAAACTCTGAAATAGAAAGGCTGTATTCTGAATTAAACATCAAACTTTTAACCTCTATGCCAACAGTAACAGAAAGTAAAATTAAAGAATGCCATTTCTTTTCTCCATTTTAAAAGACTTCAAATAAGCCAACATGAGTTTCTCATCTTAACATATAACCATTCAAATGTTGCTTTTTCTTAATACCAAACGAATAGATCACGTTGGGGAAGCCACTTTCACCAAGCCTAGTCTCGCTATGTCAGTCTTCTCATCAATCAATCCATTAAGTACTTTAACAAACTATCAAACATCCTGGAAATACAGAGGAATGAGCAGAAAGTATAGGAATATAATGTAATAGTCTGAGAACTTATAGATGTACTAGGATTGAAAGGTAATCAAATTAATTGGCAAGAGTATGAGAAAATTTAAATAATTTTAAAAATCATTTGACTTTATACTACTTAGTAAATGAGGGAATAAATGGCAAATGAAGTTGACATTCAAAAAATGGTCCAATGATACACATACTAGGGTGACTGCATTCCTGAAATGCCACTTCTCCTTACTACTTTAATTAATGCCATAGTAGACTTAAGGATATAGACGAAATTGGGAGTAAAACTGTAAAGGTGGCAAAGAATATCTGGAAAATACTTCTCTCCTCCTTCTTTTGCCTCCACTTCTTACATTCATACATTAATTCCAAAGCCCCCAGTTTTCTCCTCCTACCAACATTCCCCATTACTGATCAAATTTGCAAAGATATAAACCATTGAACAAAAACAGAAAACAAAAGAAAAATTAACTTGTGCTCTTTTTTTTTTTTTTAAGATTTTATTTATTTATTCGACAGAGATAGAGACAGCCAGCGAGAGAGGGAACACAAGCAGGGGGAGTGGGAGAGGAAGAAGCAGGCTCCTAGCGGAGGAGCCTGATGTGGGGCTCGATCCCACAACACCGGGATCATGCCCTGAGCCGAAGGCAGACGCTTAACCTCTGTGCCACCCAGGCGCCCCTAACTTGTGCTCTTATGCACCATTTTGAATTTTGAGAAAATGCTGGGTATTAGGTAATAAATAAAGATGATGAAACTAATTAAGGGATCACAAAAGTTAAAAGGAATGGGATCACACTTTGAAATGGGATCACACTTTTCTTTCAAGCATGAGAAAGTATCTTTCTTTTTTATAATAATTTTTTATTATGTTATGTTAGTCACCATACAGTACATCCTTAGTTTTTGATGTAGTGTTCCATGATTCATTATTTGACGAGAAAGTATCTTTCAAACTCTTAGCTTTACTATGTGCAACTGAATCTTTCTAGTATAAATGCCACTCTCTGGTATAGAACAATATTTACCAGAAAGTTGAGTCTTGACCTGGTCTGCATTTGTGCTATTTCTGAAGATTAAATATTTTTTTATTTTTTAAGATCTTGAACATTGACTTGCATATCTCAAGCACTGAAACGTCTCCTTCATACTAGACCCTATCAATCCACACTCCGCCATATACATACACTTATATATATACAAGTAAGTACACTTTCTTCTGTATTCTTTCAGAATTTCTTTATGTGTGTAGAAGCGAATTTGAATATATGGTATATCCCTCCTCCCCCCAACCCCTGACAGTTTTCAATCCTTAACAATACATATGGTGGAGATCTTTCTATAAATTAGTCCAGAGAAAGCTTTTAATTCTTTTGTTTAAAGCTTCAAACTATTCCATTATACTGTTGTACCAAAATCTTTTAACCTGTCCTCTATCAATTCATATTTAGTTACTTCTACCATCTTGCTATAACAAACAATGCTATAATGAATGCCTTTGTTTATAATCATTTCAAAAATATATGTATACATCTGTAGGATAAATTCTCAGAAATGGAACTACTAAGTTTGGAATTTAGACATCCTAACTCCTAAGGAGCATGTTTAAAAAAGAAAATCAAGAATGCAACAGAGTTCTAATATCTTCTGGATGCAAAATCTGGGTTTTTCATTCTATTAAATGGATTTAGGAACAGAAAATATACAGAGTTCAACATTTTAAAACAGTTGTGACTCACAAAACATATAAATGAACAAGAATGATCACAAGTACATTATCAACCAAAAGCCTGGGAGAACTCCGTGATTATCTATAATATCTGTTCCACTCAGTCTGTAATCACATGGATTGTGATTCTGTGAAATTACCAAACAATTTTAACACCATGCAAACCACATCCCTACCATGCACTGTCTTAGCTAATTGTTTATTTATTACCATGGCATGATTTTTAAAAATGGATAATCCTTTTTTAAAAATTCTTTTAGAAGACAATTGTTTGAATGTCCTGGGTGCTTAGATTTTCAAATAAATACCTGTGCAGGTGAATTAGGTCAGGATATATGATATGGTATGTCATGTAGAACAGTCTAAAAGTTGATTTATTGCCTAGAAGAAGTTACATAAACAAAAGTTCTTGAGAAATGCTGGTAAGAGAATTTGAAGCTGCCAAGAATTTTCTGAAGATCTCATGCGTCTGCCCCTAGGTATAGATGCCCATGCAGAAACACAAGCATAGGTGTGAGCAACTGAAGAGGTGGGAAAAAGGGAAGTTGCGACAATATCCTGAGGATGTCTGTGTATGTGCTTAATCAATACAGTCCAGGGACTAGAGGCACTAAAATACACCTGAACGAAGGCACTGGGGAGCAGGCGGCAAAGAAAGATCAGGGAACTGAAGGGCAGTGGCACAGCTGGACTGTGACTGCTTCTTCAGAAACACATATTGAGAGATTCTGCTGGAGAGTAGAAACACCTTCTACCATTCATTTCTTTCCCTGGTCTACTCATTGCGCCTCTCTGTGAAGCCCATTTTCCCCGGAAGTTAAATTGTGTAGCTAAAAAAAAAATGTGATTATCAATTGTGATATTATAATAATGTAATAATTATAATAATGTGGCAGATAGATAAGACTGCCCCCTTAATATTCATTCTACCTTCATTCTAGTATGCCTTCCTGAAATGCAGAGGCTAGGAAGTGAAAAGTCTACATCTCCTAGACTCTTCTGCAGCTAGGATTTAATGTAGCTTCAGCCAACTGAATACACTTACAAAAGACCTGGAAGTGAAAATGGACCTGTTCTTCTGTTTCTAAAAGCAAACAAGGCTGATGGAAACTTAATTTTTCTGTGGTTGTCTATCGGTTTCCTATGGGTGCTATAACAAATTTATCACAACCTTGGTGACTTAAAACAGCAAAAATTTATTATCTCATGGTTCTGGAAGCCAGAGTCTGAAATCAGTTTCACTGGGCTGAATGAAGGTGTCAGCAGGGCTGGGTCCTTCAGAGGTTCTACCCTCTTCCAGCTTCTAGTGGCTGCTGATACCTCTTGTCTTGTGGTTGCATCACTCCAATCTCTGCTGCCATAGTTACATCGTCTTCTTCTATTCTCTGTGTGTCAAATTCCCCTCTGCCTCCCTAAGGACACTTATGATGACATTTAGGGACCACCTAGGTAATCCAGAATAATCTCCCCATCATAAGATCCTTAATTTAATCAAACGCATTAGCAAAGATCTTTTTGCCAAATGAGGTTTACAGGTTCCATGGATGAGGATCTGCGATCTTTGGGAAACCGTATTTCAGTCTACTGTGTGTTATATCAGTAGAGACATGTGTCCAGTCATCCAATTCATGGGTATACAAAAGAAGTGCATGAAGTAATCTGCTGGTACAAGGTGTGGTCAGTGTTATAATATTCTGGAGACAGCAGCAATAGTGGTTTCCAGAATGTGGTGGTTTCAGGATAATGAAGATGGCAATATGATTCTAGAGAATCATGCCACTATGCTGTCTGACAAGAGATATTGACTCCCTCAGTCTGGTTCTGTGGTGTGGCTCTGGAAGCCGTTCCTGAAAGCTCAACCTAGATTCTGTTTCTCTTGCCTAGTGGTCCTCAAAGTATAGTTTCTGAAACAAACAGCCATAACCTGGGAACTTGTCAGACAAGCAAATTATTTAGCCCACCCACAGGCCCACTAAATCAGAGAATATGAGGATGAGGCCAGCGATCTCTTTTAAAAGCCCTCCAAGTCAATCTGATTTATTCTAACATTTGAGTATTGCTCAAGCCTTACCAATATTTCTGTAAAAACGTTAATACCTTGTTGTCCTTTCTTATATAAACTACCTAGGTTGGATTCTCTTCTAGGCAACTGAATCTTGACCAATTCAGAAAAGGAAGTATAATTTGATGATAGTCAAATGCAGGCCAGTAAACTCTTCAGAAATAGGACACTTGACTTTATAGCAATGTGTGGCCTTTGTATTGATTTATGATAGAGGGGCTACCTCAGAGATCATTCTTTACATTTATCTTTTTTTTTTAATTTTTTTTAAAGATTTTATTTATTTGACAGGAAGAGACAGCCAGCGAGAGAGGGAACACAAGCAGGGGGAGTGGGAGAGGAAGAAGCAGGCTCCCAGTGGAGAAGCCTGATGTGGGGCTCGATCCCAGAACACCGGGATCACGCCCTGGGCCGAAGGCAGACGCTTAATGACTGCGTCACCCAGGTGCCCCATTCTTTACATTTATCTTATACTTCATTTATTTTTGATCTATAACTCAAGTTTCATGGAAGCCTAATCATTATTATTGATAGAACAATTAACTATTGATTATCACAAATTATGTTCAAATTCTTGTCGGCATTTAACTTTGAAGTATGAACCTGAGATTATGTAGAATTCTCAGTATTTAGTCTATAAATTCATTAAAAACTCCTGACCCAGGGTCTTCTTTAACTGTAAGTTCTTAGATGACTATTATTAAATACTGTATGTTATTTTCAATGTTGGGGGGAAACTCTTGAAAATCATATTTATGCTTAATAAGACTTTATAGGCTTACATATGTCAGAACCTCTCTGAGTGAAATTTCACTTATAGAACATAATTAAAAATAGTTTGAGCTCATGTTGATTAAAATCTCTAATTAGGTAGGTATATTTCTTATTAGTAAAAATGGGGAAATCAATTAAAATAAGTACGATTTGTAGAGTATACATACTCTTTCAAAATATAAAAACCATGGCAGTCCATAATAATATTTTAAAAGTTCTTGATTCTAAATAGAATAGGCCATATAATTCATTCCTAAAATGAGTAGACAATGAAATAAGATGGAAAATGTGGGCTTTCCATGTATGTTTTATTATTTGGTATTTCAAAATAGTCCAGATATTTCAGAACTCATATTGGTAAATAACCAGATAATTTCAAAAGAGAGACACAAATTCTGTGTCTATCTGTTTTCTGCTATTTGTGTGTGACATTAAGCTTTCCTTTAGAATGGAAAAATAAGGGTGTATTTATACTATATTTATATATTATATATTTACATATATTTATGTATTTATTTACATTATATACATTTAAAGATTTTTTATTTATTCATTTGAGAGACAGTGCATGCACGAGTGAGAGCACAAGCTGGGGGTGGGTCAGAGAGAGGGGGAGAAGCAGACTCCCTGCTGAGCAGGATGCTCAACATGGGGCTCGATCCAGGACCCAGGGATCATGACCTGAGCCGAAGGCAGACTCTTAATGGACTGAGCCACCCAGGTGCCCTTTCATCTACATATTTATATTCCATATATGTACTATAATATCCTTTCTTTCTCAAGACAAGTGCTCTTCCTTCTACTGGGAGAGCCTTTGAAAATATATAAGGGACATTTAAAAGACTGCCACCATGACAGGATGGGAGGACTACTGGCATTCAGTAAGTCTTAGACGAGAGATTTTAAAATCCTTCAAGATTTGGAACAGTCTTGCACAACTAGGGTATTACCCAAATGCCGAATGGCAGCCCTACTAAAAAATATTCTTGCCCATGCCCTCACCCCAGGCACTAAAGCCCTTACACAGAGAAAGAAATCTGGGAGAATAGGATAATACGACAGAACTTCTCATTAACAGAGGACATTTTTTTACCTCTGGTGTATTAAAAACCTCTGCAGGAATTCAAGTCATCTTTAGAAGAGAAACAACTTACACCTTGAGTAGAAACAATAAATATTTTTGGAGTAGGACCATAGCGCCAAGTCCAAGCTGTAAATACAGGAGGCTTGGAGCTTCCTGAAGTGTTAGAGGGCATTTAGCTTTGAGCAATAGCCAGAATCATAAAAAGATGAGAAAAACGTGTAATACATGTTATAACACACCCCAAAAAATGTCATTTAAGTTATTCAAAGTATGCTATTTCATTGAACTTTTAAAAATGTCCACCTTTAACACGGAAGGAAATGTTTTTACATTTAAAAACTACAGCAATCACCAGGCACTTAAAAAAAAAAAAAAGATCTAAATCAAAACAAAACAAAAAAAGCCCACCAAGAACCCAATTTTAAAGTCAAGCTCTACTAAGAAATGTCTTCTAATTAAAAAAATTATTGTCAGAGCTCCTACTTGCTATGTGGGATGCTGCCCGATTTGTGTATCGCTTAAAAAAGTGAATTAGATCTTTAAACTTACTCGGTTGAATTTTGTTTTTTACCAAACCTTACCCCTTGTGGTCTTCATCCCAAAAGGCAATAACTTCTGTCTAATCACAAGAAAAACATCAGACAAATCCAGTTGAGAGACATTCTACAAAACAGCTGATCAATTTTCCTAAAAACTACTAAGGTCACCACAAACAAGATGTCTGGAACACAGATGTGGCCAAGAGAGCCAGCCTCAGACATGCCAACAATGACCATACCCTGGTGTAGGTAGCACACTCTAAGATGAAAGGAATCTGGGTCCCAGAATAAACTAGTAGAGCAGAGCTACTTCCTCATCCTGGACATACTGCTTATTGGACTGTTAAGTGAGAGAGAAATACATTTCTTGTTGAGTTATTGTCAAAAAAAAGAAAGAAGAAAGGAAGGAAAGAAGCGGTGGAAGGAAGGAAGGGTGGAAGAGAGGGAGGGAGGGAGGAAATATCTTCTGTGGCTTATCATTTCACAGTGTGCTAGTTACATCTAGAGTATTTTTAGAATATAATGAAATTTAATGTTTATTGAACCAGCTATACCTACCTATTTCCTCTTCAAACAAGACATAATCAGGGAGTTAGAAAATGTATTTGAAGGTATTTAATCACCTCGCACCTAAGGGATTAATTGTTTAAACAAATAAATCAAACAACCAACTAAAATACAAAGAGCCTACCTGGATTTTAAATAATGGGTGTTTATTTTTCTTAATAAACAAAGGAAACCTATTCATTCTGCCTGATTATGTGCATTTCTAAGCTCTTCTATGACAAAACAATGTCTTTAAAAAAAAACACAATGTCTTACATAGTAGAAGAGGATTAATATTTACTAACTTGAATTGAGTAACATTTATTGAGTGTAAGTATATAAACTACCCACTACTGATGGAAAAAAAAATATAGTCATGCAAAGAACAATGTTTTGTGTGTCTGCCTACTATAGTGATTAGATGTAGATGTGAAAAATAGCAGTGATGAGGAATACTAAAGTCAAGAATAGCAAAACTGGGCATTTGGTGGATGCTGGGCTGCCCAAATCGAAGTTCCAGATTTATATATGAGTATAATGGAAGTATAAGAAGTAGAATCACAACATTTTGCATCAGAACTTATTATATCTACAGGGTGCTGGGTGGCTCTGTCAGTTAAGCGTCTGCCTTCTGCTCATGTCATGATTCCAGAGTCCTGGGATCGAGCCCTGCATCGGGCTCCCTGCTCAGGGAAAGTCTGCTTCTCCCTCTGCCCTCCCCGCAACCCCACTTGTTCTGCCTCTCTCTCTTTCTAGCACACGCATGTGCTCTCAAATAAAATCTTTTAAAAAAAAAGAACCTATTGTATCTACTATAATTTCAGATAAACATCTGTCTCTTGAGAATACCTGGGTTACTCAAATCACAATTTTTATTATTATAATTTCTCATTATACTATAATTTCTCATAATATAATATAATTTCTCAAACTTCCTATAGAGGGTTGAATTACGGCCCCCTAAAAGGTATGTATATTGATTTTATAAGCTGAATTTGTGAGTGTAACCTTATTTGGAAAAAGGGTCTTTAAAGATATAATTAAACATCTTTTTTTTAAAAGATTTTGCTATTTATTTATTCGCCAGAGAGAGAGAGAGCAAGCACAAACTTGCTTCAAACTTCTAGCATCCATAACTGTGTGAGAATAAATTTCCATTGTTTTATGTTACCTGGTTTGTGGTAATTTGTTACAGCAGCTCTAGGAAATGAACAGTCTTCCATAGAATATTCCCATAGAAAAAAGGTTCAGAAGAAAACCAGTTATACTTAGGATCAATAAATATCATGGAACTGTATAATTAAAAAACAAGGAGGCATTTCATTCCAGGAATGCAAAGATGGTTCAAGATCCACCTGTCATCAATGTGATACACATTAACAAAATGAAGGCTAAAAATCATATGATCATCTCAATAGGTGCAGAAGAAGCATTTGACAAGATTCAACATCCATTTATGATAAAAACTCTCAACAAAGTGGAGATAGAGGGAATGTACCTCAACATAATAAAGGTCATATCTGATGAGCCTATAGCTAACATCATATCCAATGGTGAAAAGCCAGAAGCTTTTCCTCTAATATGAGGAAGAAGACAAAGATGCCCACCTCTTACTACTTTTATTCAACATTACATTGGAAGTCCTAGACAGGGCAATTAGGCAAGAAAAAGAAATAAAAAGCATCCAAATTGGAAAGGAAGAAATAAACCTGCCTCTATTTGCAGATAGCATATTAAATATAGAAAATCCTAAAAACTCATAAAAAACTATAAAAATAAATGAATAAAGTTGTAGTTTATAAAATCAATATACAAATATCACTGTTTCAGTTTTGCAAGATGAAAATAGTTCTGGAATTTGGTTATGCAATAATATGAATGTACTTCATACTACTGAACTGTACACTTAAAAATGGTTAAGATGGTAAATTTAATGTTTGTGTATTTTATCAGAACTAACCATTTAAAAAACTTGTATCTTATCAATGATATATACATAACTTAGCAAGAGACAGTAGACTACAGTAGAGAGACAAATAATTAGGAATAAATTTATCAAAAGAAGTGCACACTTGTACACTAAAACTATAAAACATTGTTGAAATAAATTAAAGAAGGCCTAAATAATAGGGATGACATCTTATATTCATAGATTAGAAAACTTAACATTGTTAAGACAGTAATATTCCCCAAACTGATCTACAGATTCCCTGCAGTGCCCAGCTGCCATTTTTACAGATATGGACAACACTGTTGGTGGGAATGTAAAATGGTTCAGCCACTTTGGAAAACAGCTTGGCAGTTCATTAAAGGTTAAACACGGAGTTACCATAAGAGGCAACTATTCCACTCCTAAGTATATACTCAAGAGAACTGAAAACATATGTCCTCACAAAAATGTATACACCACTGTTCATAGCATTATTTATAATAGCCAACACCGGAAATAACCCAACTGTCCAATCAACTAATGAATGAATAAACAAAAAGTGGTATATCCATATAAGAAAATATTATTTACCCATAGAAAGGAATGAATTACTGATACATGCTACAATACAAATGAACCTTGAAAATATTACACTAAGTGAAAACAGACACAAAAGACCACATATTCTATGATTCCATTTATGTGAATGTCCAAAATAGGCAAATCCATACAGACAGTAAATACATTAGTGGTTGCCAAGGCCTGGGGCAGGGAGTGGAGGGTAATGGAGAATGACTGCCAATTACTTGATGGTTTCTCTTTTTGGGTAATGAAAATTCTCTCTAATTAAATAGTGGTGATGGCTGCACAATACTGTTAATACACTAAAAAAAAACTGAGTTTTACACATTGTATATAGATATTAAATTGTAAACATTATGATATGTGAACTATATGTCAATAAAGCTGTTATTCTTTAAAAAAAAAAAAAGACACGAAGAACAAGCTGAAGAGTACTATTCTAGCCAAATTCAAGATTATTTCAGCATTAAAATAAAAATCCACAAGTCCATGGGACGCCTGGACCGTTCAGTCAGTTAAGCATCCAACTCTTGATTTTGGCTCAGGTCATTATCTCGGGGTTGTGGGATCAAGCCCTACATCAGACTCTGCTCAGCAAGGAGTCTGCTTGAGATTCTCTCCCTCTTCCTCTGCCCCTCCCCTTTCTTGGGCTCTCTCCCCCTTCCTTCTAAAATAAATAAATTTTTAATTTAAAAAATCCACAAATCCATAGTAATACTCAAAAAGTGCCTTTCTTTCTCTTTTTAAAATATTTTATTTATTTGTGTGTGTGTGTGAGAGAGAGAGAGAGCAAGCAGGGGGAGGAGCAGAGGGAGAGGGAGAAGCAGGTTCTCCACCAAGCAAGGAGCCTGATGCAGGACTCAATCCTAGGACCCCAGAATCATGACCCGAACCCAAGACAGATGCTTAACCGAATGAGCCACCCAGGCGTCCCTCTTCTTCTTTTTTTTAACACAAGAATGCCAGCTATTAAAGTAGAATGACAGAACTAGAAAATCACCATTTTATAACCTGTAATATAATAATAGGTTTGGGAAAGGATAATGCATGCTAAAGCCATTAAGTAAAACGGTGGTTGAATAACAAAATTATTTGCAGGGTGCCAAAGTATCTATCCACAGATGACTTACTAAATGCAAAGGGGGAAAGGTACCTTTTCAACAAAGTGTTGCCATCTGAACTGATACTGTGCCTCTTGATATGATACAATATGAAGTTTGCAATATCATCCATGAGGTATTCTTGCTAATAATGTTTAACCCAAATGAAATCAACCTTCTAAAATTTAGAAATTTCAAGGGATTAAAAATACAATAAAACAATTTGATAAACCCAGAATATAGGAACAACTGGCTTAGATTCTCTAGAAGCCAATTTCATGGATAATAAAAAAGGTAGGGGAGAGGAACCTGGGTGGCTCAGTTGTTAAGCGTCAGCCTTCAGCTCAGGGCGTGATTCCGGTGTTCTGGGATCGAGCCCCGCATCAGGCTCCTCTGCTGGGACCCTGCTTCTTCCTCTCCCACTCCCCCTGCCTGTGTTCCTTCTCTCACTGGCTGTCTCTGTCAAATAAATAAATCTTTAAAAAAAAAAAAAGGTAGGGGAGGGGGGCACCTGGGTGGCTCAGTTGGTTAAGCGACTGCCTTCGGCTCAGGTCATGATCCTGGAGTCCCAGGATCAAGTCCTGCATCGGGTTCCCTGCTCAGCAGGGAGTCTGCTTCTCCCTCTGACCCTTCCCCCCACCATGCTCTCTCTCAAATAAATAAATAAAATCTTAAAAAAAAAAAGGTAGGGGAGGGAGAGACTATATTAGATTAATAGAAATTAAACAGACAAAACAGTCAAATACAATGTATCGACCTGACTGAATTCTGTTTTGGAAAACAGTCTTAAGAGTCATTATGGGAAAGGCTAAGCTTGGACTAGATACTGGCTAGTATTATAAATTATTGTTAACTTTCTTGGATTTGAGATTGGTATTTGTCTTGTATTTCTAAGAGATGCATGTGATACTTGCAGCTTACTTTCAAGTGGTTCAACAATAGCAACAACAACAAAAACAGGTATCCATCCATCCATCCATCCATCCATCCATCCAGAAAGGAGGAGATAATGGAGAATGCAAAATTGAAAAATGTTAGTAATTACTGAATCTATGCGGAAATGTAAGACATCAATTGTAATTGTCTCAGATTTTTTTCTTTATGTACAGAAACTTTCATATGAAGAAGCAGGAATTAAAAAAAAAAAAGGAATTATGGTCACTACTGTCAAAAACTTAGAAGTGAAAAGAAAATAATAATTGAACACTGAGGGGAAAGAATAAAAGCTGCCAAAAGTCAAAACACAGTATTACTTTTTACTGGATGCTCCATCTCAAATATTGTATTCAGAGGTTTTCATAGTAAGTATAAATATTTAACTATGTATGTATTAATTATCTACTGTTACATAACAAACTACCCTAAAAACTTACTAACTTAATACAGATTTATTACCTCAGTTTCTATGTGTCTCAGGAATCCAGGCCCTGCTTAACTGTGCTCTGCTTCAGGATTTTTCAGAAGGCTGCAGTCAAAGTTTAGGTCAATGCCAAAGTTATTTCAACATTTAAGTGGGGAAGTATCTGAGCTCACTCGGTGACTGTTAGTAGGACTCAGTTCCCTACTGGTTGTTGGACTGTGGGCTTTAGTTCCCTTCTGGCTGTTGGCAGAAAGCAGGCCTCAATTCATTGACAAGCAGCCCTCTTCATGAGAGCAAGCATACAAGAAGAGCCAGGGAGGTTATACCAGTAAGATGTAAGTTACAGTCTTTTAAAACCTAATTACAAAAGTGATATTCTATCACCTTCGCCATATTCCTTTTGTTAGAATCAAGTCACTAATTCAGGGAGACAGGATTATACAGAGGTGGGAATACCAGGAGGCAGAGATCACTGAGAGCCATGTCAGAAGCTGCTTACCACAATATACAGGTATCCTCCACTTTTTGAAAGTTCGAGTTACATCACTTTGCTTTTATGAAAGACATTAGTACCTGTTTTACCAGCCAAATTGAATCTGAAGAGGATTTTTGTTTTATAAAAAATGGCAAAAAAATGAAAATAGCATTCAGCATTTTCCATTACAGAGATAGCACACAACCTGAGCAGTTAGACTGGCACCACCAAAAGTTCCTTCCCCATGAAATACACTCAGCATCTCAACATCAAGCTGCCTATAGCTGTGACTGTGCTTGTGAGCATTTGTTCTTTATCTCGATTTATTCTGTGCATCCATTACCAAGATGTGTCCTAAGATACTAGAAAAGCCTAAGAGATGTTATTTTCTGGGTCTCGGAATGCTCAAAATTTTTTCCATATAAATTAGTGGTTCTTTGCTTTACACCATTTCAGATTACAAAAGTTTCATAGGAACGTTCTACTTTTAGAAAGTGTGAAAACCTGTATATACATTTGATTCTCCTTATCTACAATAGTTATGGTATATAAAGTCATTGTAAACACTGAACTAGCAAATACTGAACCAATGCTCCTATGGGAAATACAGGGTTAGGTTCCTGTCAGCCTCTAGTCAAACCATATTCACCAATCTCATTAATACATAACCTTCTCTTATATGTGTTTCTATTTAAACATGTTTTATTTAATATACTGTATATTGCTGATTCATTAACATTGAACTCACAGCTCATAGCACTGTAACTCATGCCTGAAAGAAGCTTACCTAACACATGTATTTTCTCTGTAAGTCACATCACAGCCTTCTTGTGCTCAGAAACACTACACAGCACCTCAGCCCTATACTTGGAGGCCATTTTAGACTGAAAAATCACCAACAAAAATGCGAAAAAAAGTGGCATTAAATAGACTGAAAAGGACACTTGTTTACAATACGAACACTGAAGCAAGAAGGTAAGAGCATGTCCATGATCAACCTCAGCTGGGAACAAGCATGTCAGGCAACTCAAATTTTTCGTTATTATGTGTATGTCTTTGAATGACCAAGAAAACACTCTGGGTACCGACTTTGGAGTTAAAATTTTTTAGCAAGTAAGAGAAGTCACAAACATGGAATCCAGGAATAATGAAGACTGACTGTATTTTATTCATTGCTAAAAACCTTGAAAAGTGTACACTTGGGAAAAATAAAGCAGAATAATTCACTGTTTCAGGAATAACTTCTTATAACTTTCTTTTAGTGGGGGATGGGGTTAAGGAATGATGCAGAAAATATTACCTTTGTTCTGTTTCTCAACTAGAAGGACACAGGAACCTGATTACACTTCATGAGAAGCTCAGTAACAACCCTTTCTTCAAATAAAAAAAGATCACAGAACATAGACTCTCATATAATAAATAAAAATGAACAGAAAAATGTCCTTAATGGTAGAAAGAAAATTAAATGAGGAATGATGTTTGTAACAGTTGGTTTTTAAAAAGACCTACGGACAGTTCTCTCCTAATCATAACTATTATTTATTAAATGTTTAGTATATACTAGGCACTTTACATGCGCTATCTATAGTTTAATCTATATAACAATCCTATAAAATAGATCGTATTACTTTGTATATAAGGTACTAAATATATAAAGAGGCTAAATAACCTGTTCAAGGATATGCTTAGCAAGTAGAACAGGAAGATTTTTAACTCATGCACTAAGACTGAGGACCAATGCTCTTTTTTGTTTTTACAGATTTCATATATTTATTTATTTGAGAGAGAGAAAGAGAACACAAATGGAGTGGGAGTAGAGGGAGAAGCAGACTCTCTGCTGAGCAGGAAGCCCTATGCGGAGCTGGATCCCAGGACCCTGGGACCAAAAGACGCCCAATGATGGAGCCACCCAGGTATCCCAGAGAGCCAACGCTCTTAATCATTATTCTATATACATCCCAAAGAATCAAGTGAATATTTTTTGAAACATTACACTTCCCTCCCTTAGATGAACCTATTTTTTTAGCAGCTGATTAGGCTAATTTCATACTATGGCTAGGATATAATGTACTTTTTTAAAAGAAACAATTTGCAAAGAGCTTATAACAGTATTTAAGTTGTCAGTGCATTTCCAACCAAAGTCCTATCTGTTCAATTACTATAAACATTATTTATCAAAAAGACAAGAAATAACAAGTGTTGGTGAGGATGTGGAAAATGGGAACCCTTGTGCACTGTTGGTAGAAATGTAAACTGGTATAGACAACTATGGAAAACAGTATGGAGGTTCCTCAAAAAATTAAAAATAGAACTACTATATGATCCAACAACTCCACTTTGGATATTTATCTAAAGAAAACAAAACACTAACTCAAAAAGATACATGAACCCCAATGTTCACTGCAGCATTATTTACAATAGCGAGGATTTGGAAACAACCTAAGGGTCCATCAATGGATGAATGTGTGTGTGCGTGTGTGTGTGAATACTATTCAGCCATAAAAAGGGGGGGGGGGATTTAGCCATTTACAACAACATGGATGGACCCAAGGGCATTATGCTAAGTAAAATAAGTCAGAGAGAGAGAGAGACAAGTACCATATAATTTCACTTACATGTGGAATGTGAAAAACAACAACAACAACAACAAAAACCCAAGCTCATAGGTACAAAGAATAGATTGCTGCTAGCCAGAGGAGAGAGATGGGTCAAAGGCGTGAAGGGGGTCAAAAGGTACAAACTTCCAGTTATAAATAAACAAATCATGGGGATAAAATGTACAGCATGGTGACTATAGTTAACAATACTATATTGAATATTCGAAAGTTGTCGAGAGTAAATTTTGAAAGTTCTCATCACAAGAACAAAAAATTTTGTGATTACGCACAATGACAGATTTTACCTAGACTTACTGTGGTGATCATTTTGCAATACGTACAAATAGTGACTCATTATACTGAACACCTAAAAGCAACATAATGTTACATGTCAATTATACCTCAATTTAAAAAAAAAAAACATACGTTATAGACAGTTGCTATTCAAATTATGGCAAGTTTCATCTTGGTTTTGAATGTACTTGAAGTATCTTCATGTACCTATGACTCTATTTTTTTTTAAAGGATTTTATTTATTTATTTGAGAGACAGACAGAGAGGAAGGGGGGAGGTGAGCAGGAGGGAGGAGCAGAGGTAGAGGAAGAAGCAGACTCCCCACCGAGCAGGAAGCCCAACCTGGGGCTCGTTCCCAGGACCCTGAGATCATGACCTGAGCCAAAGGCAGACACTCAACCAACTGAGCCACCCAGGAGCCCCCAGTGACTCTACTTTTTATGGTATGCTGGCATATGAAACCATTAAACATATATTAGAGGGATAATCAGTTTTTCTATATGAACATCTACAGAAAATTCTCAGTAATCAGAGAGATACTACAGGAAATGAAAAACAGCTAAGACAGATACAAAGGAACACATATGGAACTGGACATAAAGATAAGAAAAATTATAGATGTTAAAGTAAAGACATGAAAATTGTTTCTTGCTTCTATATGCAAAATTGTCTAGTATTTCAGAAGACATTTATTTTTAAATATCAGTCAATTCCACCATAAATGTTTGGGTTTTACATTTTACAGACCAAAAGCTTCCACTGAGTTTGTCAGTAAAGCCAGGTTAGTAACAGGTTCTGCTTTGTTCATCAGGACAATCAAGTAATATAAACTTTAAAAATACCAACATGAAGAGGAATTACTTTTTTTGAGAGAAAGGGAAAAATATGTAGGTATAGATTGGGACTGATATTCAGTAGGACAGAGGTAGCAAAATTTTAGAATGAAAACTATCTGACCAACACCACATAACATGTTCAAATAAAATCTTGTTACTATTGCATTAAAGGATATTTTCTAAAGGATACATACTTTACTTCTCTTGCACCACCCCTTCTCCACTAATATTTTTAATAAGTGTAAAAAAGAACAACATACTTTGTCTCTTGCTAAAATGCTTCATCAAGTATTAAGTAAAAACTTCCAGCCATCCTTATTTCCCCTTTTGTGTCTATTCAATCACTTTAATGCTGTCATAGAAGCAGTAAAAACGGAAAAAACATTATAAATGCACAACAGCTAAAAACCTATCTATGGCCCTATGCCATATGTCAGTTTCTTTGAATGTAGGCTTTCTTTTCTATTTTCTAGCTTGGTGTGAGATAAAGACATTTGCTGCCAGACACTGAAGTTAGAATTTCTAATCTTAACAGCACAGCATAAATTAGAATGTAATTTCTTTTTTTTTTTTAAAGAATGTTATTTCTTAAACTTAGCTTTACTCAATCTTTGTTTCTCAACAATTTGATCCAACAATCAACTTAATGAATGATTTAAATTAAAGAAAATAAAAGCATTCTACATTTTTATACTGATTTTCACCCAAGAACCTCCAACACCAAATACAATGACTTAGGTCTATTTAATTTTTTAGAAAATGACAAATTTTTGTCTGCTCTTCTACTAACTTAATTACTTTGTTTACTTTATAGTTAGGGAGGTTAATTATACTAATTCCAGAAACCTTAACAAGAAACTGTTCTAAAATTAAGTATTCAAACCTTGCAGTAATTATACACTTCTTTCAAACTCTGGGAATTTACAAACACACAAGCATGAATTAAGGGTATAAGAAAGTAAAATACTATAAATATAAATTCATTTACTTAAAGACTGATTTTCTTTTTAAACAGAATGGATACTGCAAAGTCTCTTATGGTTCGAAGAGACTCAGAATAATATAGTTCACTTTCCTAAAGTGTCATCAGACTTCTGGTTTTAGGTGGTAGATGGACATGTGTTAGTGAGTTAGTTTTCTTTCTTTTGTCTAATCACAAAAAAAGAAAATCTCAACTTGGTGACAGTGAATCTCTATTATCTCTGCTACTCTCTTTTAACATTTGCTATTCTCTTAACACAGAGAAAGTAAGCTTCAGTTTCAGACAATTTGGCAAGCAACAATATCTAGTTAGCTAATATACATATGGCTTAGTTTTCATTTTATTTATTTTAAATAAATAATTTTTAAAGTTACCTCTACTTATGACACTGGCTTTCCATTTACAGTAGTAATAGAAAGTTTCCCTTTAAAGTACATATAATTTTAATTAGATAATTTGAATATTAAGTAATATTAAGTAATAAGTAATATTAAGTAATAAAGTAATATGTCATGTGAATATAGAGAAATTTTATGATACTCAGTGGTACAGAAATATGGTGAAAGATTCACGAAGAGTCCTTAAATTTTAGGAAATGTGATCAAGTATTTTCAAAATAATCTTTTCTTTCCTCCTTCCAAATGAATGAACAAACATATATAAACTGGTCCCCTGTTTGAGCGTAAGAGTAATGATTAATAACTATTGATTATAGAGAGTAATGGTTAAAACCAATAGAAAGTAATATTTAATAACACATACTCTGGAGCCAAAGCACCTACGTTTGAATCTTGGCTCTACCACTTATTAGCTGTGCGACTTGGTAAATTATGTATGTGTGCCTCAGGTGTTCTCAATGTAAAATAAGAATATAACAGTAATCATTTCATATGTTTCCGTAAGAGTTAACTATAAAGGTTTAATGCATAGACAGCACTTAGAACAATGTCTGACACATTATAAATATTTTAAAATGTTATTTAGCTAGTTTTAATTTCACTATATGTTAAATTCCCAAATTCCCTTTATATTTTTATTACAAGGAGACTGCTCAGTCTAGTAAGCCTATAATCCTGATAAAATGAATTAAAGTTTCATTACTACATTTATCCCATCTGGGATAACATTCTCTAAGAATCTTAAATTTACTGTAAGTATTTTATGAGGCAAAAGTCATCAAATATCTAACACTAATATCTGAAGGGAAATAGAACTAAGGACACCATATGTTGACGAGGGAAGAAAGGACAGTGCCTATAAAAGTTTACATATCATACTGGGTACAACTGAAGGAGGGTTTCCTAAGAAAAAATAAAGGGACTCAGAAAATAAGATACCAAGGGAAGAAAAGTAACTAATCTTCCTTAATTCCTAAGTGTGTCTAGAGCCAGTTCCACTTATAATTAAGTAATGAACAGATACATTACCATTGGCTTGTATTTTTTAAAGTTCCCATATAATGAAAGTAGTCAAATATGGAACCTATCCCCCTAAAAAAAGACAAACAACTGAAACACAGACTCAACACTAGAAGAAAAAAATCTTTGGAAAAAATAATTCAGGCACAAAGACCTAGAATATGAGTTATCAACCCATACCCTATAATCTCATCAGTAGCCAATTTTTTCTTGGAGAATTATCTCATAATGAGTTTCTGGTTGAACACATGCTCTAGGCCTCTGACGGCAACCTCAGGCCTGAACCTCAGATCACAGGTTACAGCAAAATAATTGACATGGACTTCTAAATATCAGAAGTTCTTTTTTCTTTCCTTTTTTTTAAATTATTTTTTTAAAAATAATCCTTCCTAATGGAGGAACACAACATGTAAACTTTACCTCTCATGCTGGGATTGGAGGAAAGGTTTTTTGTTTTTTGAGAACAGAGCTAGTGTCCTCACTGACCAGAAATCACTGGTGATCTATAGTCCAAACAGAACTTTAATTTTTATGCATTTAACAATGCTCACACACCTTTTTCTAAAATTAATAAGAAACTGCTGATATTTAATTATTTTAAAGCAGACATTCCATTTAGGTCTCAACAAAAGCATCAGTGGATTTATTCTACTTAATTTTTTAGCAAAACAGCCAGAAGTCTGCAAAGATTTCATTAATTTGTGCCATATACGATTGCCTCCAAAAAACTAGTTAAGGCAGTTTTATAAGACTACACAAAACTGTCATCTATTAAAAAAAAATTAAGAACTAGAGGTAAGTGGAATTACCTTTCTTCACTCCCCTAACTCCACATAAAAGTAATTTTTAAATGATTATGATGTAAGACTCTGTAGCTCAGCAAAATTAAAGATATTCACTTATGGTCCTTCCACATAATTCTTGAAGATCCACTGCTATCATATGCTTTAGTTTCTACCACTAACTACCTCATGATCTTCAGCTTCAACTGAGGTTGATAAAAACAAAAAACAAAAAAACAAAACAAAAAAGCTTTTTCTGAGGAAAGAGAGCTATATTTTGTTATTCAGTCATCCATATAGTCCTTCATTGCCACTGGTCTAACCCTACTCAATGTATGAGGTATAGCGGAAAGAAGGCAGGTAAAAGTGGTTCTGGATACTGTGTAAATGCATACTTGATGAGAAAGATATAATTCCAGTAACAGCAATGAATAGTTTGATGTCAGGAAGTAAACGGTTCAGCTGAAAACAATCGAGAGAGAAATGACTAGGCTAAAGAGAACATTAAGTACCTTCTGCTGTTTCCCTAGAACATAACCTTTAAAAAAGCCATAACCTACTTGTGCATCATTTTCTTTACCAGTATTAAAATATGCTACAGTTGTACTTTTTGAGTAAGGGTCTCTGAAAATGAGATCATGTAACAGCATCTACATAGGGAAAATTTTCTAAATTCCTGCATTATTTTAAAAATTAAAATTTGATGCTTTTTTAGGAATGGAAAGGAGAATGGGAACAATTACAGCTTTTTTGTATTTTACCATAATGAATCTAAAATAAGAGAGTTAATAATTATTCTGTTTTTGTCTGTACTTGCTATCCCATGAACTACTTGTCCTTTTAATTGAAAGTAGCAACCAGCTTTCAATAAATACCTGTCCATTAGTAAGTGAATCCAATGATTTCGACTTCTGCCAGATTACAAATGACAACAAATCCTATTCCCTTCAAGCATTTGAAAACATTCCAGAATTTATACATTAGCACATATCCCTTTGTTTATTATTCATTCAACAAACATTTATTGCACTCCTACCACTATATACCTGACACTGTACTAGTCACTGTAGAGACAAAGGAGCATTAAAAAAGTCCCTATCACCAAAGACTTTAGAATGTTGTAGAAGAGTGTTGTATGAAAGGAGAGATCAGGGGCGCCTGGGTGGCATAGTCGTTAAGCGTCTGCCTTTGGCTCAGGGCATGATCCCAGCGTTCTGGCATCAAGCCCCACATCAGGCTCCTCCGCTAGGAGCCTGCTTC